>NC_080388.1:52798107-53134794 GCF_028751815.1 Salvia miltiorrhiza
AGAGATGAAATTGGTGCCTCATGGTGCTTCTTGGATAGTGAATGGAACCGGAAACAAATTTTCCTCTTTCCATTAATGATAAAAGATTGTCATCATAGGAACTGTGGCATTAACTGATGAGCAGGCCAACAATAACAGCGCCGTAAACACCAAAACGTTGATTCCCAACATTTGCAAGATTGAAGCCATCTCTGTGTTTGTGTGTGCGTGGGTGAGAGAGATGGAGTTGAAAATGGCTTAAAATTTGAAAACTTTGAGCTGCAGTTGAAAACAAGGGGAAAGAAACAACTGAAGAAGAGAAACGTCCAAGAAGCCGCGCGTCTCTTCCTTTCTATTGTTTGCTTCTTTTGAGAATGAAATGAGAGAAAAGTATTTGGATTTATATAGGCGCCTGTGTGTGATGATGTTTTTGAAGAGAAAGGAAGTTATTGAGTTTGGAGTGGAGTTTTGGTTATGTGTGCATGAGGAAATGGGGAAGCTCCAACTGCTTTATAAAGATCGATGGAGAGAGAGAGAGAGAGAGCCCACAAATTCATAATTTGGTAGGGTTAAGTTAAGTTAGAGAGAGGCACCACACCACCATTATTATTTGACAATGGAATTTGGGTCATCTCTTTTTACTATCTTTAACAGAATTTCTCCCAAAACTGGAGTTGGGTGAAAAAGTTGGAAAACTTGATGATGGAAAATACTCCACTTCAAAACAAAGCAAAGCAATATATATGAAATTCACATTCTTCAATTTTTATACACTTATTTTCATATTACGTGCACTTTATATATTTCAATAGCTTCTAAGAATACTCCCCCTTCAAAAAAAATAGCGTGTAAGAATATTAGTAATGATTGTTTTAAGTTTCTTCACCCCAAAAAAAAGGAAAAAGAAGAAGAAAGTCGAGTGTAAAATCTGAATTGTTGTTAAAAGTGGTACGTACAACCAATTTCACTTACTATTTAAAAATCATTTATATTTGGAATATAAAAAAAAGTTAGGAAATTTTTGTCTAATTCATACATAAGAAATGGTTTAAATAAGTTTAGGCCAGACGGCCCATTATGAATACTAAGAAATATTATGTCTCCAACGGGACACCAAGCGGTGGGACCTCCTGTGTTGAACAGTGGGGTCTCGGGTTCAAACCCCACTGCTCCCTCTCTCCAACTCCTCCAAGTCAAAAAAAAATACTAAGAATTATTATGAATTCGTTGTAAAATATTATGAATTCAAAAAATATAATTTTTTCATTTTTAATTCGAACTTTAGTGTGCTGTGTTGGCCAAGCGGTAAGGGCTTAATGCCCAAAGTCAAAGGTCTTGGACCACAGTCCCCTGTGGCGCGGCCTTTTAATTTATTTATTTGATATTATAAATTTATCAAAAAAAAAAGTTCGAACTTCAAATCATAAATTTATTTACTAAAATAATGAATTCAACGTAAATCTCTATGAGATGTATTATACTTGGACTCATTTGATCCACTTCCTTCATAGTATTATCAACTAATTAATTTATAGGAAATATCAATTATCTGGTGAAAAATAAAAATGTAATGCAACTCGTTGCACCAAATAAAGTCCACTAGATTAATGTGTGTGTGTGTGTGTGTAAACCTATATTTTCTCAAGCTTTTAAATAGTTGAAGATTTAGCGCCATACCAAGATAACTGGTTACTAAATAAGCGAATCTTAATTAGCTCATACACTTACAAACTTAGAATGTTAATATTGTTATTATTAGGAATTGGATAAATAAAAATTAATTTTACAATATAAATTACTATGTATAAATTATTTACAACTATTAAATCGTAAAATTTATGATGAATTCATCACTTTATTGAATAAATTATTAAAAAAACTTTATGTGGATTAATTTAAGGAGATATAAATGGAAAGAGTTTGCATTGGCATTTGATATTAGTGTAAAAAATATTTTCCAAAATAAAAATAAAAACAATTAATTTATGCTGTCACGTTGGCCACAAACTAGTTTAATAGGAAAATTATTGATTTATATAATTTTTTTTTAAATAAGAAAAGGATTTAGTCATTTTATTGTATTTTCTATATTGTACTTATTTTTATAAAAAAATTACATTTTTTATTTTTAATAAAAAAAATAAAAGTTACAAAAAAAATAACTACTACATTGTAGAGAATACAATAAAATAATTAAATTTTATTTTTATTTAAAAAATAAGTTTAATAAATTATTTTTTCTATTTAAATAATTTATGAATGATTGCAATGTGATTGTTAGCATCACCCAAATTTATATTCTCTGTAAAACATGATATTTTGTCAAAATGATTAATATTAAAAATTTGAAATTTCAATGCAATATTACCCTACACGTGTAAAATTGTAAATAACTTACTTTATTACGTTAACCCTCGTATCAATTTCCTTTTAAAATAAATAATAAAGCATTTATTTCAACATTAAGAGATAGTATTACTATTCTAAACTTCATTAAATTTGTTGTGGACCGAGCTACCGGACAATTAACAGTACAACGTAAGGAATAAATAGAAAAGGAGATAGTTGAAAATTTAACTCTGAAAACTCTTGGACCGTGTTGTAAATTGGATAAAATCTTTAAATCATTTCAATAATGTCTATTTTTTTTATTTGTCAACTCTTCTAACTTTTTTACAAGAGTTTGTAAATTGAGATTTAAATATTTATATATTTATTTAAATTCACAAATAATTTAGTATCTAATTTATATGCTTAAATTTTATCAATTTCATCGTCAGATGTTCGACAATTGAGTAATGGGTTAGGAGTTGGTGCGATAGATATAGAGGGGGTCTGGTTGAGCTTATAAGCTCTTTAAAACATCTTATAAGTTGTTTAGGAGCTTATAAGCTCATTTAAAGTGTTTGGCAAAATAAGCTTTTAAAGAGCTTATAAGTTATAAAATTAAGCTCTAAGAGTTTATAAGCTCCCAAAAAAATAAGTTCTTCTACCCCAACTTATTTTCTTATAAGCAACATTTATTTTACAAAAATAACTCAATTGTTATTTTTATTTTCATTATATATCATTCTAATTTCATTTATTTTCGATTTTCTCTTTCAAACAAAAAATTTCTCTCTTTAACTAAAAATCCTATTTCTAACTTATAAGCTCAATATCCAAACACTTTGACAACTTATATAATCTTAAAAAACTTAATCTTAATTATAAGCTCTTTAGAATAAGCTTAGCCAAACACCTCGTAGAGCTTCCTAAATCCTAACGGTTCAAGTTGTGATTTCAGACATCAAATTGCAAATTTGATAGTATGTACGTAAGGACAGCCAAGACAATGAGTTTCAAAAGCTCTCGACAATTTTGAGTTTTGATATCAGATGAATGTCTAAATCTTAGCCAAAATTCTAGAAAAAAAAATAGAAGGAATTTACATTTAAATTGTCTTGAACATTTAAATTGCATTTATGTCATAAGGAAAATACCATTCATTTTACATTTCAATGTTAAGAAAATTGGAAAAAATATCACATTTATCTCATAAGGAAAATATCATTCATTTACATTTCAATATTAAGAAAATTGGAAAAATATCATTCATATAGTTCCCAACTCCCATCCATTTAAATTGTCTTGAACATTTTTATGAGCAAATAGAATAGAGTCGACAATGAGTTCAAATTATTCTAGCAAGTTGGTGCGATCGACCAACCAACAACATGTGTCATTAATTCGTAGAAATCTTGAGAGAGTGGTGGCAATAAAATTATGATTGGATCACTCTAACTACTTGCCCTATAATTTATATATATATAGAATCAACTTCGTGGAGGGTACGATTACATTTTGATTTAGGATTTCAAGAAACTATCAATATTGTATTAGTATCGAGAAATCTATGTGTTACATGCTCAATAAAATACATTAATAGGGATTTAAAATTTTGATTTTTTCCCCACGAGTTCACCCCTGTCGCTAACCTTTTAGAGAGTGGGCATTTGTTAATTTATTTTTATTTGACATCGTAGTCTCAGCATTTGTTAATTTATTTATATTTGACATCGTAGTCTCAACATAAAGACAGTATCAAAATATTACTTCATCCGTCCCCCGAAGCATGACAGAATTTCTTTTGGTTTGTCCACGAAGCTTGACCTGTTTCTAAAAATGACAAAAAATTTACTCTTTATTCACTTTTTCACATACCACACTTAACACACAAAATATCAATTTCTTAATTCTCGTGCCGAAAAGGACTAGGTCATGCTTCATGGGACGGAGCTCCGTCCCACGAAGCATGACACAGTTTCCTTTTTGGTTTGTCCCACGAAGTTTGACCTGTTTTTAAAAATAGCAAAAAAATTACCCTTTATTCACCTTTTCACTTTTTTACCCACCACACTTAACACACAAAATACAAATTTCTTAATTCTCGTGCCAAAAATAACTAGGTCATGCTTTATGGGACGGATGGAGTACCACTTAGTCACAACTAAAGTTTACATATTAGTTTCCCTTCTTTTCTCATTTTTTGAGTTTTATTGGATGGTCCATAGTTGCTTGATCAGAACTTCTTTTAGATTTTCTTTCTAAATTTCCTTTACTTGAAAAGTTGACTAGTAAGCAAAGCAAATAAGTCATGGAGATGGGAAATATTTGTGAAAGCAATATTATTGCGTAGAAGAGAATGTTACAGAAATAATTATATGTGATAGCTTTGAAGCATTTTGTTACATGTATATATACATTTTCATGTTCAACAAATTTAGTTACAACCTGAATTGAATTGTGTGCAATGCTGTTGTAGGCCAACAACCTCTCCACCACAGTCTACCTAAAGCAGCTTAGCTCACCCAAAAAAGTTGCAAGTTTGGTGTATAACTGTCCCTATTTATTTAACAACTGCTTAATTTAAACCACATTATATTAATTGAATTTGTTCGTAGGTTTTAAGAACTTCTGCGCCTTATAAAACTATCATAATTGCTAATTATAATGGATCTGTGAATTATATAGATTTCAAAATTAATCATGGAGTTTTTTAATTCGGTGACAAATATATGGTCTCTATTGCAAAGGAGCTGTTTGTTAAAATAAGATACTCCTAATTAATTCAAAACAAATTAGTCTCTTTTTCTACTTTTTCAATGCAGCCTTTAATTCTTATAAAAGTAAACCAAAAAAAATGAGCCGCTTACTTAAAATTTTACTTCCTTCGTTTGTGAGATTTTTTTTTAATAAAGAATGACACAAGTTTTATGACGAGGTTATTAAGTATATTGAAAGTGGTAAAAAATATTGTAAGTATTGAGACTTGAGAGTTGTGAAAATGTAAAAAATAAGGGTAAATGAAGCATTATAAGTAATTAATGAGATATAGTCCAAAAATTGAATATAAAGTTTTTTTTTTTTGTAAACGTCTCAAAAAAGGAAAAATATGAAGTTTATCATGGACGAATCATATGCATCTTTTTTTTTTTTTACCAAATTAACTCAATAAAGAGTTTATGAAAACAACTGGAAATACATAATGTGGATTTAGTGGCTTAACTATGAATTAGAATTAGACTTGCATGATAACAAAAAAAAGAAATCTGGATTGTATAGTCATCTGAAGCATTACGCAAAAGAAACATAAATTTAGAGCTTATATTATTGCATTAACAAATAAATTAGCTGGAAGATATATAGCAATAATTAATTTATTGGAAAGTGACTATAAAGTACGTAACCTAATTTTCATGTGAACTGTACTGAAATTAAAAATATTGATTAGTTTTAAAGTTAAACTTTCGTAGTACTATATAAAATATTTTTCCTGGAGGATTATATTATTGTTAATTAGTGTTCAATTGATTGTGTAGTGCATAACAGCTTCAAGCCTTCAAGAGATTTGCGTTCTCCAAATAGAAAGAACCAAGTTAAAATTAATTAAATAAAAAATGAAGAACACAAGATGTAATTTAATTTTAGTTTTCATTTTAATTTTAATACCTTATGATGTGAAATATATCTTGTTAATTGTATCAACAAATTAAAGAACGCTGTTCTCCCCTCAAAATGTGCCGATAGTCATAAATGCTTATTAGACAATGACCATGCATTTTAATCGAATTAGTAAAGATTTTTTTTCAATAATTAATTCGCATGACTGAAACCATTTCACTTTTTCTCGGTAAATAAAAACTTTCAATCACACACGAGGGGTGTAACCCCAAAAAAAATACAAAGTTCAACGATTAAAAAAAAAAACTCACAATTCAAGGCAACAAGACGGATTACAAATCCAATCACTCAAACTAAAACAAACAATGCTATGACATAAATTTGATATCCAAAACCAAAACTTCACTTTGATCGTTTCAACGAGGTTCTCACAACTACTCGACAAATTCTTAAAAATCACCTCATTTCTACGGTTCCATAAGTTCCAAACAACACAAATCCACAGAGATTTCCACCATTTTATAGAGCTCTTCCTCCTAACATATCCCAAATGTTGTTG
This sequence comes from Salvia miltiorrhiza, assembly GCF_028751815.1. Taxonomy (NCBI): domain Eukaryota; kingdom Viridiplantae; phylum Streptophyta; class Magnoliopsida; order Lamiales; family Lamiaceae; genus Salvia; species Salvia miltiorrhiza. The sequence continues at coordinate 52,804,589 of NC_080388.1, forward strand.
AAAATGGCATAATGCATGGGCTATCATGTCCAACACAATTAATTCAAACCAGCTGTAGCAACTACTCCAGACACTATAAGCAAACGAGCAAGAGAAAAAAACATGCTCAAGATTCACATTGTAACAAACAGAAAGGGCACATGTCCTCCTCAAGCTCGCGTAGCACTCTTCTTTTTGAAAGATTTTGACGAGTCGATACTATGCAAAACTCGAAAAATGTTGTTTTACTTGGAGCTAGTTTACACCAGATATTCCTCAAACTTTCATGCGCGTTCTTTGATTTGTTTTTTGCTTTGTAAGTCGATTTCAATGAGTAAATTCTAGAGTTATCTACCAACCACTTCCATCCGTCCTCCATGTTTTGAATTGGTTTAAACTAGTCAATAAGAGAGAGTAAACACAAAAATAAATCTTTTTCCCACTCAAATAATTCTCTCCTCCTCACTCCACTCCCACTCCCACTCCCAAATGTTCTCTATCCATTTTCCTTTATCTTTGATGCAAGTTTCTTTATCTAATGCTATCCTATAAAGTCTAGTAGAATGAATGTCAAGTCTGCACTCCCCTGCCCACTTATCATGCCAAAAACTAATCTGTCCTCCATCCTCAATTTTCCTACTAAGATTTTCTACAAACCAATTAGCGAAAATGACATGTTTATACAAATCTTTCCACCAAATTGAGCCTTTTCGCATCTCCCAGCTCCCCAACTCTCCTATGTTCCCTCCACTCTCACCCCTCACCCCATATATTTTGATTGAAGCACACTGCCCCATAGAGAATCTCTTTCTACTCTTAGGGCGAGTTTGGTGGGCTGGCATAAGTAGGATGAGCTTAGGTATCCCAAATTATCTGTGAATTTGGTAGCCAGGTGCACATTACATGTGGCCCGCGATAATGTCATGATCCGGCCTAAAATTACTATTCACTTAGGTCTACACATCTCTCCCCCCCCTCTCGGATAACATAATCTGCCTTCTCCTCCATAAACACAATTAATCCCTCATTTGCCCTCGTTTTTGGCATTCAAAATTAACCAAGAGAGACAGAACCCCACTCAATTGTTAAATCTCGATCCTTTTGTCCAGACGCTGCTGTATTCAGAGAAGAATTTCAACATTATTCAAGCACAAGGTAAGGGAAAAGAGTTCGTAATAGAAGAAAACCTACGTTTTTTGGTTTTGATTTGTTACGATTTTTCAAATTATGTCTACTTGGTGTTGCTAGGGTTTTTAATGAATGGTGTAGAAATTAAATTCGGCAATTGGATACATATGTTTTCGATTTATTTGGCTTTTGAGATCTACCGATATGGGTGACGCTACCATACTTCGGATTTGAATCGAAGATGTCGTATTGGTCGACGTACAAATAAATTTATAACCTTACCTTAACAATAACAGGCGTAGTGCCTAATGGTAAGCAAGGGTCGATCCCACAGGGGGTTGGTGCAGCTTGTCTCTTGTCACGAACAAAAATAAGAAAAAGTGGGGTGGACTATCGTCCTGGTCACGAGACACCTCTCGAGACTAAATGTTAGGTCCGGGGGGTCTCGAATAGGTGTATGGGGGGGGAATACACCTATAGGCTATTTTTATGACTATCTACAAACCTCAATCAGAGGGATCTCAGTCAGAGATAGAAGCGAAACTTTACACGCAAACAAGACACCTGTTTAACCGAAATAAGTGTTGACCAACAGGGTTGACGACTGATACTGAAAGCTCTTCAGTAAAGAGTTATCAGTTAAGTCACTGGAACTTAACTGATCCACGTAAGGGCTTCAGTCGTGTTTGCAAAGATGAAGATGATATCTCTCTTCCTTACTATCAGAGGATAGTGAGTCAGATTGATATCATACGCAGCGGAAATTAAACTTAGTTTCGAATAGCCTCGGTGGAGCAGATAGTTGGATTAAGGTTTCTCTTTTCAGTTAGTCAGCATTCAGTTTTATCAATTGAAATAACACAGTTATGAATGTAAAACTGAAAGCTGTAAATAACACAGAGACTTTTACGTGGTTCGGAAAAACTCTTTCCTACATCCACGGCTGGTTGATCAGACCAACAATCCACTCCGCAAGTGCTTCCCGGTGCACTGCAAACCGTGAACTGAAGATAAACTCTCTCTCTCAGCACCTACACACCTCGCGTAGGGTTTCCCTACCTACACACCTCGCGCAGGATTTCAGCACCTACACAGCTCGCGTAGGATTTCCTGCTAAGCACACCTCGTGCTCAGACTTCCCTCAGAGTTCAGAACACCTTCTGAAACTCCGAGTCACTCAAACACTCTTATGGGGGAGAGGTTTAAACGAGTGCCAACTATACTTACAAAGAACGTTCTTTGAAGCAAGTTTGACCTTTGGCTTCTGGGTACACAGAATATATGCCTAGGGTCTAAGAGAATGTATGTAATCAGCAGTGACTGATTTTGGCTTTGGAATTCTCTTCTTCGATTCAAGCTTTGGGCGGTTTAAGCTTTAGGCTGAGTAGCTATTTCGGCAGAGCTTCAGCTTATGTCGTTGAATCGGTGAAGATTGAAGTGATCCTCGAGCGCTATTTGTAGGAGAACTCTTGAATAGATCCGTTGGCGTAAATCGTCCTCAAGATTTCTTCCGTTGGAGAGCAATTCGAATTTGGGCTGAGGCTTCAATCTTCGAGGTTCCTTGTCTGTGTGGAAACGGCTCTCTTTGATGGACAGGAGATGTGACATCTCTGAAAAGTAACCACCAGATAGGAATGACCTCTGCAGAGATAAGATATTGAGATATCTCTGCATTTAATGCGGCTGTACTTGAGCGTACGTGGCTTCCTCTGAACGTTGGAAGATCAGTCCTAGGAGGAATGTTCAACTGATACTTGACTTTAGTATCAGTCCATGGCGCGCATTAAATAATCAGTCTTCAACTGATTCTTCAACTGATACTTCAGTTGGTAACTGCAGTCTTCAGTCTTCAGTCTTCGTTCTTCAGTCTTCAGTCTTCAGTCTTTGACACCGCAACTAAACTAGAAACGAACTCTAACACTTGAGTTCAAAACGATTCTAGTCTATTACATTTAAGTCCTATGAATTTTGGTATCATCAAAACAAGGGTTAGGATATTCCACAAGGTTCCCAACAATTTCCCCCTTTTTGATGATGCCAAAACCACACAGCAGTTCTAGACAGCAAAAAGACTGAGCTCACAGTACAAGTTCTAGACAAGGGGTGAAAAGTTCCCCCTTAACAACAGAACCTAAAACTTGTACTCAGAGCAAGAACGAAAACAGTTCTAAACACAGAACAAAGAAGACAGAAAAACCATAAATCAGAGCCTGGACAAAGAGTCATTGTCTTCAGGGTGAGATCAATAAGAAGTTCATTTCATTAAACGGACTGATAAGCCATCAGTCTAGGTACAGAGCAAGACTTACATTGGAGTAAAAGTAAAACAAAAACATCATGGATAAACCATGGACTCCAGCAGTCTGCTTGGCTGCGCCTTGAACTTCTTGATCTTCATCTTCTGTCTTCGTGTCTTCATGTTCCTAAGCTTGTTCCACTCTCACTTGTTTTCCGTTGAATTGAGGTCTCTTCTGAAACGTCATCCTTCTAACTTCTGGTGATCCTTTGCTGTTCCATCATCAGTCAAGAGTTAGAGGACAGGAGCAACCTCAAGAAAAGGTTTCTCTCTGACTTCTGACTTTCCCAACTTTCCCCCTTTTTGGCAACATCAAAAGAGAGATGACGATGGAGGCTATGATCAGACGGTACCCAACTCCTAGTCTCAGAATCGTGAGAAGATTTGAGAACAGAGTGAGTCCGGATAAACAGAAGAGGAGGACGTCAGTGGTGGGGTGAGGAGATGAGGGAGACGGAGAAGTGGAAGGACAAGAAAACGTAGAAGGCGGAAGATAGAAGAAGGCTGCCTTGGAAGAAGGAGAGGGCTGCCTTATGAGGAGAAGGATCAGGTTGGTGAATTGGAAAGAAAGAAGAAGAGAAGGGTGAGAAGGAAGAATCGAAGCGGTGGCAGCTGAGAAGACTAACACCGTCGATTCGCCGACCCAGGGTCTGTGAAGAATAGACCCGGTGCGGCTGAAGATGCCGGCCAACAACAAGAGTGATCTCGTTGTTTGTTGCAAGCCAGGGAGGAGCACGAGATATGCGATACGGTATATCTCCTCCAGAAGCGGTGAAGCTTCTTGGCGCCAGGCATGAGAATGGAAGACGCTCGCTTCGCTGGATACAAGTGAGGGTAGAGCAAACTTTGACGCGGAGAGACGTTGTGATCCAGTGGAAGGGTCCGGTGAAGACCAAGACTATGAGCGTCATTCTTCCACTCCATGACTTTGCAGTCATAGATTTCTTTAGTCGGAACAATTTTTCTGCAACTTTGGAAAAATTGAAACTTTTTCTCACAGTGAAGCTGTGGAGAGTTGTTAGTTGATGCAGAAAACTATGAAGACAACATGGTATAAATAGACAAGATGTGAACCATGTAGAAGATGAAAAGGTTTTTCGAAAACTGTGCCTAAATGCAATTGAAGAAAAATTTCGCGTCCGCCGTCACTGCGAGGGACTTCAAAAGGCATCATTACATATGTCATGTCAATGAGCGTTTCAAGAAATTTTATTGCAGAGGCAAAAAGGTTGGAAGGATTTTTGGCAAAAAGATCAGGACAAGTTCAATCAAAACAGATTTTCACTTTATAAAAATCTTGTCCTTTTCGGATATTCCATTCCAACAATTCCAATAATCAGTTAAAGTTTTTGAAAGAAACTGATCAGTTAGAGAAAAGATTTTGAACTAAAACTTAAAGCTCTAAACTGAAATAACTGATTTTGAAAAGGTAAGCATTTAAAATACTTACTGATCAACTGAACATAGTAGTCAGTTGATACCACGTGATCCTGGTGATTCATCAGGATGACTTCTCTTCAGATGAGCACTTGGACTTCATTGCTTTACGTCGACGATCGTAGAAGCAGCAGTTGGTTGACCACCAGTCAGCATGACTGTTTGAGAAAATCTTCAAACACAGCATCACTCTTCAGGGTTGATGAGGCCAATCTTTGCACAAGATCGTTGAACCTCTCTTCTGGAAGAGCCTTGGTCAGCAGGTCCGCTCTCTGAATAGCAGTGGGAATCCATTCCACAGAGACATTCTTCTTTTCGACATGATCACGAATGAAGTGATGTCGAATCTCAATATGTTTGACTCTGGTGTGATGAACTGGATTCTGGGAGATTGCAATAGCACTGGAGCTGTCGCAATAGATAGGAACTTCCTTTTCCTCGATCCCATAGTCCTTTAGTTGATGGACTAACCACAGGATTTGTGAGCAGCAGCTTCCGGCAGCAACATATTCGCTTCAGTTGTAGAGGTGGCGACTGAAGTCTGTTTCTTAGAAAACCAGAGATGAGCTTGTTGCCTAGGATTGACAATGTTCCGGAGGTTGATTTTGCGATCAAGCTTGCATCCACCGACGTCGGAGTCTGAAATCCGGTGAGCTTGATGTCGTCCTCTGCTGGGTACCACCATCCTAAATTGGGTGTGCCCTTGAGATATCTCAGAATCCGCTTAGCTGCATCTAAATGAGCTTCCTTAGGATCTGATTGATATCTTGCACAACCCCGACTGCAAATGCGATATCTGGTCTGCTCGCAGTCAAATACAAGCAAAGATCCAATGATTTCTCTGTACTTCTTCGAAGAGACAGAGCTTCCTTCTGAACCTGGATCAACTTTCCAGTTTGTGTTCATTGGGATCTTGATTGACTTCATGTGCTGAATACCGAACTTAGCTATCAGCTCCTTGCATACTTGGACTGGCTGATCAGTATTCCTTCTTTGGTCTGCTTGACTTGCAATCCGAGAAAGAAATTCATTTCTCCCATCATGGACATTTGGAATTTGTTCTTCATGATGTCAGCAAACTTATTGCACATGTGTTCGGATTTGGATCCGAAGATTATGTCATCGACATAAATTTGAACAAGCAAGAGATCTTCTCCTTCTTTGAGAGTGAACAACGTTCTGTCCACAGATCCCTTTTTGAAGCCTTGTTCAACTAGATACTCCGAGAGAGTATCAACCACGCTCTTGGTGCTTTGCTTCAACCCATAGAGCGCTTTCTTCAGCTTGTACAACCTTTTCTGGTCCAGCAGCCTCAATCCTGGAGGTTGTTCTACATAGACTTCATCTGTGAGCACTCCATTGAGAAATGCACACTTGACATCCATTTGGTGTACCTTGAAACCTTTGTGAGCTGCAAAAGCTAAGAAGAGTCTGACTGCTTCCAATCTGGCAACTGGGGCAAATGTCTCGTCGTAGTCGATTCCTTCTTCTTGACTGTATCCTTTAGCCACAAGCCTTGCTTTGTTTCTCACAACGTTTTCCTTCTTCGTCTTTCTTGTTCTTGAAAATCCATTTTCAAGCCAATCACATTTGCATCGTCTGGTCGATCCACAAGCTCCCAAACAGAATTCCTGTTGAATTCATTGAGTTCTTCTAGCATTGCGATGACCCATTCTGTGGACTTCAGAGCTTTTCAATATCCTTCGGCTCTGTAGTTGATAAGAAACAGCTGAAATTCTTATCTTCGTTGATGCAGTTCTGATTGATGTCGAAGATAAGGTTGCACATAGATCTCCGAGTCTTGACGCCATCTGATGGTTCTCCAATGATGTTCTCCTTAGAGTGGAGTTCAAACCATCTTCGATATTTTCTTGATTTCTTCAGGAGATGGTGGAGCTTCTTCAGTTAGAATAGCTCTGGGATGTTGAGCACTTTCTGGAGCAGGGGAGAGTTGAGCTGGGGCGGCTTCTGCGCGTTCAACTTGAACTTCAGCAACTGGAGTTCCCCCTTGACTATTGCCATCTGTATTGGCTCCAGTTTGAACTTCAGACCGTTGGTTGATCTTCTGATACTAAAGCATCTCAGTATCTTCATCCTTGCCAGGGTCCCCATACCAAGACAGTAGAGAGCTCGTCAGTATGGATTTCAGCTTTGGAACCTTCAGTGATCTGAACATTCTTTTCAGCATCTTGTTCCCTGAAACCATCTGTAGACTCATCAAAGATCACATGAGGTGTTTCTTCTACACATAGAGTTTGAGTATTGAACACTCGATAGGTTTTGCTTGAACGTTCTGTTCCGGAGTATCCAAGGAAGACTCCTGGATCAGCCTTGCAATCGAAGGTGTTCAACCTCTTCTTATTGTTGTTGTGTATGAAACACTTAGAACCGAAAGCATGAAAGTGGGCAATCGATGGCTTTCTGTTCTTCCATAACTCGTATGGAGTTCTTCCATGTCTCTGAGTGAGGAAGGAGCGATTCTGCGTGTAGCATGCGTTGTTGACTGCTTCGGCCCAAAACTTCAAGGGGAGTTTGACTCGGCTAGCATCGTCCTTGCTGCTTCCTTTAGAGACCGGTTTCTTCTCTCTGCAACTCCATTCTGCTGTGGAGTTCTTGCTGTAGAAGTTTGATGACTGATTCCTTGTTCATCACAATACTCACGAATGACAGTATTGAGGAACTCAGTCCCACGATCTGATCTGATGCTGATGATGTTGACTTCCTTTTCAACGCTCAGTCTCTTCAACAGCTTTGGCAGTTCCTCCAGTGTCTCATTCTTTTGAAAAGAAAGATAACCCAGGTATATCGTGAATAATCATCCACAACTACCAAGGTGTACTTCCTACCGTTGTAGCTTCTTGGAGTGATCGGGCCAAACAGATCCATGTGAAGTAGATGCAGAATCCTTTCAGAGGAGTGTCCTGTCTTTGACTTGAATGATGTCCGCGTCTGCTTTCCTCTGAGGCATGCTTCACATTCTTGCTTCTTCTGGAATACAATAGAAGGGAGTCCTTCTACCAGTTGATGTTTAGCAAGTTTGTTGATCGTCTTGAAGTTGAGATGGTTGAGTCTCTTGTGCCATAGCCAATTGAGCTCTGAGCTGCTTTTACTGATGAGGCACGTTTCTGGTGGGCTGTCTTCCCAAGAAACAACGTAGAGACTTCCTTGTCTGAATCCCTTCAGAACCACCTTCTTCTGATTGTTTCTAACAGTGAATTCATCCTTTTTGATTTTCACTGTGAAACCACTGTCACAAAATTGACTCACAGACAACAGATTATGTTTAAGACCAGAAACAAAGCTAACATTACTGATACTGGCGTTACCCATGTTGAGCACACCATAGCCTTTTGTTTCTCCAATCGAGTTGTCTCCGAATGCAACTTTGGATCCAGCTTTCTCAACATACTGGGATAGATATTCTTTGTAGCCCGTCATATGCTTCAAGCAGCCACTGTCCAGATACCACGTTCTGATTGAAGCTTTGGCCTCTTCCTTCTTTTTATGTTTCCTGACATTGACCTGCAAGAAAGAGTTGCTTCAGGCACCCAATCAAGCTTTGGGTCCTTCAATGTTAGTTCGAGTTCCCTTTGGAACCCAAATCTGCTTCAGAATTGGTCTGGCTGATTTCTTGCGCATTGTTGGATGTCTGATCGGTGTCGTTGGCGCTTCAGGTGGCATATGAGCATTTTTCCGTTGAGAAATCATTTTGAAGGCCTCACTCTTGTAGCAGTTCTGTCTGGTGAGTGATTGAGGTCTTCTTTGCTCGCCGAAGTATCTTCCGTGAGATACTTTAGTCTTTGCAGACTTATGGAGATTTGTCTAACGTCCAGTGGCTTGTCGTCGAGGAAGTGGCATGGCTCGACTGGACTCAGCATTGCTTGATCTCCATGGATGTTGTTCTTTCTGAAACTGAACTGAGGATGTCAGTTTCTGACTGATGTGGCCTATCTTCCTCCTGGGTTGATGAGAAAGATTCTTCTTGGCTCCTGATGTTCCTTCCCGGATCTTTGACTGAAATCTGCATTTTCCCAGCCTTTTCAATATGATGATCTGGTTGGGAGTCTCCTTAGCTCATCTGTAGCTTCGTGGAGGTGGAACATTTGATCTGGCCATCAGTCTGCGCTTGTGAACTTCATCCATATCATGATCTCTTGATTCTTCTGAGGTTGTGATTTCAGAAGGATCATTCTTAGAGATGATCATGATATCCTTTCCTTTGGCAGCTGCAAACCTTTCCTCCGATGCTGTTGACCAGTCCTTTCGATGGAAAGTTGCTCATCATGGGAGACTGCATCATGCAGTTCTTGACTGTTTCTTCCAGCTTGTGATTAAGCCTTTTGATTTCATGAGAAGCTCTTTCACATTCTGAGTTGGAGATTATGAGCTCTTCTTCCAGTCGGCTGTTCTCCATGATTAGCTGATCAAGACATGTTTCATCCGGAATGTAGATGATTGTCTGATGTTTAGCTCGTTCATCATCGATCTCCATGTCCTTTTTCTGATTCTGCTTGAGGAGATCTTCGAATATTTTCCTCAGCTGACAGTGATCAGTCAGGAGCTGATCAAACTCGTCAGTTTCAACGGATGAGCTATCTCCAGATTCTGAGTGGTCTCCTGAAAGCATCAGGAAGTTATCAGTATATGGAGTTTTCGTGAGAGATTTTACCTCTGGGCCATTCATTCCATTGTCGTAGCTGTTGTCAGCTACACTTTCTGATTCGTTGGCCATCAGGGCTCGGCTCTCATCATCTGAGCTGGAACTGTCGAAGTCGGATGATTCTGATGTGTCGTTGGAAGAGTCAGCATCATCAGCAACCATCGCTTTCTTCTTCAAAGATCTGCGATCTTTCTTTGCTTTCAGTTCCCTGCGCTCAGCGGAGTCAGATCGGGACATTCATGCTTAAAGTGTCCTTTCTTTCTACATCCATAACATTCCAATTCTTTGATGTCGTAAGCGGCTGACTTCCTTTCTCCGCTTCGATCTGTGGAATGTCTGGAGTCCCTTTCTCTTTCTTTTCCCTTGTAGTGCTGCTTGTGGAACCTTCTGTACTTCCGGAACTTGGACTCCATCTTGTTGAATCTGTCAGTCAACAAGGCATATTGACTGAAGAAGTCCTCAGGGTTGAGTTCCGTTGGCTCCTTGATCTGCTTCTTGCCTTCTCTGGTTGAGGCCTTCAGTGCAACTCCTCTTGAGGTTGATGGACCATCTTCGTCTGATCCTCCAGCCTTCTTGTTACCAAGATTTCTCAGAAGATCGAACTCATTTGCCATGAGATCGGAGAAAAGCTTGTTTGTCGGGAGCTGACTGAATCCTGGCTTATGCTGATGAGCGACTGAGTAGATCTGCCATTCTCCTCGTGGCAGTGCTCGAAGAATTTTCAAGTTGATTTCTCGTTGAGTGTATTTGTCTTTGGAAATGGATTGAACTTCATTCAATATGAGATTGAATCTTTGTTCCATTTCCTCGACAGATTCATTCTTGAGCATGAGGAAGGAGTCGAATTTCTGACAAGCTATGGAAAGCTTATTCTCCTTGATCTCCTCAGAACCTACGCACATTCTTTCCAGAATATCCCACATCTCTTTTGCTGTCCTGCACTTGATGATCTTCATGACATACTTGTCAGGAACGGTGCCGGAGATGATGCTTTTGGCGAGGTTGTCTAGCTCATCTTGCTTCCTTTCTTCTGTGGTGAAGTCTGCCTTTGACTTGGGCTGGTCCTCATCGTAAGGTTCCTGACGGATGTCAGTAGGAATCCTTTTTACAGTTTCGGTGATAATGATTGGACCGCTGGTGATGACTTCCCACATTCTACAATGTTGGGCAATGAGGAAGCTTTCAAGCCGAAACTTCCATATGTCGTATTTTTCAATACAAAACATAGGTAGAGAAGATAATCTGCTGTGGTTAGTCTCCATCAAAAAAGAGAGAACAGGTAACAGCAGATAAAGCAAGTACCAAGCACAAAACAATAAGAAAGAGTAAAACTTTTTCGAGACCTTTAATAAGGATCTAGTTCAAGTAGAACTAGTCAGAGACAGATAGTTCTTGCGAACAACCTGCTCTGATACCAATTGTTAGGTCCGGGGGGTCTCGAATAGGTGTATGGGGGGGGGGGAATACACCTATAGGCTATTTTTATGACTATCTACAAACCTCAATCAGAGGGATCTCAGTCAGAGATAGAAGCGAAACTTTACACGCAAACAAGACACCTGTTTAACCGAAATAAGTGTTGACCAACAGGGTTGACGACTGATACTGAAAGCTCTTCAGTAAAGAGTTATCAGTTAAGTCACTGGAACTTAACTGATCCACGTAAGGGCTTCAGTCGTGTTTGCAAAGATGAAGATGATATCTCTCTTCCTTACTATCAGAGGATAGTGAGTCAGATTGATATCATACGCAGCGGAAATTAAACTTAGTTTCGAATAGCCTCGGTGGAGCAGATAGTTGGATTAAGGTTTCTCTTTTCAGTTAGTCAGCATTCAGTTTTATCAATTGAAATAACACAGTTATGAATGTAAACTGAAAGCTGTAAATAACACAGAGACTTTTACGTGGTTCGGAAAAACTCTTTCCTACATCCACGGCTGGTTGATCAGACCACAATCCACTCCGCAAGTGCTTCCCTGGTGCACTGCAAACCGTGAACTGAAGATAAACTCTCTCTTCAAGCACCTACACATCTCGCATAGGGTTTCCCTACCTACACACCTCGCGCAGGATTTCAGCACCTACCACAGCTCGCGCAGGATTTCCTTGCTAAGCACACCTCGTGCTCAGACTTCCCTATCAGAGTTCAGAACACCTTCTGAAACTCCGAGTCACTCAAACACTCTTATGGGGGAGAGGTTTAAACGAGTGCCAACTATACTTACAAAGAACGAGTTCTTTGAAGCAAGTTTTACCTTTGGCTTCTGGGTACACAGAATATATGCCTAGGGTCTAAGAGAATGTATGTAATCAGCAGTGACTGATTTTGGCTTTGGAATTCTCTTCTTCGATTCAAGCTTTGGGCGGTTTAAGCTTTAGGCTGAGTAGCTATTTCGGCAGAGCTTCAGCTTATGTCGTTGAATCGGTGAAGATTGAAGTGATCCTCGAGCGCTATTTGTAGGAGAACTCTTGAATAGATCCGTTGGCGTAAATCGTCCTCAAGATTTCTTCCGTTGGAGAGCAATTCGAATTTGGGCTGAGGCTTCAATCTTCGAGGTTCCTTGTCTGTGTGGAAACGGCTCTCTTTGATGGACAGGAGATGTGACATCTCTGAAAAGTAACCACCAGATAGGAATGACCTCTGCAGAGATAAGATATTGAGATATCTCTGCATTTAATGCGGCTGTACTTGAGCGTACGTGGCTTCCTCTGAACGTTGGAAGATCAGTCCTAGGAGGAATGTTCAACTGATACTTGACTTTAGTATCAGTCCATGGCGCGCATTAAATAATCAGTCTTCAACTGATTCTTCAACTGATACTTCAGTTGGTAACTGCAGTCTTCAGTCTTCAGTCTTCAGTCTTCGTTCTTCAGTCTTCAGTCTTCAGTCTTTGACACCGCAACTAAACTAGAAACGAACTCTAACACTTGAGTTCAAAAACGATTCTAGTCTATTACATTTAAGTCCTATGAATTTTGGTATCATCAAAACAAGGGTTAGGATATTCCACAAGGTTCCCAACACTAAACTCAACTTGACTTGAAATAATAAAATAAACTGAAAACACTGAACATAAATATCATTATAAAAGGCAATCTGGTCAAGACGTCGAATCTATGGATAATCTCTTACACTCGCTCCTTGGTCAAGATATTCATTACAATATTGTGTCTACCGGTTATAACTTACCAATGGCCTGTGCCCCCATTCTCACTTGTTATGTGCACTTCTATCATCTAAGAAAATATGTTCTTGACTGTGTTTAAGATAAAGGACACCCTATACCATTAAACCATTTCGACTTAACCATGCAATAGGACACCTCAGAGCATGCAATTAAACCAAGAAGCATTTAGACCTAGATAGACCCGATATTGAACTTAGGCAGACTGTAGTCTACTTCAACCTCATGTGCCCGCAAATACTCTCAAGACGCACAGTGATCATACACACCCTATAATCTTGATTTATTGGTGATCTAAATCTACTCAATTAATTAATGGCTTGTTAACTAATCAAGTCGAATTAGACACTTGGATATAATGCTTAGCACTTCGGGAACACAACATGCAATTACTTAAGCACACATTTAAACCTCACGAGTTTATAAGTTCATATCCACATCATCTATGCATTGCCCAGATTTATAAACTTAGCTAGACATAAAGTAAATTGCGAAAACAAAAGATAAATAAGACATGGAATTAAATAAAAGAAACTTACTTAATAAAGGAAAAATGGGCAGGATGCTACTCTGCCAACATAAAGCATAAACTAAACGTCTTGCCCAAACTGGGACTTAACATAAACTAAATGCAGAAATAAAATATTGTTTTTGGTACTAGCTCCTACTCCTTAGTTCGTGCGTTGTACGCCTACAAAATGAAATGGAACGAGTATATATAGAGATCCAAGCGTGGGCCAAAGACCAACACGCAGCTAGGGTTTTGGAGAGTTCAACTGCGGCTAGAGTGTTCTTCTTCTGCCTGAGATAGAGTCCACAAGTACAAGGACTTTACCTTTGATAAAACTCCACCATCTGATCTGTGCATATCTTCAAGCTTTCGTTCATATCTTCTCAGCGCATGGAAAAAGGAATATTCCCGCTCATCTTCTTCATGCACCAGATCTACCACGTCAACATCTAGCCCTGGACGCCTGGTTATGATGTATTGCTCTCCTGTTCACCATTCTTGCCTTCGTTCTGCCCTTCCACATGCCCTCGATGCCTCTCGTGGTGGATGCTGATTTTTAAGCATAAGTCAGGCCAACCCCTTGGTCAGCGGCAAATAGCTTAAGCGACAATCAACATTTATATGATGATTGAATTTATATTTACTTTATCTATAAAAATAGTTTCCGTGCATTACATTGCATAAATATATTCTAAGTCAAATTAGTCATGCATAATTTTGATCCAAAACAAAGAATCATGACTGATTGATTTGAGTAAAGTACATGATAGTCGAATTGTAATTTTGTTTGATGCTATATTAATAAAACAAGACACGACTACTTATCTAACGTCGCATTAAATCAGTAAACCGAATTCAAAATCATATTTATTTATCTATTAAATACCATATTTCAGCAAAAAGATCATACCCTGTCAACTCATACCTTAATTTCATTAGGTGAGGAGGTTTTTCAATTTAATTGACTATGTTCACCAATTTAGCTTAAAAGAAGTAGTAAAGAATATTAGCCTATCTTTTCAAGTTTATTCTAGTTTGGCAATATTGATTACGACTTCTCTATAATAATGTATAACTTTTTTTTTGAGATATATATGCATAATAACTAGTAGTATTATTCTTCTCTTGAGGGTTGTGTGTTATAGTTGGGACATATCCAAATAGAAAAAAAAAACTTTGTATTTACAAAGAAGTTTAGGGTTCGATCTTTCATCAAAAAAATGACTCAATCTATTTTCTTATAAACTTTAACATAAGAATAACTATATATATTCAACTAACAATAATATATATATATATATATATATATATATATATATATATATATATATATATATATATATATTCAACTTCCTTCTCAATATTCAAGAATCCTTAACAACTTTTGTTCCCTAAAAAAATAACGTTGGCATAAAGGCAAAGCAGAATATATAAAGAATTATTTAAGAATAAATAATTATGGATCGGGCCTCAAGGCATGTATTGATGCTTTGTCTCCTCTAATTAACCTCCAAACATTTTCTTTTTCTGTTTAAGAAAAATAAACTATCTATTGAGTTTTTCATGACTAGAACCAATTAATTTCCAATATTCTTATTGCAAATTAATTATTTATTGAATCATGTTATCTAAATGGAAAATATTTATATGATTCGCTGGGACAGAAAATTAAATTGTGAAAAGAATATGGCCACTTGGTCCGATATATATCTTCAACATTTTAAACATTATTAAATAAAAAGAAAGTCTAGTTGACGCTTTATAGAACTCTTTCTTTATGACAATTATATTTAATCTCTCTATCTAAGTAACTATATACTTTTCAGTCGAATTTGTTAATTAATATATTCCTCATAGTCACATTTTCATGACTAAAAAAATGTTTAAAATGAAAACACGAATCATGAAAAAGATGTTGCATTTATCTATACAAGTCCATTTCACATCCAATATGCACTAATGATAAAATTTAATTGCTTCCATGCAACGTAAGTAGAGAGGAATGCAAGTCATTTTCTCATAATAATTGTTTGTTGAGGATAAAGCAAGACTTGATTATATTGTAAGAGAAGTTGCGTGCGAGATTTTGTTAATAACTAATCACAATTTTTTTTCTTTTGGATGAGAACGCCACATATATATTATCGGAAAATATATATGGACTATCCATATCCAAATCTGTTGGGTTTGGGCCCCGTTTTTGTGTAGGTAGGTCCGAATTTGGACATATCATGTCATTGCATAAAGATGTCTGCATTAACAACATTAAAATGTGTCGAAAACAAATCTCAATCAAGAAAACATGATACTACTATTTACTTTTGAAATACACTGTAACACGAGTTCTGTGTTTGTAATTACTAATAGATCTGTTATCATATGGCTGTTAAAAAAATAAAAAAATAAATATGTAAGATTGGGTATTCATAAACTTTCACGTATTTTTCTCTATCATACCATTTGGATATCATGGTCAATGGATCAAGCTTCTTGGAGAAATAAATAGAAACAATTGCATGAGCATATTTTAATCTTTGCGTGCTCGTCGATTGTTCCCAAAAAATGTGAATTTATATTTAATGATAGTTGTTAATTACTATTTAAGATTGAGGTTTGCGTAGAAATATTTGTAGCAATGTATTTTGCTTAACAAATATTATAGTGAAATAAGAAATAAAAAAATAAAAAAATATGTAATGGTGTTAAGTATTCGTCAGAAACAGGGGGATTTTTGCACTCTTTATGAGATGTTGAGGGGCTAATAGCTCACAATTAAGAGATAGCTAGGGAGGTCAATGTATTAGGGGATTGTATGATAGAAGACTATTTGCTAATTCTCCCTTCTCTTTTTAATTATCTTTGGTATTGCCATTTGTATATTAAGTAATTAGGTGGCAATTGGCAAAAACATGAAAATGGGCAAATTATTTTGGAACAATAAGGTTTGTGGTATCTTTTTACTTAGTTATATATATAATATAAATATACGAATAAACTAAAACCTAATTATGTAATCACCCATAATTTACCTTATTAATTTTATTCATAACGGAAAAAACTGAAACAAATTAAAGACAAACCTAAAAGATAGATTGAAAAATTGAAAAAAGTGATTTTGTTTTTTGGGAAAGGAATAAAAAATAAAAGAAAAAAATTCAAAACGTAGAAATCCGTAAAACATCAGAGCATCCACAATGCTTGTTGCTTAGAGGGGTGTCTTAGGAGTGAGCCCCACCTAAGACACACCCCTCTCCAATGCATTGTGTCTTAGGTGGGTGCTTAAATCTCCATTTCCACAAAATTCATATTTCTACACTTTTATTTTTAAAATTCAAATTTCATTAAAATTAAAATTCTACATTACAATAATTTAAATAAAATTAAAAACATAATTAAAATACGATAATAAAATTAAAAACATAATTAAAAATCAAAATACACTACAAAAAAACGCGTATTTACCGGCGAAAATTACCGGCGGCTATTTTGCCGTCGGTAGGTAACGGCGGCACGACGGCGGCAAAAACGGCGACCCGCCTTTTGACTATTATCGGCGAATTACCGACGGCAAAACGGCCGCCGCTAATTAGCGGCGGTTACGCCGCCGCTAATTTAAATATATATTAATATAAATATATATTATTTTATTACCGACGGCAATTGCCGTCGGTAATTACCGAGGGCAAAATGCCGCCGCTAATCACCACCGCCGGTGCCATCCGGCGATAGCACCACCGCCGTCCGGCCAAAATTACCGACAGCATTTTGCCGCCTCTAATTACCGACGGCAAATTCCAATTACCGACGGCAAATGCCCTCGGTAATTAATTTTTTTTTTTTTTCATTTATCATCTAATAAATTGATCAAAGATAATAATACAAAAACATTAAAATTAAATATATATTGAAATACAAGTGAAAATTTAAACATTGATTATTACTAATATAAGATTATTACTAAGAATTCAAGATTCTTAGTAAGAATCTTATAATTATAACTTAAGAATGTTAATTTGATTAGTGATTCACTCATCAATCATCACTAATCCAATATTATTACTAAGAATTCAAGATTCTTAGTAAGAATCTTATAATTATAACTTAAGAATGTTAATTACCTTAGTGATTTACTCATCAATCATCACTAATCCAAGATTATTACTGAGAATTCAATATTCTTAGTAAAAATCTTATAATTATAACTTAAGAAGGTTAATTTGATTAGTGATTCACTCATCAATCATCACTAATCCAAGATTATTACTAAGAATTCAAGATTCTTAGTAAGAATCTTATAATTATAACTTAAGAATGTTAATTACCTTAGTGATTTTCTCATCAATCATCACTAATCCAAGATTATTACTAAGAATTCAAGATTCTTAGTGAGAATCTTATAATTATAACTTAAGAAGGTTAATTGGATTAGTGATTCACTCATCAATCACTAAGAATTCAAGATTCTTAGTGAGAATATTATAATTATAACTTAAGAATGTTAATTTGATTAGTGATTCACTCATCACTCATCACTCATCACTAATCTATTATTATTACTAAGAATTCAAGATTCTTAGTAAGAATCTTACAATTATAACTTAAGAATGTTAATTACCTTAGTGATTTACTCATCAATCATCACTAATCCAAGATTATTACTAAGAATTCAAGATTCTTAGTGAGAATCTTATAATTATAACTTAAGAATGTTAATTTGATTAGTGATTCACTCATCACTCATCACTAATATAATATTATTACTAATATTATTACTAATCTAATAATAATCTAATATTATTATTAAGAATTGAAGATTCTTAGTAAGAAACTTATAATTATAAGTTAAAAATGTTAATTTGATTAGTGATTCACTCATCACTAATCTAAGATAATATTTCTAGTAAGAATTCAAGATTCTTACTAGATTGATAAAATACTTATGGTGTATAAACTAGATTGATAAAAAAAAAAAAAATTGAAAATTAATACTCCCTCCATCCACTAATTGTTGGCCTACTTTCCTTTTTGGTCCGTCCACCAAAAAATGTCCTACCCATTTATAGTAAGTCTTTATAATTTTTTAATTGGTGGATCCCAATAACCAATACACTTTTTCTCCACTCAACTAATAAACAATACACTTTGTGGGTCCCTTTCTCCACTCAACTAATAAACAATATATTTTGTGGGTCCCTTTCTCCACTCACTACATTTTTTCTTAAAATCCGTGTTTTGCCTCCTAGGCCAACAATTAGTGGACGGAGGGAGTAATAAATTAATAAATAAATATTTTTCTGATATAAAAATAAGAACGGAAACGAGCCCAATCCGTAATTAACAACATTTTTTGGATATTATCTCGACATATACTAAGGTTATGAATATATATGATATTGTATATTGAAGTAGACTTTAAATGAATTAATAGATACTATATATATATTAATAATACGAGTGTTCTGTACTGGTGATCATTCGAAAAGAACTTCAAGGTTAAGCGTGCTTGACTTAGAGCACAACTAAGATGGGTGACCGACTGGGAAGTTCGTATAAATTATGCAATACTGTATAAATACGAAAATAAATTGTGGATATACGATAAAATAAATAAATAAAAAAAATAAAAAAAATAAAAAAAAATAAAATAAAAAAAAATAAAATAAAAAAAAATATTACCTAGGGCAAAATGCCGTCGGTAACGGCATATTGCCGTCGGTAATTACCGACGGCATTTGCCCTCGGTAATATCTTGGCCAACTCCGGCGGTGGCGCTCCGGTGGAAATTACCGACGGCGGTGGCACCGCCGCTAATTAGCGACGGCATTTGCCGTCGGTAATTTTTCCGGCAACTCTCCCCGCCGTTCAACGGCGGAAATACCGGCGGCGGCCGATCGCCGTCGGTAATGGCTTTACCGACGAGCCGATTAGCGACGGCGATTTGCTGCCGGTAACGCCGTCGGTAGCATTTTTACCGGCGGCCGTGCCTGATTACCGACGGCATAATGCCGTCGGTAATCGTACGTTTTTTTGTAGTGATAGCCGTTGAAATGCAACGGTCGTTTTAAAAAAAAAAAACAAAAATTGGAAACGGTCGAATTTTGTACAAAATTAACGATTTTTGATTTTTTTTTAAATTGGGCGCGTCCGAATACACTCTCCTCTCTCGCCCCGGGTTGAGGCTTCGACACAGCCTCGCATCTGCGCGCGTCTCCAGCGCGCGGCCGATTCCTTCGCCCCGGATCGACACCAGCTTCGACGCGTGCGCTGTGGTTGCTCTCAAGATCAAACATTTTAGCAGATCAGAACATGGAGTCGAGAGTATGCGAGATATAATACACAATACCTATAAATATCATGAAATGGATAATTTAATTGGATCAGGTCAAGGAAAATTCATGTTGAAAATTTTTAATGAAAAAAAAAACAGAGAGTAGAAAATAAATGTTAAAAAAACAGGTTGAATTTAGAGGCGTGTTATGAGCTTATAAGCTCTTTAAAACAACTTATAAGTTGTTTAGGAGTTTATAAGTTCTTAAAGAGCTTATTAACTGTAAAAATAAGCTCTAAGCGCTATAAGTTCAGCAAAAAATAAGTTTCTCAACCTCAAAATAATTCAATTATGATTTTTTTTTATTTTCATTATATATCATTCTAATTTTATCTCTTTTCGAATTTTTCTCTCTAATTAAAAATCATTTCTCTAGTTTATAAACTCAATTATTCAAACACCTTTAACAATTTATAAGCTCTTCAAAACTTTAATTATAAGCTTCAAAAACTTATAAATTCTTTAAAATAAACTTAGTCAGACACGTTCTTACTCTATCTCATATAAAGACTATCTCATATAAATGTTTTAATTCCCTTCATCTATGGTGGAATTTTATCCATTTATTATTGTTGGAATCATCTTAATCAAGTATTTGGTTTTTATGATTGGGCCCGTGATTAATCATTCGACTTGTATCTAATTAATTAATTTAATGATTATTTATCACCTTAAAATTGAAAAAATTATTTAATCACTCCTCTAATCCTATCAATTTTATTAATCCTATCTATTTCATCCACCAAATCAAACGCCCCTTACCTAATATGAGGCTCAACCTATATGTGTGCTTTTCTCCGCCTCATGAGCCAAAATTTATATGTTGCCGAATTAAATATGGTTATAAAGATTAGGGTGGGACCACATCTCGTCAGTTTTCAGTATTTTTGACTCATCAAGTCCAAATGTCTACACCATAACATAGATATAATAATGGATGTATGTTAGTGTTTTCAAACTTTGCAACTTTTTCACAAGATTTTTCTCATTAAGTTTGTGCCAGAAGATTTTAATGACACTTAACCCCTGAGTCTATATATGCACTATATTTTCCGAAGGTATTTTAGGTTTCTTTTTTAGAATAAAAATTACATTCTATTAGCACCTTTAGTTAAATTTATAAGCCCTACGTCTTTGGAAATTTCTATATTTTGAATTTTCATACTTATTAGTTGATTGCTATGAAGTGGTTTGGCCGGTTTTACAGATAAAACTTTTTTTTATTAAAAAAAGAAGAAGATATTTTTTAGGTAGTATATAAATTATATATGATAGTATTGAATAGGGTTAGTATCTATAGAGAAGGCCCTAAGTATTAAGAATAGAGAAGAAATAATTACCATTAGATTTCAGGAAATAGACGGCGAGATTTGAGTGTGATTTAATTATTTTGCTGATTTTATAATTCATTAAATAACATACAAAAATTCGGCAAGGTTAAATTAGTACTTTACTATTCCCGTCGATTGATTCACCATACTAAATCCCGGATTTGTAGCGTATTCCAAATGATTGCTGGGAGTAAATTGCATCTGTCATATCATTAATCATTTGAACTTCATTCCAATTTATTCGACGAATCTCCAGTATCTCTCCAAAAATATTATATTTGCAGTGCAATTCTTCAACATTCCGGCGAAGAAAACACTGAAGGGTCAAGAAGAAATCCATTATGGCGTATGTTCAAAAGACACTAGGTTGGTGTTCTACGCCTTCTTACTTTTGTTTTTTTTTTTTTGGTTTAACATAAATTTCTTTTATTTCAAATGTGTTTTGTTCAAAGAAATTGTGTCGGTGATTTCTATTCTCTGTTGTTTTCGGTTGTTATATTTGGTGTAGTTTTGTTTTCGTTTAATTTTTTTGGGTCAAGTCGACGCCCTATTTTGTTCTTTCTTAGATAGTGATAGACCTATGGAATTTTAAAAAGGTTTATACTTGCTAGATTCGATTGTTAAATTTGGTGTAGTTTTGTTTTCGTTGAATTTTTATGGGTGAAGCTTCATGTTGTTTACAGTAATTATATATAGTTCAAGCACACGCCCTTTTTTGTTCTTTCTTAGATAGTGACAAATCTACGTTCATTGAATTATTTATGAGGTGCAAAACATTTTACAATAATTTTTAACTGGTGTAGCAAAATGATGGACATGATGGCGTGGGTGTTGATGTCGATTAAGAAAGTGTTTTTATTGGTATTGTATCTTGATCAAGAAAATCTTGGCCCCTATCAACGATGCTGGTGGTCCAAGCGCATGCCTCGGCGCTGTAGCGCCGGCTGCCCATCTCGCCGATCCAACCCCCAGGCCGCACAAGTGTACTTCGTGTGTAATGTTGAATTAGTATACGAATTTTTTCATCTGGATTTTCTGTTCATTGAAAAATTATGTTCTGTTCATTATAAATTGAGTTTTGTTCATCGTGATGGGTTTCTATTCATCGAAGAATTATACTTTGTTCATTAGAATTTGAGTTTTGTTCATCGAAAAATTGTGATATGTTCATTCAAAAATTGTGTTTTGTTAATAGAAAAATTATGTTTGTTCATTGAAAAATTGTGATTATTCATGATATATTATATCCATGAACAATATTATTGACATCTGATTGAGAATTGTAAAAATATTTAACATAAAATATTTCGAACAAACATAAAAAAATTGCGAACATCTACATAAAATATTTGAATTGTTTTTGTTGACATAAAATATTTAACACCAAATATTTCAAACAAATGTAAAATCATTATGAATATCTAAATAAAATATTTGAATTTTTTTCCTGTATAAAATATTTTAACATAAAACTTTTTGAATAAGCATAACAAAATTACGAACATCTCAATAAAATATTCGTTTCTTGCTGACATAATATATTTAACATAAAAACATTTCGAATAAGCCTAAAAAAATTGTGAACATCCAAATAAAATATATACTTTATTGTACAAATTATGAAAATATTTCCTAATAGAGAAAATTACGTTCGACAAATCAGTAGGCGCTGCAGCGCCGGCTGCCCATCTCGCCGATCCAACCCCCAGGCCGCGCAAGTCTACTTCGTGTGTAATGTTGAATTAGTATACGAATTTTTTCATCTGGATTTCTGTTCATCAAAAAATTATGTTCTGTTCATTATAAATTGAGTTTTGTTCATCGTGGTGGGTTTCTATTCATCGAAGAATTATACTTTGTTCATTAGAATTTGAGTTTTGTTCGTCGAAAAATTGTGATCTGTTCATTTTGAAATTGTGTTATGTTAATAGAAAAATTATGTTTGTTCATTGAAAATTTGTGATTATTCATGATATATTATATTCATGAATAATATTATTGACATCTGATTGAGAATTGTAAAAATATTTAACATAAAATATTCCGAACAAACATAAAAAATTACGAACATCTACATAAAATATTTGAATTGTTTTTGTTGACATAAAATATTTAACACGAAATATTTCAAACAAATATAAAAACATTATGAATATCTAAATAAAATATTTGAATTTTTTTTTCCTGATATAAAATATTTTAACATAAATTTTTTTGAATAAGCATAACAAAATTACGAACATCTAAATAAAATATTCGTTTCTTGCTGACATAATATATTTAATATAAAAACATTTCGAATAAGCCTAAAAAAAATTGTGAACATCCAAATAAAATATACTTTATTGTACAAATTATGAAAATATTTCCTAATAGAGAAAATTACGTTCGACAAATCAGTATAAGTTGTTCAAGATAATTATAAATTATGTAAGATATTTTAGTATGTTGTTTTATGTATTATATTTTATTTATAATGATATTTTTCTTAGTTAATCAAAAAATATACTAAATAATAGACGAATACATGCAAATTCAATTAATATAGATTTCGAATTTTATTTATTTTGTTCAAATATATTTGCAAATTCGATTTTGTTTAATTATTTTTGTAATTAAACGAATGCTGGAGAGGCCATATTTGCAAAAATTGAATTTCAAAAATAATTGTACTACATGCTTAAGGTTATATATTCTCGAAAAATTATTTAATGAAGCAATGGTGAATTTGTGTGAGAAAGCCGCAGAAATGAAAAAAATATGCAGCACCGTTAATTGTTCATAGGATAATTAAAGATACGCTTAGAATTACCAAGATTATGGGTATCTTAAATATGGTATAGACGGTTACATAATAGTATTAAATTACAATTGTAACCTTTTACTAATTCATAGGTGCCGAAAGTTGGGATTAATGTGAGACGTCGGATTGGACTAAATCAGCGTCCCATATTACTTCTCAAATCTCACCATTTATAGACTTCTCAATAGATCCCCCCTCGTATTGAATATATATGAAGGGATATATATGTGCATGATCAACAATTCAACACTAAGGTGCGTCGCCGCACCATGCGGCCGTTTAATTAGTTCATAGTCATAATTTAATTAAGTTATAGTTGGAAGTTAATAAATTCTTATTATGAATTAACTAAAGTTTTATTGTGAATGATTAAATTCTAATTCAAATAATTAAAAATTAATTGATAAATAATCAGTAAATAAAAATGATTAACGAACGCCAGCACACTAGTTTTTAGTGCATGTGAGTCAATAATAGGAAGAGTTAATGTTGATAAGAATCATGATCTACTTTCCTAGATATGGGCTTGAATTGTTTTAGTGTGATATATAATCTCAATTAGTTTAGAATAGACCAAATTTTTAAAATTGGAATCGTAACTTATCACGCTCAGAGAAAAATAAATAAATGAAGAGCACGAGCATGCTATGCCCACTCCATTAGTCGCTATATATTAATACCCCTGTCCCGTGGCAAGTAATATTTTCTTATATTTATAATTATTGACTTTTGTTTTTGGATGGATCTCTCCTTAATTAAGTTTCTGTAAATCTGATATATAATTCTTTCTCAAATTAAATACATATGGGTTTAAAAAAAATCAAATATATATGAAGTAGCCTATATATATAATCTAACCGATCGGTCGAACTGGATTTTCAAAATCTACTAGTACGTTCTCCCGTGCGATGCACGGGGTCATGGAAACTTCTTAAATCTAACTGATCATTTCGATTTTTTTTTTGGAGGGAAATTATCAGTTAGATTAATAAATATTGTAAGAATAGTTTTTGTTGATTAAATTATTTAAATTGTTTGAGTAATGTATTATACCAATATCTATTTTAAATATTTTTACTTGGAAAATGTATGTTAACACTATTTTCATAAGATATGAATAGGTGAAAATATTACTTTAATTCATATTTCTTGTTAATGTGATGCATGGTATGGTCATAGTATAATAAAATAGTGACAAATAAATCACAAAAATTAAAATGTGTAGTAGTAAAATATTATTGATTTTGAGATACTCCATTTTATATAACATTCATATTGGTAAAATTATAGAAAAATGACTTAATCAATTTTGTTCATTTTCCATTAGTTCAAAAAAAGGAAAATGCTTATTTATTTGTATCATAAAAGAGCATAAATATTGTTTAAAAACATGTTTTCCAAGATTACTATCATTTCATAAATTTTCATGCACCCATCGTTTCTTAAATCAATATTCACATCAAGTATTTTTACACAAATATTAATGAAGCAAGAAAAGTTTCATTCCTCAATTCCAAGCATAAATATGATTCTCATGAGAATGTAAAAGACTGTTTATTTGTTCTTACAGAAATGATAATCTCAATTCAAGATTTTTTTTTCAAATTTCACCACCGTTTTTGAAACTTCTCTAGAAAAGAGATTTCTAAGTTGAATCATATAGGAACGTATATGCCATATCGATCGATATATCATATTATTTTTCTTCTTATTAAATTGGCAAAATTGTTAAAAATACCTTTGTTCCTTACGAACCAAATTAAAGACGATATGATACAGAGAATGTAAGAAAAGGGAAAGAAAGAAACAAAGATAAAATTGAAAAAAAAAAATCAAGAAACTACCTCAACAAAAACATAAGTAAACTTCTAGACTATGAAAGAACATATCATAAAAAGGCAACCGAGTAACATATACACATCAAGAATATGAGATTGGACTTAAGTATTACATTCATGTTAATTTGCACCTGTGAAGCTTCAAAATGGTGATCAGTGTTTCTCAGTACCTTACTCGTTTCATGTCAAGATTCAAGATCAATCGAAATTACTTTTAAATAAATTGAAGTTTACCAATCATCATCATACAAGCATATTATTTACATATATTGCGCATTTTAAAGTAAGCAACCAAGATAGAGAACCAACATTATGAGATCATTTGATAATTCAATGAGAACATAAGTGTTGCCCCCTCTTATATGTGCGAGTGTTACCTCACGGTTTATGTTAGTTCTAGATTGATCACAAATGTTAGTTTTAAAATGAATCACCATTCAAATCCCGAATGTAAACTGTCGGGAGCTTACCTTCATCTTATTGCATTTGGTGACGTCATTGAAAACTTGAAGCTTGTCAATAGGCAACTCTGTTTTTCTGTCATATCGTTGGTGGAAATAGATTCTTCTCAAACTAAATTTCTTATGTGTACATTTCAAACATTTTGTTGTCTGACAAATAGCATTCAAGACAGTAGTATTTTGTGATTCTAACTTTGAATAATTACATAGGTAGTAATAAAGCGCAGTCTGTTGGTAAGACGCTTCCCCTCCAACCAATAGGTTGGGGGTTCGAGTCACCCTAGGAGCTAGAGTGTGAGTGGGTTTTTTCCTTTCTTTAGTTGTAACAAATTTAAAAAAAAAAAAAAAAAAAAAAAGCATACCTGGGGAAAAGGCAGACTTGATTAGATCACCACACCAACAATATGACCACTTCATCGGAATATAGAGATCCATATTTTACTTGTGTCCCTCCTCATTATATATGCATATTTGCTGTGTGTTTTAAGCAGTACTCCCACAAATACTACCAGAACACCAAGAAAAGAATCACATGGCTTTCTCTTCGCTTTTGATTCACCTCCTATTACCCATGATTTTGAGTGTGTCTTATGAAATTCCTTCTAGCTATTACTATGCATTTTCGTATGCAGTTTACACAGACTGGGAGTGGACGTGTATATGAGAGGGAGAGAGACAGAAAATGCTACTCTGTAACAAAGTTATAAGAAATAATGTGTTGAACGTGGGTTTGAGGCTTTGAGCCATTGGTGGAGCTACAACGTGATCAATAAACTGTTTTTTCAAATATAACTATCAATTTTGGCTGGAAAAGAAAACTGCTAAAAACTGTGTTTTAATATAATATATAGATTTGATGGTGCATGCAATTAGTTTTTCCTTAAAATCAATTAGGAGCATATTTTAATTTCAAATTAATGAACGTATACTTCACAGGTTGGTTATACGTACTAACTTACTAACTTTTATATAAAACTCAGAATTAAGTAAGAGGTCCTATTTATTTATCTGAATCAAGTTTGTCAAACATTATCGCAAATTAACAAAGTATTTTTATTATTATTCTTATTATTTAAGTAAAGAGTTTGATGAAACCCTTCTAGCTAGCCATCAGTAATTACTAAAATCTTATCCAATTACACGACTACACATATAAAATTATAAAAAGTTCCAAAAATGACCAATTTTTAAGATAATGATCCATTATTTTCAACGATGGACGATCCATTAATTTAAAGAGTCCCTACCCCTATTTCTTACCATAATAGGTCATGTCTCAATTCTCATGTCCACACGGACCACATCACACAATGTTGTGGCTGATTTAGGATTTATACAGCTAGACAAAAGAGAAATGTTGGGGGGGAAATTAATAAATTTTGAGTTCCCTAGCTAACTAACTCATGACTTATATACAAGTCTAATTAAATAATTGGTTGTAGAAGAGAAGCTGGTCAGGGCCGGCTTGCAAACAACCTAATTAATTATACAACGCAACACAGCTAGCTGCAGATTTTGTTTTGTTTTCGTTGGCCAAAAACAATGACTTGAAAATGCAACTAATTAACTAGGAGAAGAAGGTGCGTGACGCCAAATTTTGATGACTATGCAACTGCTGCATGCATGTATCTAAATTAATATAACCAATCAATCGGTCTCGACAATAACTTAAATTTTGGGGTAAAATTTTAATTAACTTTATTGGGTCATTACTTATGAATATGTTTAAATAATTATGATAACAGATTCTGCAAAATAAAAAGTTAATTATGGTTTTGGAAAACTTATCCGAAGGCTAGCTTCCGAAACATTGCGATTAGAGTACCATTTTTTAACCACATGCAGTTTGAACATTAATTTCCAAATTTTCAGATGTAGTGATACATTTTAGAAAAACTTGGCTGAAAAAATAAAATAAAATTTGAGGATCGGATATTGTAATTGCAAAAGGTTAAACGTGATGCTACAATTTTTGGATATATATATATATATATATATATATATATATATATACATATATATAGGGGCGCGCTCCAGTGAGACCCCCTATTTTTCGTGTAACATGAGTACAATGAATAAGACATATAATACT
This sequence comes from Salvia miltiorrhiza, assembly GCF_028751815.1. NCBI lineage: Eukaryota > Viridiplantae > Streptophyta > Magnoliopsida > Lamiales > Lamiaceae > Salvia > Salvia miltiorrhiza. Next base: position 52,832,638 of record NC_080388.1, read on the forward strand.
AATGAACAAAACGTATATCTAATGAACAAGATGTATATACTGATGAAAAATAAAATTTAAAAAATTCGTGATGAATAAGACATATATACTGATGAACAGGGCCGTATATACTGATGAATAACAAAATTTAAAATATACTGCTCCCTCCAGGATTCGAACCTTGCGAAAAAAAATCACCCTCCAGATACAATATCAGCCATAGGATTGATAAAATAAACGCACCAGATCATGCCCTAGATCTCACTAAAATTAGGGGGTCTCATTGGAGCGGTCCCCTATATATATATATATTATTGGACAATTACTCTGTGAACAAACAGTTTTACTAACAGATTAGTTGCATGCAGCATTGCTTTATATCGATTTGAGGAGCAAGCATCGATATTTTGTTCCTTGAATTAAGTTTTATATAACCCTAAGAAGATGATTGAATTGGTTACCTAGTTGCAAATTTCTTCTTTCTAACAAAGTGCTAATGACAAAATCGAGTGAAGCCCATTTCGTAGCGGTCTGATTGTCCATGATAAAATTGTAATTTATCTAAGACTTGCAAATATTATGGGCTTTCTTGAGCAACAAATATTTGTTGAACATATACCAAAACGATGTCCAAATTAAAACAATGGGAACTCTAATTTACACACTACTAAAAGGATTTTGCATCAATTTGAACTCGAAAATTTAAATCTAAATAAACAATATGTGGGCGATGAGATAAAATGGATACATACATATGCGTAGAAGATAAGCTAAAGAGGAGATGAGAGAGATAATGAAAAATTGATGATAGATTAATATATATATATATATAGGGTGTGGTTATAATGAGAACCACACTTATCGTGAGAACATAAGAACCATTAAAATCAATGCATCTGCTATATAAATTAATGCATTCGCTATTAAATTTAATGCATCCGAAAATAATAAAAATTTTGCTCCCTTCAGGATTCGAACCCAGGATCTGCATTCATCCACCAAGATGATGCATCCACCGTAGATCTTGATGATCGAATGGCTTAAAATGGTTCTCCGTTCTAATTTTATTTAGTGGTTCTTATTTGAACCCCTCCCTATATATATATATATATATATATATATATATATATATATATATATATATAGGAAAAAGATCATATAGTATCATGTCTTAATGTAGTACTGTAGTACCCAATCTTTACAATACATTTGGGACATGTGGCGCATCAAGATTGTGACACATGGCAAGGAGCTTCCAAGACATTCCAAGGCAAAATCTACAGAGGGGTAAAAGCGGAATATATTTTTCGGATATAATTTTTTTTTTTTAAATAGACATATTTTACATGCATATAATATCACATAAAAATGCATAAAGCTTGACACAAAAAATGCATAACTTTGAACTGAAAAATACAAAATATCTAAAATATCAATCTTTATTCTTTTCGATAAGTTTAATTTTTTTTTCATATTCATTCATTTTACTTTAAAATATGTAAATCTGAAAAATAAATGGACGTGATTTAAGAAGATAAAAAAAAATGAATGATTTAAGACACACTTTAAAATAAAAATAAAATCTAAATTATTATTGAATTATATATTAGTTATATATATTATAGTAATAAGTATACTTGTCAAATTCATTCACGTGTGTGTTGTAGTAATGCGATGATAAAATAACAATGTGATGGTATAATTATGACTTACGAGTGAAAATCTTAATGTAATTATCACATATGTTATAATAACATAATATTGTTTGAATTACATGACAACGTAAAGAAATGTAATCACCTAATAATCAGACTGCAATAAACCCACATTATTGCCATATCAGCTTTAGAAATCCACCTACTTTTTTCTCTTACATCACCTACTTTAATATATATATATATATATATATATATATATATATATATAGGAATGAGATCATATAGATCCCAATGCTTATAATAGATCCCTAGATCCAAATCTTGACCACACATTTATGACATGTGGCGCATCAAGATGGTGACACGTGGCAAGGATTCCAAGGCAAAATCTGGAGGGGTAAAATTGGAATGTAATTTTCGGATTTAATAATTAAAAAAAATATTTTTTTTTTAGATTTTCTCAAAATAGATATATTTTAGATGCATATAGTTTCACACAAAGATGCATAAAGTTTTCACATGAAATGCATAACTTTGAACAGAAAAATGCATTTAATTTTTTCAGTTTTGGTATTTTCACCACCCCACCCCATACCACCCCCCAATCCAGCCCACACCACCCCCCAACCCTCCCCATTACCACCCCCCAAAAATATGCATGTTTCACATGCATATAAAATCAAACAAAAATGCATAAAGTTTTCACATAAAAATGCATTAAATTATACAAAAAATGCATTTCATTTTAATAAATCTGGTAGTTTCGCCACCCCACCCCTGCCCCTGCCCCCTGCCCCCCCACCCTACCACCCCCCACCCCCACCCCCCCTCCCAAAAAAAAAAAATTTTTTTTTTCAAAACTAATTTTCTAATTGCTGGCCCACCCCCAACCCCCACCCCCCACCGACCCACCCCCCACCCCCCACCCCCCCCCCCCAAAAAAAATTTATTTTTTTATTTTTTTAAAAACTGATTTTCAAAAAAAAAAAAAATTTTTTTTGGGGGGGGGGGGGGTGGGGGGTGGGTGGGTGGGTGGGTGGGGGGGTCAGTGGTCAAAAAATCAGTTTTTGAGAAAATAAAAAAAAAAAAATTTTTTTTGGTGGGGGGGTGGGTGGGTGGGTGGTGGGGGTGGGGGTGGGTCAGTGGTCAGAAAATCAGTTTTTAAAAAAATTAAAAAAATTTTTTTTTTTTGGGGGGGGTGGGGGGGTGGGTGGGGGGGTAGGGGGTGGTGGGGGTGGGGTTCTGGGGTGGGGTGGGGTTCTGGGGTGTGGGGGGTGGGGTTGGGGTGGGGTGAAATCTTATGCATATTTATATGAAACTTTATGCATTTTTATATGAAAGTTCATGCATTCTCGTATGAAACTTTATGTATCTAAAATATACATATTTTGAGAAAATATAATTTTTTTTTTTTTGAATTTCGAAAATTACATTCCAATTTTACCCCTCTCCAGATTTTGCCTTGAAATGCCTTGCCACGTGTCACCATCTTGATGCGCCACATGTCATAAATGTGTGGTCTAGATTTGGATCTACGGATCTATTATAAGCATAGGGATCCACCGGAACCCAACCCTATATATATATATATATATATATATATATATAGGGGAGGGCTATAATAAAAACACTCTTAAGTGTATAAAATATAAATGATTTTCAGCCCTTCGATCATCAAGATCTACGGTTGATTCGTAACCCTTTTGGATGAATTCGTGGTCCTGGGTTCGAATCCCAAAGGTAGCAAAAGTTTATTTTTCGCAATTCGTAACCATGTTGGATGAAGTCGTAACCCTGTTGGATAAAATTCGTACATTAAAAAACGTTTATATTTATATTTTAAGAAGTGTTTTCACTGTAGGAGTGAAAACACTTCTTAAAATATAATATAAACGTTTTTTAATGTACGAATTTTATCCAACAGGGTTACGACTTCATCCAACATGGTTACGAATTGCGAAAAATAAACTTTTGCTACCTTTGGGATTCGAACTCAGGACCACGAATTCATCCAACAGGGTTACGAATCAACCGTTGATGATGATGATCTAAGGGCTGAAAATCATTTATATTTTATACACTTAAGAGTGTTTTTATTCTAGCCCTCCCCTATATATATATATATATATATATATATATAGATATATATATATATCCCAATTAATTTTATTTGCATATTATTTATATATTTTAATTTTATTTTTAAATTAAAATTCTATATTTTAATTATCTAATTTAATAAAATAAAATAAATTTAAAATTACATTACTAAAATTAAAATTACATTGCAAAAATTAAAATTACATTAATTGAAAGTATATAAATATAATAATTCAAACTAATATTATTTAATTGTAGCCATCTGTGGCATTGATTGCACCCAAATATGTTGTGTCAAATCATGTTGAAGTTGGAGATGAACTTGTTTATTTGTTAAATTCTTGTGATTTTGGAGACAATTTTCAAATGCTTCCCAATTAATAGTACCCATTGGTATTGGTTGCTGAGGAGTTGCATCTTCGTCAGACCAGTTGACTGCTTCTTCACCCTCATTCTCAATGATCATGTTGTGCAAAATAATACATGTGAGCATTATATTAAGAAGGTTTCTTTAAAATAAGATCGCGCGGGATTTCGAACTACTGCCCAACGAGCTTGTAGCACTCTAAACGCTCGTTCGACGTCTTTTCTTGCAGCCTCTTGTCTCTGCGCGAATTTACGTCTGACTGGATCTCTGGTGCGGGTAACTCTTGACGAATGAAACCCAATAGTATCATTTGTTATACATCCGGCCATGCCTCCACTCCCAATGCATGCAATCGAAACTTCCCAACATTCCCGGGAAGCCATGTCTTTCTTCATGCATTTGTAGCAAGCGTTCAGTACTGCTGCATTTGGAGTCCTCAAATATCGATCACCATAAACGGTAATCATACTCCTGCAAATTTCATGTAGACATTTCAATGCAGTACTCTCACCCATCCACATGTACTCATCAAGTGAATCACCGGGAGCCGCATATGCCAATTGTCGAATAGCTGCGGTGCACTTTTGGAGCGATGATAGACCATTCCTTCCAGTTGCATCTTGCCTCAATGTGAGAAAAGGTAAGTAGTTGCTCATCGCATCAACGATCTTGACAAATAAATTTTTTTTGTTGAGGGTAAGGCATGTGATGATTAGACATGGCCATCTGAACCAGAATCGTGAACCAAAACCGTGAATCGGACCGAACCGCACGGTTCTTGAACCGAAACCGTGAGAGACGGTTCCGAACCGGAACCAAAATTGGCTCCATGCGGTTCGATTACGCTTCTTCTTTTGAGAACCGCCGGTTCCCGGTTCTGAACCAAAATTGGAACTGTGGAACCGTGAACCGTGCGGAACCGTGGAACCGTCCAGAATTATGGAATCGTGCGTTGAACCGTCTGGTGTGATAAATGCCTCGTTTTGCATGCCTGGATGTTTGCATGGCATTTGCAGGCTTTGGCAGTCCTTTAATGCATTTATTTGACCACTTTTATCAAGCTTTGATTGTAGGGAGGCTAATGGAGCGTCTGCAATGCAGATGTGAATTTAAATTTCAAATTCAAATGTGAAATTTGACCAAAATTCACCTCAAATTCATCTCAAATTCACTCTCAACATCTTCTTATAAATACACAACCTAATTCCATGCAGGGGCCGCACACCAAGGAGAAGCGCGCACGCGCGGCAAGGCTCCGACAAAAACTCTCTCGATATTACTCTCTCTCTCTAGAGACTATTTGCATTCTTTCTCTCTTATACTTATTTCTCTCTACAAATGCTCTTTATTACTCTCTGCATTATCTCTACTACTCTTCTTCCTTCTTTCATTTATCATCCTCACTAAAAAAATGGCTGCTTCCGGTTCCGGCTTTGGTCGTAGTGGTGGCAAGGGAAAAATACATGTTGACTACACTGCTACCATTGGAAATAAACCCCGCGCCCCTCGTCGTCAACGTGGGGTTGTTATTCGAGATCTCGACGAATCAACCTATCTTGGGAGTGAGGCAAACACAATTTTCCGAATTAGAAGAATACCTTAGGGAGTCAAAGGCAGGGGAATTGCTTAATGCATGGCCTAATAACGTGGACGTGTTGAATTGGTGGTCAATTAAGCAAGGCCAATACCACATCCTTGCAATCATGGCGAAAAAGATATTTTTCGTCCCCACATCAACTGTAGCAATCGAGCAAGCTTTCAGCGAAACCGGATACATGCTCGATGAACGAAGATCCCAAATGGCACCGCATAATCTTGAAGCCCAACTATTACTCAAAGATCATACATTAGCCGAAGCAAGAGAGCAAGAAAATAAATGGGATGATTTGTTCGTAGAGTACCCCATATCCATGACCGAAGGCGACACCACCGATGCGAGCGAGTCATCTCAACAAACCGAAGGCAAAGACTTTGACGATGACTTCGACTTCGACATGTAGAAGACTTCATGATTATGCGGTGTCACCAAAGGTCAGACGAAGGTAAGAGAACTACGTGGACTTTGATTCCTTCGGGATACGTAGACAACTTAATTATAACTTAAATGTTATAATTAAGCTCAAGCCCTATTTCCTTTATTTCTTTTTCCCCCAAATTACAAGTTGTAAATTAAGAGTTGTAATTTTATTTTAGCATCCAAAAGTTGTAATTTGTAAATTATATTAATAAGAGTTGTTATGAGCAACTTTGTAACTTAAATTGTATTTGTAAGAATTGTAATTTATAAGTTCAATATTCAAATAAAGTAATTATGCAATTTACATTTTGTTGTGTCTTTTATTTTATTTAATTAAAGCATATTTCATTTAATTAAAGCATATTTTATTTGAATACATAAAAAAATAAAAAAATTGAATCACGGTTCGAACCGGAACCGGCGGTTCAAAATCGCAATTGGAACCACCGGTTCACGGTTCGGAATCGGAACCGTCAAGGTTGAAACTCGGTTCGGTTTCGGTTCCCGTATTCGGAACCATGGAACCGGCGGTTCCAGTTCGGTTCGAACCGGGAACCGGACCGTGGCCACCTCTAGTGATGATATTGTGAATTTGGAAAATAAGAACTTTGGAAATTTTAGGAGCTTGAATTACTGGAGTCGGAATTTTGAGAACTTGAATCCGCCATTTTACTTGTAGAGAAAACAAAGACAAGAAGAAAATAATAAAAGAAGATAGAAATGTTGGGAAGATGTGTAAAGAATGAAAATGAAGTGAAGTATATATAGAAAATTTTAAGAATTTTACCGTTATTATTAAATTAACTGTTAGAGTTTGATATAAAATTAGCCGTTTTTTTTTGTTCATATAGCCGTTGGCTTTGATCGATCAAATGCATTTATTTATAATCTTAAAGCATAAAATAATACAATACAATACAAAATAAAACAAATGAAGACTTTTGACCGAAAAGAATGAAATAAAGCAAAAAAGAAAATCAAATAGCACGCTTCCCAAGTCAACAAAATTGGCAAAAAGTAAAAAAAAAAACATTAAACTGCTTGCCGACTTTTTTTCGGACCCACCATGTCAGTTAGAAACTGGGTGCAAGCTTGCACATGGTTTCTTTTTACCATGTAGAGAGTTCATCTCAGACTCCATAGCAGTTAACCAATTATCAGAATTTCAGAGTTAACAGCTCCAGAATATGAGCAAGGTTCAGATTGATCCACATTGGTAATGTCACGACCGAACTTAACTAAGGATAGGTAAGCCGGGAAACCGTGACCAGGGAAGGGAAATTAGGAGAGGGGACAGAAAGGGTGATAAATAATTAAAAGGAATTAAATTAAGATTAAGATATAATATGAGATGTAAGTCACACATATATAGATAATAGCGAGTAATCGTCATGATTATCCGATTTAAGTGTTTACATAACTTGATTTGACAATCCAACATAATAGGATAAACTGCATCATAACTGAGTGTTCGCAGCGGAAATGAGAACGTGATACATGTATGAAGACATGTATCGCCAAGAGTTTATTTAGTAAATATGACAAAGCTCCGCACGACACCCCATCATCACTCATCACTGCTCAACCTGCACATTTAGAAATACATGCAGGGCTGAGTACAAAGTACTCAGTAGACATATGCCGAAAATCATATACATACTTAATAAATGTAATTGTCATGCCATTTCAATAGTATAACCAAGGGTTTTTTACTTAAAAAGGCCCTAAGCATACTAAATTCATTTGTGATTCTAAGTTCGTCTGATCAGACTAAGTTCTTTTGTAATCTATATCATCTGAAGCTGTGTGCCGGAGAGGTGGCCACCTCTCACGGTCACTTGACCGGGCCAACCCGCTAGATGACTCACGGTCACTGGTGTACACTAGCCAAGGCAGGATAGCTATCAACTGCTCAAGACTCGAATTCGATTACATGATAATTGGCAAAGCCATATCAGATAGATATCATACTGAAATTGAAACATTTTATGGCAAGACAATACTTGAAATAACATCAATTCAAAGATTTTGTCATGAAATAACTTGCTTGAACGTAACATTTAAACTCATTTGATATATATGAAAGTAATGCCTACCTGATTGCAGTGTTTTGCTACTTAAGACAATGATTCTCTTTCCTTAGCGTGATATGTTACTCAGGCGCTTTTGTTTATTTGAACCTTTGATAACACGAAAACATGTGTTCGAGTGAATAATAGAAAAGATAACAACAAATGCAGTGAATCACTTCACTCATTTCTCTAACTACCCATATTTCCTTAAACGACTGTAGCTAACTCATATACAATCGTTCTTCCTTTATCGAAATACTTCATGTACCTTTGAGGATGTAGGAAAGCCCATTTTATATTATTCATTTATTTATCTATTATAAATAAAGAATAATTCATAAAACGTTTTCCTTTTTCCCATTTAATAATGCCAATCAATATATATATATATATATATATATATATATATATATTGCTACTATTAAAAGAACTAATAAGTCATTAATAAATTCTAAACATTAATTCCTAATGAAAATTTCATTGTGAGATTTTAGGAAAATCTTTCTCATGAAAATCTTTCTCAAGAACTACTAACCATTTAATAAATTAATAAATCTTTAATATTTCATTTATCAACTATTCCATCTAATATAATTCTACTAACAAATTCTCATGAAATCCTTCTCAAAATATTTATATATCTCAATAGCTCATTTATAAACTAAAAGTGATATTTTATCAACAATAAAACTTTAAAATCCTTAATAGGAATTATTTTGAATCATTTCCATCTCAACAAAACTGTATAGATTCAACTTCAACAAATAAACTGCTTTTACTCCGAACTCGTATGGAGTCGAATTTTATATCAATAGAAACCTCTTTGAGTATAGTTTAATTGAAAAAAACAGTATGTTGAAAAACTCCAAGTAGTTTAAAAGATATAGCGATTTTCCCATCGCCTACCAGATTCGGCAGTTTCTGCCAACTGAAAGACCAGATTTTTGAAAAATAGCAAACGTTACCTGAATGACCTCAAATTTTATATACAGATAGGTAACACATATATCTTCATATAATAAAAATTTGAGAGCTAAATATCAACATATGGTTACTGAAATAATTAACCTAATCATCTGCCTCACGACAGTTTCAGCAGATATGGGCAGTAGACTTCTTGAATTTTAAAAGGGTAGTAAACGAAGTTCAAATGACATGAAACTTTGTACGAATATTCACCACACTCCCATTTATACCCCAGAAATTTCCCATAATATAATAAAAACGGGAATGCATCGAAATAAGGGCGTCAACTTACCCTTGTCCAAGTGAGCACTAATGGAAGTTGTTCGCCGGGGGTTTTTCTGGTCGTCGTTCCGCGATGGTGTTTAGCCGCGAAGGTCTACGACTTAGTTTTCCTCGTGCAAGGTAGATCAGGCTACACAACGGTGGTTTCTAGATCCTTTTTCGTCGTAAGGATAGTGAGAAACGAAGGCCGTAAGTTGGCCGGTGGCTAAGTCGGCGAAGAAATAGCCTGGCGAAGGGAGCTCACTTGAGCTTACGAAGTATGCAAAGTTTGTTTTGAAGCTTGTTGGCTTCACTTTCTCTGCACGGGTGTGGTTCTTGCTAGTGGAGTGAGCTGTGTTTTAACTGATATGCTATGTATTTATAAGTGGATTCCGTAGACAATGGAAGTTATGAAGGTTGAAATTTGTGTAGGGAGTTGGAGAGGTGAGTGAAAGTCAGCTGTTCTTAAAAAAATAAGATTTGCTGCGGCTAGAAATCTGCACTTTTGAAAAAATAAGATTTGCTGCGGCTAGAAATCTGCAATCTTTGAAATCTACAATCTTTGAGTTGGAGGGGAAGGTTGAGCATGCAATCTTTGAAAAATATTTATGTGGTTTTGAAAAGAATAGTTACAGGACAAAATATGTAACTTTTGAAAAGACTGAAGTAATGAGGGGATGGTGAAATAGTGTAGTAGGATGTGATGTGACTATTTATCATGTTCTAATTTCTCATAGTTCGTACTCGTTGATGCAATAATTCTCCAGTTCTTGCTAATTAAATACTCATCGTATAAATTAAATCCTCGGACTTGGGATTTAATACGTGAAAGTCGGAATTAATTCGCGACTTAGTACTAAACATATAAAGCGTGAAATAATAAAATTATTATTCACATAAGCTCGAGTTATAATTCTAGCAATTCGATTTAAATAACACGATTTATGAAATCGGTTATAAATCTAAAATTTCTAATACTATTGATTAAATCAATCAACTGGTAATGCAAAGTCTCAAACGTGTAGCTAAACCAATAATTTAATTATTGATTTGATTCATGACTGAATATTAAATCGCAGCTCTGTATATCTTATACAGACTTTTGCTGAAATAGTATTATCTTAACAAAATAGTCACAATAAATAATTAAAAGAATTTTATAACTAATGCACATATTTAATCTAATATGTATTTAAAAGAGCGGGGCATCACATACTACCCCCCTTAAAATAAATTTCGTCCCGAAATTTGCATACCTTCGTTAAACAACTCTGGATATTTTTCTCTCATCTTGTCTTCGAGCTCCCACGTAGCTTCTTCTTGTCCATGGTGCCTCCAAAGAACTTTCACTGAGGTGATTGATTTATTTCGGAGTTGTTGCACCTTCCTATCTAAAATTGCTTCGGGTCTTTCTTCATAGCTCAGGTCTGGATTAAGGATCATCTCATTTTGGTGTATCACGTGCTTTTGATCGAAAACGTACTTCCTAAGTTGTGATACGTGGAAAACATTATGGACATTTCCTAGGCTTGGCGGTAATGCCAGCCTGTAAGCCACTGGGCCTATTCTTTCTAGGATCTCATAGGGTCCTATAAATCGGGGTCTAAGTTTCCCTTTAACTCCAAACCTAATGATCCCTTTTGATGGAGAAACTTTCAGAAAGACTTTTTCTCCATTCTCAAATTGTAAGTCAGTTCGGCGTTTATCAGCATATGACTTTTGTCTATCCTGGGCCTCCTTAATCCTCTGTCGGATTTGGCGAACGATTTCAATCATTTCACCTATTGTGTCTGGCCCTAGGATTTTTCTCTCGCCCACTTCATCCCAATAAAGTGGCGATCTACACTTTCTCCCATACAGTGCTTCGTAGGGTGCTATAGCGATAGTCGCTTGGTGACTATTATTATATGCAAACTCGATTAGTGGCAAAATGTGCTCCCAGTTTTCACCCTGGTCTAGCACTACTGTCCTCAGCATATCCTCCAATGTTTGAATCGTTCTTTCAGACTGACCATCTGTCTGTGGGTGAAAAGCTGTACTGAAATTCAATCTTGTGCCCAGTTCTTTTTGCAAACTGATCCAGAATCTGGATGTAAACTTGGAATCTCTGTCCGATGTAATTGACTTTGGGACTCCGTGCAAACGCACAATCTCTCTAACATAAAGTTGAGCTAGCTTGTCGGATCCATGGGTGATTGGGATTGGTATAAAGTGCGCACACTTCGTAAGTCTGTCCACAATGACCCATATAGTCGTGTTACCTCGCTTGGATCTTGGCAATCCTGTGACGAAGTCCATTGCTATATCATCCCATTTCCATTCTGGTATCTCCAAGGGTTGTAACTCCCCGTAAGGCCTTTGGTGTAAGGCTTTCACTTGCTGGCAAGCAAGACATCGCTCAACAAACGAGGCTACATCTCGTTTCATTCCTTCCCACCAGAAATTCTCTTTTAGATCTTGATACATCTTAGTACTTCCCGGGTGGGCAGTATAAGGGGTATCATAGGCTTCGCTCAAGATTTTATTCTTAAGTTCTGCATCTTGAGGAATGCATATCCTTCCTTCAAAGAGTATGGCATTGTCTGGTGCTTCTTGGAAATCTTTGAGATCTCCTAATCTTATCTTTTCCCGTAATTTTTCCATCTTCTCATCCTTTCTTTGTGCTTCTACCACCATTTTTCTTAAACTAGGTATTGTCGCAACAACGCCTGCTATAGTTCCAGGTGGTTTAATCACTTCTATCTTCATCTTGTCAAATTCTTTTATAAGCTCATCTTCTCTCGTGAGAAGATGTCCTAATTTTGACGAGACTTTTCAGCTTAATGCGTCGGCTACTACATTAGCCTTGCCTGGGTGGTAGTTAATACCACAGTCATAGTCCTTTACTAATTCGAGCCATCTCCTTTGTCTCATGTTTAGATCTTTTTGCTCGAAAAAGTACTTCAGACTTTTGTGATCAGTAAAAATCTCACACCTAACACCATACAGATGATGTCTCCAGATTTTTAATGCATGTACTACTGCAGCTAGTTCCAGATCATGAGTCGGATAATTCAACTCATGAGATCTAAGTTGTCGTGATGCATATGCTATTACCTTGCCATCTTGCATCAACACGCAACCTAGTCCATTTTTGGACGCATCCGTGTAGATTACATATTCTTTGTCTGGTTCGGGGACTGCTAAAACCGGCGCAGTAGTTAGCATTTTCTTGAGTTTTTGGAAACTCTCCTCACACTCGTCTGTCCAAGTATACTTGATCCCCTTCTTGAGTAGTTGTGTCATTGGCCTTGCTATTTTCGAAAATCCTTCAATAAACCTTCGATAATAGCCAGCCAATCCTAAGAAACTCCTGATCTCGTTTGGATTTGTTGGCGACTTCCATTCCTGTACTGCTTCCACTTTAGCGGGATCTACTTTAATTCCTCCTGACGATACGATGTGTCCTAGAAATGTGACTTCTCTCAGCCAAAACTCGCATTTGCTGAATTTCGCGTAGAGTCGTTCATTCCTTAGCGTTTGTAGAGTGGTCCTCAAATGCTCTTTATGTTCATCTTCATTTTTGGAGTAGATGAGGACGTCGTCTATGAACACTAAGACGAACTTGTCCAAGTAAGGGTGAAAAACCCTATTCATGAGATCCATGAATACAGCTGGTGCATTTGTTAGCCCGAATGGCACAACTACGAACTCGTAGTGGCCATATCTTGTTCGAAAAGCTGTTTTGGGTATATCTTCTGGTCTGACCTTCAGTTGATGATAGCCAGATCTCAAGTCGATTTTTGAAAATACACTCGCACCCCTAAGTTGGTCAAACAAATCATCTATCCTTGGCAAAGGATATTTGTTCTTGAGTGTTAGCTTGTTCAGCTCTCTATAGTCTATGCACATTCTCAAGGTGCCATCTTTCTTTTTGACAAACAAAACTGGTGCTCCCCATGGGGATACACTAGGCCTGATGAAACCTAGGTCCAGTAGTTCCTGCAACTGAATTTTCAGTTCCTCCAATTCTTTTGGAGCCATCCTATACGGTGCCTTTGATACCGGCGCCGCTCCCGGTTCTAAGTCTATGGTAAATTCCACTTGCCTATTAGGTGGCAATCCTGGCAAGTCTTCTGGAAACACATCACGGAATTCTCGTACAATATCCACATCTTCAATTGCTCTTTTTGTCTCAGCTTTCCCGTTTAGGTACACGAGGAATGCCTGAGAGTCCTTCTTATTCATCATCTTTCTTGCTTGTAGGGTGGATATAATCGGTATTCTCCTACCCATTCTTATCCCGTGAAATTCCCAAGCATTATTTCCTGGAAATTTGAAAGAGATCTTCCGCTCCTTGCATAAGATTGTAGCATAATTTTCAGCTAGCCAATCCATTCCTAGGATTATGTCTACGTCCGACATTGGTATAACATATATGTTGTTTGCTATGACCTCTAGTGATCCTATGTTCAATTCTAAGTTTGAGCAAAGATGTGTTACTGTCGTTGTTCCTCCTATTGGTGAAGAGATACTCATGTCCTGATTAGATCTTTCTATTTTGAGTCCTAGGGTGTCCACACATGCACTTGCAATGAAAGAATGTGAAGCACCCGTATCAAACAGAAGTACAACAGGTGTGTTGAGTAGCATGCCCATACCTGCCAGGTTTTCCTGGTTTTTCTCGGGCTGGTTCTGTTTGATAGCATAGGCTCTTGCGTGATACGGTTGCATCTTTTGTTGCTGCTGACGTGGTTGTTGTTGTGGCAGTTGTTGTTGATGTGACTGTTGAGGCTGCGGCAATTGCAGATGGCGTGGCTGGGGTAGTGCTTGGATTGCTCTCAGGTGTGGGGCTTGGAATTATGGGTTTTGCCTTAAGTTCATCCCGTGTTGCTTATTTGGGCAATGATTTGCATAATGCCCCTTCTGGTTACAAATGTAACAACTATCACTGCCAGCCTTGCAGATTCCACCGTGGTTTTTGTTGCACTTTGGGCAGGGTGAGGTTTTCTGTTGGTTGTTTCCCGCCTGATTAGGAGCAACTTGTTTCCCAAAGCCCTGTTGCTGGGGTGGTTGTCCCTGCCATGGTTTCCTCTCAGTCTGACCATTGTTATTGCCTTCCCATTTTCGTTTCCCTTTGTAGTTCTGGGATTGGGCTTGTGGGGGTGGTGGCATAGGCGTTGCCATTGGTCTTTCCCATGGCATTGCTGCCTCAATGTCTAGAGCTCTACTGAGTGATTCAGTATACGACAACCCTCCATGACTAGCTAAAGCCATCCTAATTTCATGCCTCAGACCGGCACAAAATTTTTCAGCCATTTTCTCGTCTGTATCAACTAGTTCTGGGGCATATCTAGACATGTCGCAAAACATCCTGTCATACTGTGTTACCGTCATCCTCCCCTGCTTCAGGTTATAGAATTCCATCTCTTTCTTCTTCCGGTAACTTTTGGGTATATATTTATCATATATCCCTATCTTAAACTGCTCCCACGTGAGGTTTTCTAGTTGATCAGCTGTCATTGTCTTCATTCTGGCTTCCCACCAGAAGTCAGCTGATCCCGTCAGTTGGAAAGACACACAGGTTAAACGTTCCTGGTCGGTGCAACGTAGAAAGTTGAAGATGCGTTCGATTGCACGCACCCAAGTTTCAGCCTCAGCTGGATCTTCTGTACCGCTGAAGACAGGTGGGTTTTGACGTAAAAACAATTCCTCTATTCTACGTTCTGGCCGTATTGGTTGTGGAGCTATTTCTGGTTATGGCCCTGGTTCTGGACCTCTTTCATCATTTTGTGGGATTCTTCTTCCACCTCTTGGACGTCCTCTCTTTGGTGGCATTCTGATAAGTCAATATAATGCGTTTATTAGTACATAGTAGATGTATACTACTTAAATTCTAAAGTCGTTCCTTGTTCTTTCAATCCTTGTTCTAACTATACTGTATGCAAAACCTTTAAATAAACAAAAACATTATAAGTACACAACATATTAAAAAGGCATACATATATATATATAAGTACTTAGAAGTTTTGCCTCCTAGAGGCCTCCTCGAATAATATGGAGTTACAGAACGGTCCATAGGTAGTTACTGTTCCCGTAGTACCAGCTTCCTAGACAAATGAATATTACAACCCACAAGTTCGAGATACATCATACAAGCAAATACAACTACCCTAGACTATCGATCCATGGGAGCTAGCAGACTTGCCCTTCTCCGGATCCTCTTCTGGGTCTTCCTCCGAATCCTCTTCGGAGTCGATATCCAGGTAGTAGTCATCTGTTCCCTCACCCTCTGCCCCGAGCTGAACACGGCCACCGAGAAGTCGGATTTTCACCACATCCTTGCAGGGCGTTCCTGCATCGGAGGTCGTAGCACCCTTCTTAAGGGAAAGAGGCTGAGCAGGTAGTGGCTTCCAACTCGCCTTGCCTGGAGTCTTCTTCCTACTTCCCTCAGTGTCATCGTGGGCTGGGGCTTTTCCCTTTTCAGCAGTCTTGAGTGCCCGACGTAAGGTCTCACCTTCATCGTTGTCAGTGCGTGCCAGGGCTTTGCCCTTATCAATAAGTTCGCGTGCTTGACGCAAGACTTCTTCTAATTGTTTCATGGCTGCACTGTAAATGGGGTCCTCTTCCCCGGGTGGAGGTGGCTGTACCGGGGGTGTACCGACTGGTGGTTGGGGTGGTGGCGTCTCTTTCCTTTGGGCTTTTGGACGTGATGTCCCAGCCTCGAAGTCGTTTCGGCATCGACGACCGAGAACAGACAGTTGTGGGGAAACACTCTGCACTGGGATGGGTGGATCTGTTGTTATATGGGCCTGAGTATGAATAAGTGGGGTTCCTTCTTCTGGACGAACTCCGACAGGAGCAAGGTCTCCTGGCCTCATATATGGTCCCCTGAATGCTCTGCCAAAGGCGTCATAGGTGTAGTGAATTGCTGCGATGAACCTTGGAAAATCGCCTTCTGGATCAAACGATTCTTCTGCAGTGCGTACGTAGTCACTCGCGAGCTCTGTAGCCCATCCCTGCCAGTCTGGTGGAAGTAATAAGATCAAGCGCATGATCCCATCATAACCCGTGGCTCCATGCGGATGTGCAGCTTTCCATAGTCGATAGTAATGGGCGAGGAACTCTCCTAGGTCATCTCTCCAACAACGTGTGTAGGTTCGGTATTCCCTGAGGATACTTTCAGGACTTGGTCGCCTTGTCATTTGCTTTCTAGCGGTGCGTCGTGTTCTTGCCATCTTTGAAAGAATTACGTTCTATAATTAAACTCATAATAAGTTATTATAGCAGTAGGTTTCTAATTACACTCATGGATCAACAACACAAATCATGATCATATCATAAGTAATATTAATCTCTGACTTATGCATAATTAATAACTCACAAGTCCTAGATCGTGCAGTCATAATCCTAATACTTACATATGTATTGGAATTTTAAGGGTTGAAAGAGATTCAACTCTTTGTGCAAATAGTAAATCATTCAATTCACACTTGTCACTACGAGCTATATAAATAAATTTATCGGGTAAGGCAATAGTTGATGGATGTTTCGTAGCGCTTCAACAATTTGAACTATGCCCGTATCATCATGAGTGACTCGCTTCTTCATGTCTCTATCTTTATACATCCTCGAGTGACGCCTGATTTTCTTTCTTCTATTGTGTTTTTCACTTCAACTGTAGTGAATGATAACTAAACTCATGTATATGTTTTGCTTCTATGTTCTTTGTAAGAGTGATCAAGCATTTCTAACGCATCTAGGTTCATCAAGGAATCTACTCAATCATATAGCATGAAATTTAAGCACTTGTACAAACATTTGAAAATCATTTAATAAATAGTTACCTCTGTTTCTCTGTTGAGCAGGATGTTGTGATGAGGTGCTGAGCTTTTGTCAACTGACATTTCTTACACTAGTAAAGAATAAATTTTGGGGTAACTCTTGGGTTCAGAGCAAACGAACTGCTCTGATACCATTCTGTCACGACCGAACTTAACTAAGGATAGGTAAGCCGGGAAACCGTGACCAGGGAAGGGAAATTAGGAGAGGGGACAGAAAGGGGTGATAAATAATTATAAAGGAATTAAATTAAGATTAAGATATAATATGAGAGTAAGTCACACATATATAGATAATAGCGAGTAATCGGTCATGAGTATCCGATTTAAGTGTTTATACAATAACTTGATTTGACAATCCAACATAATAGGATAAACTGCATCATAACTGAGTGTTCGCAGCGGAAATGAGAACGTGATACATGTATGAAGACATGTATCGCCAAGAGTTTATTTAGTAAATATGACAAAGCTCCGCACGACACCCCATCATCACTCATCACTGCTCAACCTGCACATTTAGAAATACATGCAGGGCTGAGTACAAAGTACTCAGTAGACATATGCCGAAAATCATATACATACTTAATAAATGTAAATTGTCATGCCATTTCAATAGTATAACCAAGGGTTTTTACTTAAAAAGGCCCTAAGCATACTAAATTCATTTGTGATTCTAAAGTTCGTCTGATCAGACTAAGTTCTTTTGTAATCTATCATATCTGAAGCTGTGTGCCGGAGAGGTGGCCACCTCTCACGGTCACTTGACCGGCCAACCCGCTAAATGACTCACGGTCACTGGTGTACACTAGCCAAGGCAGGATAGCTATCAACTGCTCAAGACTCGAATTCGATTACGTGATAATTGGCAAAGCCATATCAGATAGATATCATACTGAAATTAAAACATTTTATGGCAAGACAATACTTGAAATAACATCAATTCAAAGATTTTGTCATGAAATAACTTGCTTGAACGTAACATTTAAACTCATTTGATATATATGAAAGTAATGCCTACCTGATTGCAGTGTTTTGCTACTTAAGACAATGATTCTCTTTCCTTAGCGTGATATGTTACTCAGGCGCTTTTGTTTATTTGAACCTTTGATAACACGAAAACATGTGTTCGAGTGAATAATAGAAAAGATAACAACAAATGCAGTGAATCACTTCACTCATTTCTCTAACTACCCATATTTCCTTAAACGACTGTAGCTAACTCATATACAATCGTTCTTCCTTTATCGAAATATTTCATGTACCTTTGAGGATGTAGGAAAGCCCATTTTATATTATTCATTTATTTATCTATTATAAATAAAGAATAATTCATAAAACGTTTTCCTTTTTCCCATTTAATAAAGCCAATCAATATATATATATATATATATATATATATATATATATATATATTGCTACTATTAAAAGAACTAATAAGTCATTAATAAATTCTAAACATTAATTCCTAATGAAAATTTCATTGTGAGATTTTAGGAAAATCTTTCTCATGAAAATCTTTCTCAAGAACTACTAACCATTTAATAAATTAATAAATCTTTAATATTTCATTTATCAACTATTCCATCTAATATAATTCTACTAACAAATTCTCATGAAATCCTTCTCAAAATATTTATATATCTCAATAGCTCATTTATAAACTAAAAGTGATATTTTATCAACAATAAAACTTTAAAATCCTTAATAGGAATTATTTTGAATCATTTCCATCTCAACAAAACTGTATAGATTCAACTTCAACAAATAAACTGCTTTTACTCCGAACTCGTATGGAGTCGAATTTTATATCAATAGAAACCTCTTTGAGTATAGTTTAATTGAAAAAAACAGTATGTTGAAAAACTCCAAGTAGTTTAAAAGATATAGCGATTTTCCCATCGCCTACCAGATTCGGCAGTTTCTGCCAACTGAAAGACCAGATTTTTGAAAAATAGCAAACGTTACCTTAATGACCTCAAATTTTATATACAGATAGGTAACACATATATCTTCATATAATAAACATTTGAGAGCTAAATATCAACATATGGTTACTGAAATAATTAACCTAATCATCTGCCTCACGACAGTTTCAGCAGATATGGGCAGTAGACTTCTTGAATTTTAAAAGGGTAGTAAACGAAGTTCAAATGACATGAAACTTTGTACGAATATTCAACACACTCCCATTTATACCCCAGAAATTTCCCATAATATAATAAAAACGGGAATGCATCGAAATAAGGGCGTCAACTTACCCTTGTCCAAGTGAGCACTAATGGAAGTTGTTCGCCGGGGGTTTTTCTGGTCGTCGTTCCGCGATGGTGTTTAGCCGCGAAGGTCTACGACTTAGTTTTCCTCGTGCGAGGTAGATCAGGCTACACAACGGTGGTTTCTAGATCCTTTTTCGTCGTAAGGATAGTGAGAAACGAAGGCCGTAAGTTGGCCGGTGGCTAAGTCGGCGAAGAAATAGCCTGGCGAAGGGAGCTCACTTGAGCTTACGAAGTATGCAAAGTTTGTTTTGAAGCTTGTTGGCTTCACTTTCTCTGCACGGGTGTGGTTCTTGCTAGTGGAGTGAGCTGTGTTTTAACTGATATGCTATGTATTTATAAGTGGATTCCGTAGACAATGGAAGTTATGAAGGTTGAAATTTGTGTAGGGAGTTGGAGAGGTGAGTGAAAGTCAGCTGTTCTTAAAAAAATAAGATTTGCTGCGGCTAGAAATCTGCACTTTTGAAAAAATAAGATTTGCTGCGGCTAGAAATCTGCAATCTTTGAAATCTACAATCTTTGAGTTGGAGGGGAAGGTTGAGCATGCAATCTTTGAAAAATATTTATGTGGTTTTGAAAAGAATAGTTACAGGACAAAATATGTAACTTTTGAAAAGACTGAAGTAATGAGGGGATGGTGAAATAGTGTAGTAGGATGTGATGTGACTATTTATCATGTTCTAATTTCTCATAGTTCGTACTCGTTGATGCAATAATTCTCCAGTTCTTGCTAATTAAATACTCATCGTATAAATTAAATCCTCGGACTTGGGATTTAATACGTGAAAGTCGGAATTAATTCGCGACTTAGTACTAAACATATAAAGCGTGAAATAATAAAATTATTATTCACATAAGCTCGAGTTATGATTCTAGCAATTCGATTTAAATAACACGATTTATGAAATCGGTTATAAATCTAAAATTTCTAATACTATTGATTAAATCAATCAACTGGTAATGCAAAGTCTCAAACGTGTAGCTAAACCAATAATTTAATTATTGATTTGATTCATGACTGAATATTAAATCGCAGCTCTGTATATCTTATACAGACTTTTGCTGAAATAGTATTATCTTAACAAAATAGTCACAATAAATAATTAAAAGAATTTTATAACTAATGCACATATTTAATCTAATATGTATTTAAAAGAGCGGGGCATCACAGGTAAACACATTAAAGGCATATAAAGACAGGTTGTAGTCATCAAACCTAGCAGGCTGCCTAACATGTCTCCTTTCTCTATCCCTAGTGAGTTGGTAATTGTTCAGATTTCCATTCTCAAGCACTTCATTGTGAACAGGTTGATGAATAACAGGTTCAGGCTCAACAAGATCAGGCACAACAGGTTCAGGCTGAACAACAGGGTTAGGGACAGGAGGTGGTTCAGTGTTTTGCTGAGGTTCCACCTCAAAAGGAACCACAGGTGTAAACATAAATTCATATCTAGCATGATCATGAGCACTCAAGTTCTCCACCTCACTTGGAGTTGCGAATTGTGAGGATTCAAGTAGACAAGGAAAGTTTAGTTCATTGAAAGACACATCTCTACTTATACATGTTTTAAATCCAGGGACAGACTTATCCCACAATCTATAACCCTTGACACCCTCAGTGTATCCAAGAAAAATACATTTCTTAGCTCTGGGTTCTAGTTTCCCAACATTCTGATGAACATAGGCAGCACATCCAAACACTTTCAAATGATTTAAACTCACAGGCTTATCATAGAAAACAGACTCAGGAAATTTGCCAAGCAAGGGAACAGAGGGAGATCTGTTAATCAAATAAACAACAGTCATAAGTGCTTCACCCCAAAAATGCTTTGAAAGACCAGATGCAACTAGTAGGCTCCTAACTCTCTCAAGGAGAGTCCTATTCATCCTTTCAACAACTCCATTCTGCTGTGGAGTGTAAGGGACTGACTTGTGCCTAATGATGCCTAACTCAGAACACCAAGTATCCATGGAATGATTGCAAAATTCAAGACCATTGTCAGTTCTGATGCACTTAATCCTTTTCTTGGTTTGATTTTGAATTTCATTAGCCCACTTAGAAAGTTTTTCAAACACATCAGACTTATTTTTCATGAGAAATACCCAGGTTTTTCTTGAAAAGTCATCAATAACAGATAAAAAATACATGTTTCCACCATGGGTGGGCACCTTAGCAGGGCCCCAAACATCAGCATGAATGTATTCAAGAATTTCAGAACTGACATGTTTTCTGGGGTAGGGAGTAGTTACAGGAAAAGCAGATTTATGATGTTTACCAAAGATGCAAGGTTCACAGAAGGATATGCCAGACACTTTGTCATTCCCAAAAAATCCAGCTTTTTTCAAAATTTCCATGCCTTTATTACTCATGTGACCTAGTTTAGCATGCCAAAGAGCAGACTTATCTTCATGAATCACATTAGCAACATGCAGAGGCACAGAGTCAGCACTTACAGCATACAGATTTCCTTTCCTTAGTGCAGAAAAATAAGGCACATAATCCTTTTTAAACTGGAAGCTTAAGTGATCAACAGAACCAGTTATCATGCTATCAGTGATCTGAGACACAGACAAAAGACTGAATTTCAAGTTTGGTACAAATCTGACTTCAGTTAGGGTGAGAAACTTTCCATTTTCAAATTTTAAACAGACATCACCTTTACCCATGATTTCACAATTTTGCCCATCAGCCAAAGCAACATGTCCAGATTTAACAGGTTGGAGATTATGAATCATATGCTCAAATGGGGTAACATGAAAAGTACAACCAGAATCAATGAGCCATTCACTGGAACTCATGTTTTTTGAAATAGCATTGGAGTAGCTGATGAACTGAAAATCATAATCATGCATCATGTACACACCATCTTCTTCATACACATTATTAGCATTCTGATTAGATTCTTCTGGGACATATTCCTTTTTCTTCTTAGGAAGTTTGCATCTGTTTATAAAATGTCCAGGTTTTCCACAATTCCAGCAAACTTTCCTAGGTTTTTGGTCAGAGTTTTGATTCTGACCTCTATTATTACCATTCTGATTATCAGGTCTCATGTCCTTGGATTTTTCAAAATTCTTACCCCTATTGAAGTTCTGGGGTTGATTTTTATTAACATACAGTATCTCACCATGCAAAGGTTTTGATTTTATCAACTTAAGCTCACTCTCCTTAGACTTAAGCCCATTAATGATCATATCACATGTAACCTTAGCACCACCATATTTTAGAGCAGATTTTACCTCAACAAATGATTCAGGTATGGAGTTTAACAAAATCTGGGGTGCATATTTTTCAATTGAGTCATCTCCAGCAAGCTTTAAGTCATGAAGCAGTTTATTGAAAATTTCCATATTAGTGTCAACATCTTTAGAAGAATCCATTTGGAAAGACATAAACTGGTTTTGTAAAGACCAAGTAGATACTTCAGAAGGTGCAGCATAAATGGAGTTTAGTTCATCCCACAGTTCTTTAGCACATGCATGGTGTGATACTTTTCTTACAACAGAACTGCTTAAATTCAACAGAATTGTTGCCCTAGCATTATCATTCATGTCATGCAGTTTTTCATCAGTGACAGTCTTATCAATTTTAGTTAATAAAGCCTTATTAACCTTCCCCTTAACAAGAATGCATTCTATTTTGGTTTTCCAGTCCTGAAAATCATCCCTGCCATTGAATGGCACCAAATGCATGTTGTTCATGATGAATGCAGATGAGATAGGGCAGAAAACTCCAACAAAACACAGAGCAAGCAACACCACAGCAAAGGTCACAGGGACCTTAAGGGGAAAACAACTGGAGTTAAGGAGCAGGGAAGAGCCCAGATCTCAGCACAGATTGATCTGTGGAGCAAGGTTTCACACTGGTCCCTCCAAGAAGTTCCAAAAGGACTATCTAAGTCCAGAGCAGGGTAAAACTCTCAATCCAAGAGAGTTTTCAGGGCAAACAGAAACACCAGAGAAAACAAAACAAATGCAGAAACAGCAAGGAAACAAGGCACACACAACCAATCTAGATAGCCCCCTTTCTCCCTTGATTTCCAGGATACTCGCACGAGGAGACTCCTTTAAAGGAGAATCCAGACGAACTGGACCAAATACAAGGGAGATCTAAACCAGGCTTGAAATGCCAAGGGATTATCGAGATAATAGCTAACAAGCGGAAGCAAACAGAACTCAGGAACGCAAGATACCAAGAGAAAACAAAAGCAGCACCTTGACCAAGCCTAAATCTAGGAGCTAGGGTTTTAGCCGATTTACCAGAGCCAAAACTCTTCTGGAGGAAGAGCTGGACTTACCCCTTTCCTTGCTCGTCGGGAGCGAATCGGCGCAGCCAAAAGGGCGGCGGGGTGGGAAAAATGTGTTCGGAGGGTGCCCTGGCTAGGTCACCGTGGCTCTGATACCACTGTTAGGTATCTTCGCCTAGCCAGGGTTCACCGCTTGGTTTCCGAACCTCCTGTCTTTCCCACTACGTGCTCAAGCACTTGACTCTTCGTCTTCTGCTCCCTCTTCCTCTTCAGCTTCTGATCTGCACAGAAAGGAAAGAAAATGAGAAAAAGATACAAAATAAAGAAGATAAAGTAAAGAGAATTCAGAGAGGGGAAAAGGTGTCCTAGGGACACGGTGGGGCTCAGATTTTCCCCTGTACTCGGCTAGCCCTTCCGGCAGCTGTACAATCACGACCAACAGGAACAGGAAAGTGGAGTGGCTTCACAGATCTCAGTGCTGACCAGTCACCAACAGCAGGAGCCAAAGTTCAGGCCTCCGATGACACACTAGCAACTCAAGTAACCACCAAACAGGGCTCCGATGGTCTGGAAGGCCCGGTGATACCACCACTCACACAGGGAATCACGTACTACCAAAGAAACAACACTTGAAAGGAATATCAGAGCCTTTCTCACTTTGATAATCACGGTATCCCCAGCATGAGGAAGCATCAGGGTTTAAAAAGGAGGAAAGGGGGGAGCTGGACAGCAGTAAAGAGTGGGGAGCTGTAATGGTGATGGAGAAACCAAGGAGATGGGCGGTGGAGCGGCGGAGGAGATGGAGAGTCAGGGAGAGAGAGGGATTTAGGGTTTGAGAGAGAGCGGCGCAGAGTAAAAAGTGAGAGAGAGAGTGGGGCTGGGTGGGGTATATCAGGAGAGGGTAGTGGGCTAGGGTTAATAGTGGGCTTGGGCTGGGCCTGAGCTGCAAATGAGAAATGGGCCAACACCCACACTTCTATAACTAATTCGTAGCTTTATGTTAAACGTGTGGTCCTCCCGAGCTCGACGCTGGTTGCTTCCATTCTTCGTCCATGCTGACTTTACTGGGGCGAGCCTTCGTCTGCGCCAACTTAATCGGGACGAACCTTCGTCTGCGCCGCTTTAAACGGGACGTAACCGAACCCTTCGTAGGTGTTGCCTTCTGGTCTTATCCACACAGCTCTCCTTTTAATCCTGGTTTCCACTGGAGATGTTTCTTTCTTTGAGTCCCCTCCGGGTGTTGTCTTGAGGTTGAGCCGTCTCTTCTAGTCTGCGCCGCTGACTTGCATTGACAATTGTGTGACGCATCTGCGCTCTTTGAGCCGAGTATGTTTAGAGCCCAAATCAGCGCTGCTGATTCTCATTTCCTGGTTTCTGTGCTGACCCGATATTTTTGGAGTAGGGTGGCTGATGAGATCCTTACTCCTCATCATATATGACTTAAACAACGTAATATAGTAAAAAAAAATTAATTAATTATTTAATATGATGTACTTAATTTTTTTAATTATTTATAAAGTCGAGCACTCCACTAACTTAGCCACTCAAGTTGCTTTCAACGGACAACTTCTGAAGTCAAATTTGAAAGTTATTTGGATTAGCCCAAACCCAAAAGTAATTGCATTTGATTCAATTAAAGCTCACAATTTACACTAGTTCCTTTTCTAAAAATATAGCCCAAATTTTAATTTTTAACAAAGAGTGACAATATCACGAGCATTCTATGCTAAAAAGAGTATGCAGATCATAATGAGTGGCAAATGCAATTCTTGCAACTCAACTTCCAATAATCAGGCCAATCTCATGCACATGCACCATCATACTGTATAATTTTTCTTGCCAACACAATATCCGCATTACTATTTCCCATAAATAACCCTTTACCACATTAATCGAGTCACAGCTTAATCTCTTTCACTACAATAGTATGGCCGAGTCTCCGACAAAAGTGAGGGACGACCGAATTAGGATCAAGATGGAATCCCCGACGTCGGACTACTACATGGTGGTGGAGGAGACGACGGAGGTGAAGGTGTTGATGGAGTCCGTCAAGAATCGATGGGGCAAAGAATACTTCACTCTTCACCATGGCTCGGAGCTCATGGAGAGTCGCAAGAAATTAGCTGCTTATGGTGTGAGAGATGGCTCCATCATCAAAGTTGCATATTTTGCAGAATTTCCCTATCCTTAGTTATTACTTACATATATCTTGTGCTTTATAGTAATAGGGAACATAAAATTGAGATATCTTGTGCGCAGTCACGGGCATATATGGGGTGAAATAATTATTAGTATTAATTAGTATTGTAGGTTTATCGGAATCTTGGTTATCTCAAGCTCCTCACAGTGTATTTTGTTGAAGCATGAATGATGAAAATTTACATTTATATATGGTTGGAAATTGGAATGCACTCTCAAATCTGAATTATTTGATTTGAAGGGGCAAGAATATATTCTGAAATTGAATTAAAAGTATATATTAACGAAATTATAAAGAGAATCTATGACTTCTTGATCACATACTTTTTTTTTTTTTTTGAGGGAAATATTAATCACATACTATCAAAGATGAGCAAGATTAATTGTGTTTAATACCAAATTTTAATCGAGTTAAATTTCAACATCTGGAACGGGACATGCTATCTTTTACATGTAACAAACTGTCAAACACCACTGGATCTAACTAACAATTAAATAGCACATATACATAGGAGACAAATAAATGCAAAACTATTAGTATTCATATATCAACAATATGCTAGAAGCCTAGAATCAAGTTTCCAATTGTGGGATTTAGAGTCCTAAATTATTTGAAAGACCAAGAATATTTTTGGATAATTCCTGGAAAGAGTTCTTGTTATAGAACTAGGGTGATGACTGGTATACAAAAACAGAATTAGATGTGAATGAAATTGATTTATGAATGAAATGATGATGAGAATGGAATAAAATGAAATATAATATTCTTATGGATGGTATCTACAAAGAATGAACGGATATGAATTCAATAGAATAAATACAATAATAATAGAAATTATTATTATTATTATTATTATTACTCCCTCTGTCCACAAAAAAATAATTCTAATAAGGGACGACACGAGTTTTAATAAAACTAATTATTGTATTGTGAGTGAAGAATATGACCCACTTAAAAAGTAGTGGTTATAATGATACTCCATTGTGAGTGGAGAATAGACCCACCATGTGATTAATAGTTTCCAAAAATGGAAAGAGACAAAGTTTTGTGGACATCACAAAATAACAAAAGAAGACTATTTTTTGTGGACGGACTGAGTATTATTTTATATTTAATATTTTTGTTATTAATTATCATTTTATTATTTGACTATAAATATTTTTTAGGGATAATTGCGTGAAAATACACAAACTTTGCAAAAAATCCATATTTGACGCGAAGTTAGGATTTTACATTTTAATACACCAACTTTCGTTGTTGTTCAAATTTGACACAACTTAATTCTTAAAAATTCAAAAAACAACCCCTTTTTGTAAATAATTATACAAAGACCCACTTATGTTATTATTTGGGACATTTAAACCAAAACAAGATATTTCTTTATGATGTTTTCTTTTAATCTTTGATCCGCGCCTAAAATGGTTTAAAAGAAAACATCATAAGGAAATATCTTGTTTTGGTTTAAATGTTCCAAATTATAACATAAGTGGGTCTTTGTATAATTATTTACAAAAAGGGGTTGTTTTTTGAATTTTTAAGAATTACGTCGTGTCAAATTTGGACAACAACGAAAGTTGGTGTATTAAAATGTAAAATCCTAACTTCACGTCAAATATGGATTTTTGACAAAGTTTGTGTATTTAGGTGCAATTTTCCCTATTTTTTATTTATTTTCTTATTATTATTCCTTTTATTTTATTATTGTTTCTACTATTATCGGGCACTTCTCGGCTCTTCTCGGCTCTTTTCATGGATGATGGAAGCCCGAGCGCGGACCCTTTGGAGATTGAGGCGCTTATTGATGTGGCAGTTTCGGATGCTCAGAATAACTTTTTGGTTAGTATTCCTGAGGAGAGTGAGATTGCGGCGGAGGTCTTTGGCATGGACGCTAATAGTGCCCCTGGGCCTGATGGTTTCTCTGGTTCCTTCTTTCAGACTTGCTGGGAAATTATTAAGACGGATGTTGTAAGTGCTGTTCAAACTTTTTTCCGGTCTTCTTATTTACCTACTGGTTGCAATTCCAGTACAATGATTCTTATTCCAAAGAAGAAGGATGTTTCAACTGTTGCTGATTTGAGGCCCATCGTTCTGTCGAACTTCTTCTTTAAAATCATTTCCAAAATCTTGGCGTCAAGGCTAAGCAGGATTGCGTCCACTCATATCTCTAATAACCAATTTGGTTTCATTAGTGGTCGCAACATCCATGATTGCATTATGCTCAGCTCTGAGGGATGCAACTCGATGCAACGTACGAATCGGGGTTCGAATATGGCTTGCAAAATTGACATTAGTAAGGCTTTTGACACCATTCGTTGGGAGTTCATTATGCAAGTTTTGAGAGCGAATGGATATCATGAGAAGTTCGTCAATTGGATTTGGATCATTTTTAGCTCTGCCCGGGTCTCCATTCTTTACAATGGTCAGCTTTCGGGGTACTTCTCGTGTTCTCGTGGGGTTAGGCAGGGTGATCCGTTGTCGCCAATTTTATTTGGGATTGCGAAAGACGTCCTGAGTCACCTTATCAGCAGTTGTGTGGAATCGAGACATCTTAGTCCGATGGGTTTCAGCCGGTCAACTAATTTTCCAACACACTTATTTTATGCTGATGATATTATCCTTTTTAGCACTGCTACGGTTCGTAATGCTTGCAAGATCAAGGATATTCTGAATTATTATGGTTCGATTTCTGGTCAGGTTTGCAGTCAGGAGAAATCGAATCTCTACTTCGCTAGGGGCGTGACTACGGATAGGAGAAGGGCTATTCAGCGTGTCATGGGTTTCTCTGTGGGGATTCTTCCGATGACGTATCTGGGAGTTCCTATATTTGTTGGTCGTCCGCGGGCCTCGTATTTCATGCCGATATTTGATAAAATTGTCCAAAAGTTTGCAAGGTGGAAAGGTCTTCAACTGTCTATCGCAGGACGTTTATGTTTGGTGAGGTCTGTCATTCAGAGTTCGATTGTGCATTCGATGATGGTTTATAAATGGCCTAAATCGTTATTGCATTCGCTTGACCGTAAATGTCGTAATTTCATTTGGACGGGCAGCATTGATCAGCAACCGCGTTGTTCTGTTAGTTGGAGACGGGTGTGCGCTCCTAAAGAGGAAGGTGGTCTTGGCATTCGTTCTTTTACCTTAATGAATAAATCTTTTTTGATGAAGCTGGCATGGAAGATGATAAAAGGTGATGATTGGGCTCATCGGATTATGAGGTCCAGATACCTCACGACCTTCAGCTATGCTAAGCAAAATATTGCTAATTCGACTGTTTGGCTCGGCGTGAAACAGGAGATTAATCCCTTGGTGGTTGATTCTTACTCTTGCATCAATAATGGTGCTAATACTTTTTTTTGGAAGGATGATTGGCTGGGTTATATTTTGGTAGATAAGCTCAAAATTCCTCACTACATGCATGATTATCTCCATTTCTCTGTGCAAGATTATTACTATGATGGTCTGTGGCATTTCTCGGCTTCGTTTGTGAATTATTTTCCTGAGGTGGTGGCTGATATTTTATTGATCCCTATGAGCGAGGAAAAAGATTCTAGATATTGGAAGCATTCGCTCAAGGGGAACGTCTCGGCGGCTTTAGCCTTCTCCAAGAATTGTCATCGTTACACTATGGTGAAATGGGGGACATGGATTTGGGAACCGTACATACCGATTCGTCGTTCGATCTTATGCTGGAGGATTCTTCATGGGCGCCTTGCAACCTTGGATACTCTTGTTAGACAAGGTATGGTCACTCCTAATGGTTACCCCTTTTGCTATATGGATGCTGAAACCATTGAACATATCATGTGGAGCTGTCCTAGGATTAGTTACGTTTGGGAAACGTTTCTGGACTGGTTTCATAAAACGGATCTGTTAAGTTGCTTGGATATTCACACTTTTTTAGTGCTGGCTTGGAATGCTGCCTTCAGCCCCCAAATTTTGGCTTTTTGGAAAGCAGGCATTATTTCCATCCTGTGGAAGATATGGGACTGTAGGAATGCGCTTGTTTTCGATGATCTCCGTTTTGAGGCTCGGTCGATTCTTGTTTTTGTTAAAGCTTATTTTAAAGAGATGGATTCTAATTTTTCACGGCTTGGTACCATCAAGAATACTTGGACTGACTACGTGATTGTTAGAAGTCTTGGAATTGGCAGTCGTGCTGCTCCTCCCCCTCGCATGGTGGAGGTTTATTGGTGGCCTCCGGTGACTCATTGGATTAAGGTCAACACCGATGGCTCCGCTAAAGGGGCTCCTGGTCGTATTGCCGCGGGAGGAGTTTTTAGGGATAATTTTGCTTCTGTCCGTGGCTGTTTTCACATAAAGGGTGGTAGTGGGTTTGCTTTTGAAGCTGAGCTTCTAGCGGTTATTACTGCTATTAATATTGCTCATGAACGTGGCTGGCTTCATCTTTGGGTTGAGTCCGATTCGATGTATGTCGTGCGGTTGTTGGAGAATCGCTCCACGGATGTTCCCTGGCGTTTCTTAGCTTCCTGGAAGCAGGTTCTGCATCGTCTTCATGGTTTTTCTTTGATTGTTACTCACATCTTTCGTGAAGGAAATCACCCCGCGGACATAATGGCCAATGATGATAGACAAGAGGGATGGTGGCCTTATGCGATTGACGATATTAAACATGCGGTGGCTCGTGATTTTTCTACCCATAGCTTTGTTAGAATGGTGCTTTAAGGTGTTAGTGTCTGTTTCGAATAGGTTGGATGCTTTTCGCGACAGGTGCGGTTGCTTCGTTGGGGTTTCGATTGTCTGCTGGTGTTGGGATGGTTTTGCAGGAAGGTGGGCGATTTCTGGTGTTAGGGTCGGGGTGTCAGCGGTGTCTTTTTTCAGTGCTCGGGTGAGATCGACACTGGGAGCCGACTGGTCGGACCTCTTGGATCTCCGTGATCGGCGTGTTTCTACCGTTTCACGTCGAGCTTGCTTGAGGGGCGGCAGTTTTCGTCGTCGATGTGCCACCTCTTGGAGTGTTATCTTCTTCTTCCGTTTGCATGGTTTTTCTTGGGCTGCTGATTTTCCTTTTAGCTTCGCTAGTTGTGCCTGGTGTCGTGCTGTTTCTGGTTTTCAGTTTGGTTCCTTTTTGGTTGGTCGTGTTTTTGCTTTTTCTTTGCTTGTTCTCTTTGGTTGGTTTGCTTTGATGTGTTCGGGAACCGAGCTGCTTAGGGGTGATGGTTCGGCCGGAATCTCTGAAGTTGTCTCACTTCCGTTCCCACACAGCTCCTTTTTTAGACGAGTACTCTTTTTCCCTTTTAAGGATTTTCCGACCAGGTTTGCCTTAAAAGGGTTTTAATGAGGCTCGGCCCTTAGTTTGTTGTTTGTGCACTCAAGGGTTCTTGGCTCTTTTTTCTCTTTCTCCTTTTAATAAAATTTAATTTAATAAATTGTTTCTACTATTATTACAATTATTTTTATACTATTTATTATTATTATTATTATTATCATTATTATTATTATTATTATGTGATATTAAACTTGTAAAAATAAAAAGTAAATAAAAGATTTTTTATTAAAAAAGAAATAAAAAATTATTTTTGAGAAATCTTATATACGTGGGAATACACAACACCATGGTAGAGGAGAAGGGCTGATCACATATTAATTAGGGATATTTGCCGTAAAATACACGAACTTTCAGCAAATTCTGGTTTTTCCCATAACCTTTAAAAATTGAAAAAAAATACACCTTTCGATTTTTTCTGATTTTTCCCACGGGTATGAAATACCTTCAAATAAAAGTTGATTTTAGGACTTTTGACTTAGATTTTTTGATACCTAACCATGACGGATAATAAATGTGGCATAATAAAGTCGATGCATCGGCTTAGGTATCAACAAATCTAAGCTAAAAGTTCTAAAATCAACTTCTATTTGGAGTTATTTCATAATGATGGGAAAAATCAGAAAAAATCGAAAGGTGGTGTATTTTTTTTCAAATTTTAAAGGTTATGGAAAAAATCAGAATTTGCTGAAAGTTCATGTATTTTACGACAAATATCCCTATTAATTAATGGAAATAAACATTTTATCAAAAATGATGATTTTCATTATAAAATTCGTATCAATCATAGAATTAAAAATGAACGTGGAAATTGTCATTCCATTTCCATTTCATTCATGCATGCCAATCATACGTATTTGTTTTAAACTCTCAATGGTCATTTATTTTACTACAAAGCTCAATTCTCTTTTCATACATCAAACTTTTAACTTTGCCACTAACTTATATAATCTATACTATATTAAAAGAGCAGTTTTCAATTTGAAATTGATTTCAAATCAATTTGAAATTGATTTGAATGGCGATTTTGTGATTCCTTCAAAAAATAATGTCATATTATATATACACAAAAAATGGATTAAACTAACTTAAATTAAATTACAACTTACAAATCCCACGTCTAAAAAAATGGAGCATGCACTAAAAACTGCATTTTTTTACGTGCAATGCATTACTAATTTATTTCACACTAATTCAACAAAATATATTAATTACTTAGAAAACACTATTCAAATATATTTATTCAATTTGATTTTCTTTTAAATTCATCAACTTTAATTTATAAAAAAATATTCAATATGGATGTTAAATTAAAGATAATGACGATATCTTTAATTTGATGTAAAAATTATAAAAAATAAATTTAAAACCAATAAGTTATTATAGTTTAAAGTCACCAAATTATTTTTTTATCTCTCCTCTCTCTTCTCTCCTCTATCATCTCCTCTCTCATTTCTCATTTTTTAAAATTCACGGTACTTTCATTCCTTTTTCCATATTTTTTTTATTTTATTTTTTATGTTTTTACTATAGATCAGTATTTTTTATATTTTACTATTTATATTTTTATTATATCAGTTTAATGCAATTACAATGATGAAACTTATATTTGTTCATTTTAGAAATCTTTAGCTTAAAAATATTTTTTTAAAGGTCAACTTTATATTAATATAAATTTGTAGATAAATAACTAATATATAGTATATCTTAAAAATCGAATTTTTAAGCTTGAAAATTACTCATTGGAAAATCAGTAATTAGAGAACCATTATCGATTTTCTTTAAAAATAAAAAATAAAAGTAAATTGAAGAGTTTAATTTTTTAGTAGCACATTTATTTAAATTTACTGAAATTGTATACATTTTATTTTGGAAAATGAACGACACATATCTCATGTTAAACCCTTTATTTTTTCACTTTCCAATTGAAAAAAAAAATGTATACATTGTAACTTTATTTTAAAATTTGAGCATAAACAAAATGACCTCATAAATATGCATTCGAAAACTATATTAAACTACAGTTATACTATATGTAAATAAATAGTTTTGTACATCTTAGAATATTATATGATCCATAATGATACTCATTATCATCTATACTTGCTTTTGATATTTCATAATTTATTTATTTATAAATTTATACACATTATCAATTAATTGCTATTTCAATAATTGAAAATTTGAATGTTTTCAGATTGATATTTTTATTGAGATTATATTGTGAATAATTTATTTTTTATTGAGATCATTTATGTTTATATTTACTTATATAGGGAAGGGATCAAAAAAGAAAGCTAAATGTAGGAAGAATAAAGAATAAATATAAGCCTTTAGATTATAGTAATCAAACGGCCCATAATTAGGCTGAAGATTAGATGCGATTTTTATCTTAAGGTTAATCAAGTAATTTTGATTTTTAATGTAACCGCTTTGACTTAATGATTTTTTGACCGAATCTTTTTTATTATTTTGTTTCAGTCATGGAGATATTATTATTTACGGTAGTTATCAAATTAATACTAATGAGGTTGACAAAATTTGTAGTATTTTTGGTGGTAGTTACATACATTTTCATGATTTTCTTATTTAATTTTTTATTAGTTCAAATTTTTTATTTTTTTTAATCATAAATTCGAGCGTATGTAAGACCATTGTTTTTAATTGTTTGTAGTTTAATGTTATGATTTATTTTATCACATAATATTTTTTTTCAATAATTAATTAAAATTAAAACTTTTTATTCTACATGTTCGTAATTTTTTTAAACTTGTTCGAAATGTTTTTTATGAAATATTTTAACATTTCAACAAGTAAAGTTCGAAAATTTAATTTAGATAATCGTAACTTTTGTACACTTTGTTCGAAATATTTTTCATAAAATAATTTTACAATTCTCAATCAGATATCAATTATATTATTCATTCTAATATAATTTATTTCAAATGACATTCATTACAAAAACGATTTACTTCGCTATTTTTGTATATTTATTCAAAAGGTTTCATATTAATTATTTTACTTTATATTAGTAACAAAGATTTTATTTAGATGTTCGGAATTTTTATGTAGTCTAAGATTGTATTTGAATATTGTTTAAAACGTACCAAAATAAGAATTATATTTTTGTGAATATGGATACTAATTTGATGAATAACGTAACTGTTACTCAATACTCATAAATTATGAATAAGAAAAATATTAGTTGAATAAAGTAACATTATTCATGAATATATCATTTTCGAATAAAAATCATATTTATTTGAATAAGGATAAGAGTTTGCTGAATAATTTATATGATACTCATAAATTGTGAATAAGGAAACTATTTTGTTGAATAAAGTAGCATTTTTCATGAATAACCGTATCTGAATTTTGTTCAAGATTTATCGAATAAAAATCATATTTATCTGAATAAGGATAATAGTTTGCTGAATAATTTATATGATACTCATAAATTGTGAATAAGAAAACTATTTTGTTGAATAAAATAGCATTTTTCATTAATAATTGTATCTGAATTTTGTTCAAGATTTATCGAATAAAAATCATATTTATGTGAATAAGGAATAAAGTTTGCTGAATAATTTATATGATACTCATAAATTTATATGTCCATTCAACAGAGTTTGTATTTCATATTTTGTAACATATTTAGTAGTATATTTTTCACTTTATTCTCAAACATTAAAAGTTTATTCAGTTTATAAATATCATATGTTAATACAGATGCATTCCGTAAGATTAATATTATAAAATGAAATAATATCTTGATAATAATATATATATTTTTTTTTTGGTGCAAAATGATTTATAATAAATTTTGCAAATACAATTATATATTATACTGAATAAATATATAAATTTAACAAATAAACTACAATATATACTGAATAACACATAAGCTAATTGTATTATTCACTAAAATTATAGTGAATAATATTGAAAATTCATCAAATACCACTGTGTTATTAATTGAATAAGTAAAACAAGAAACTGAATAAATTAACTAATACAATGAATACAGTATAGCTATGTATATTATAGTGAACATGTCACTATAAGATGCCGAATAAAAATACAAATTTTCTGAATAAAAAATAAATATTATACAAATCCAATACTTCATATTAACATAACACAATTCATCCCCTCTTCGGTAGGAGCAAATTCCATATGAATACACAATAACAGAAAATGCAGAATGAAGATCCTCTGCAAACAAATGAATTACAGAAAAATGATAAATCCTTGAACATTGAAAGAAAAATACTAGAACCAACGAAATTAGAAACAAATAGAAGGAGAAATTCAAACTAAGAAAATGGCAAACCATGCACAAATCTACGAACGATTTCCATAGAATCAACTAATTACTGTAGCAGATCTTGGTGTCGGCTTTCTGCTCTGTCCAATCGAAAAAATAGTTCGAATAGCGGCTAAAAAACGTTGAAGAACAAACTGAGTCAACTAATTACTGTACCAGATCCACGCCGCCAACAAGCTGGCGTTGCGCCATGGCTGCGTCGGATTTTTTGAGATGTGCGAGCAGACCCCGACCTCCTTCACCTGCAAGGCCGAAGATGCCTCCCTCCGCGCCGACTGTGGCCATGGTCCTCTTCTACGACTCAGGCGTCAAGTTCTCGCCGTCCACCGAAGAAGAAATAGAATGATAGATTAGAGAGAGAGAGAAAGAGTCGGCAATGGGGGAGTGAAAGTGGGTGAATGAGGAGTTTTTTTAGGTATACCATTTTTCAACTATTGCCAATTTACTTGAATACCCTTAATTGGAAATAAAATGTAATTCGGATTTTGATAAATACATTTAAGATTTAGATATTGATTTTGTTTAAACCGTCTGATTGAGGGGATTTAATGGTGTAGATTAATTCTTTATTCTCTACACTTAAGGGATTCTCCATGGATCCCTCCCCTACTTATATATATATATATATTATGTTTAACATTTTTATTTATTTATTTAAATTATCGTTCAATTTCGATGATGGTCGTGCATCGCACGAGCGGGCACATACTAGTCTGATTTTAATTTACACATACACCAATTGTAAGAAAGTCGATCCCATATTAGTTAAATATATAAGATTCATCAATTTAGAATCTTAGCTTGATCACATAAAACCTATAACTATCAAGATTGTGGACGGAGTCACGGAGGAAGTAAACACAAATCAAAATACGCAATTGTAACATAAATCTAACACCTTACACGCAAAACTCAAGTAATTGACACATAATAATCCTTCAACATTCAAAACAACAAACACTTTATACGTAAAACTCAAGTAAATGATATATAACAATCCCCACCATTGATTGGTAAACAACAAACACTTTATACGTAAAACTCAAGTAAATGATATATAACAATCTCCACCATTGAAGACTACCAAATCACAATTAAATATATAATTCTTAAAAGTTCCTGATATTAAAGTCCTCACACGAGTCTCAAGTTCCTTCGACTATTATTGATAAGTATGTTCCATGTTCTTAGTTCATGCAATAATAATCATCTTCCGATATCAAATTAAAGCAAATAATCATGCAAAATTGGTGATCAATCAACTAATCAAACAATAACTACACAAGAACATGAAAATGATGAACAAGTCTTGATTAATAGAATTAAATTTGTTTGATTTCCTTAATCTGTTGAAACCATGGCCCTGAGATATATATTCTTCATCAGTTTTATTTCTTCTTGCTTGTGTGATTTTATTTTCTGCTTTAGTTATTTTAATTGTTTAAAATCAAAACTTACTTTCTGTCACCCAAACAGAGGAAAATAGTTTAGGATAATACTCATTAGGAATCAATTTCTATGGATTCGACATTTCTTGCTAATATACACAATTACACTCGTACACTTGCGATGGTAAAAAAAATAAGCGAATAAGTGTACATGTGACATGAAAGATACATAATTATCCTTAATGATGAAGCTAAACTCAAACAATTAATTTATTCTCACAATTGCGATTTAAAGTAATAAGAGCATCACTAACGCATTACTCGAGTGCCTACTCAAGTAGAGTAGTGCACTCGAGTAGGGCGTTGCAGGTGAGTGCTACTCGAGTCTTCGAGTATACACGAGTAATTTCCTTTTTTTTCTTTTTTTTTTTAATTCTCTTCTCCTCTTTAAAAATTTATCTCTCCTCTTTAAAAACTAAAAAAATCAAGTAGGCTATCAAGTAACCCCAATGCAGCACTACTTACTCAATAACACAACCACTATCAAGTAGGCTATCAAGTAAGCCCATTGCGGATGCTCTAATATCATTTCTAACTTATAACAATCCCCAACCATCAAACACAACAAACAATGTATTGTAAAATTATTAAGATCATTCATTATCTTTTACTCATACATATAATCTTGTACATAGTCAGCTAATTCCTTATGCACTTCATTAATGTCCAACCTGGAGTATAAATTGCTTTATTGAACTGTTGGATAAATATACATTACAATGAGATAGCCAACCACCAAATATTTTCAATAAACTTCAATTATAACAAATACCAATTAATGCAATAGACTAGTCGTCTCAAAAAATCACCAAACTCAACTATTTCCTTCATGTATTTCATTACATAGAAACAACACTGAAAATCGTCAAGTTGTTTAGAAACCTACATTCGAATGCAAGTGTTAATGATTAGTTTTTTCTTTATCCACTTTTTTGAATCAAGTTACATATACAGTTACACGCCTGAATTACTAACCACACAAACATCTTTTTTCCTTTCCTCTATTTTTCGACATTGAAATTATTTAATGCCCTTCATATAGAAGATGTTAATAGTTTAATGCAAGGATAATTATATGTCACACCTCAATTTTTAAAGGAATAACTATAATCAAGGTGCAACCAATTCATAGAAATAAATAAGGAAACAATCTTGTAGAATCCGAATAATATGATAACAAGATGGTGGCAACGCCCCTTTGAATGATAAAAGATAGATATCAAATGATACTAATTAATCAATAGCGTAGCTCAACCTTAAGATCACAAGTTTTGTTTCATGCTTTTGATAACCAACATTCATTAACACAACTCTTAAAAGCTAAGAATCTAATCTTTACAAAAGATGTCATTCAGAAATACAACATAGAAGTCTTAGGTTGTATAAGCGAAATACAAAATAAGAGCTAGTGCTATAGCGGAAGTCAAAATACAATGTTGAACCCTAGCCTCAGCTTTGCCCCGTCAGCACCAACTTGTCAACCTGAAAACATTTAAAAATATTTGGCCTAAGTACTAAAGTACTTAGTGAGCTACATTTTTTATAAAATTTCATAATTCGTGAGAGCAGTTTATCCAATCATTCATGACATATAACTTATAAGGTTTTAAAGTAAAAGAACTTCTAAGCATGTTAAAGCATTTTATTTTAGTAGTGCATTGTTGTCACTATCTATTCTGTTACTCATTGTGATCTGGGACTGTTGGGAAATAGAAAAAATATCATATCCCAGTTTTGATGATCCCAAAACCCTTAGTTTTCTTTTCCTAGACTAGCCTCTAAATTTGAACTTAATGGTTAGAGTTCAATCTTTTAGCTAGACTGAAGGTTACAGGTAACTGAAGTTTCTCCTTATCGAAGACCAAAGAAACTGAAGACTGAAGACTTAGAAGATCAAAGCCTAACTAAAGATAGAACAACTGAAGGAAGATACTGGTGATACAAAGGATATCCTGAACTAGAGACGTTTAGTTAAATGGAAGACAATTTAACTGAAGACAACAACTGCTCAAACGAAAGACAAAAGTTCTAACTGATTCTTCAGTTAAACTCAAAGACTCACGTGCAAAAACGTGTAAACGACGGAGCTTCGACTTGAGTTGATCAGTCAACATTCTTCATCAGACTGAAGCGCTGGCGCTATCATTAAATGCTCCGAAAACAACATTAAATGCACCAGATATGAGGATCATCCTTTCCAGTACACCAACTTTCCTTTTCCATGCTAAAGTTCAGAAGCATCCTGCTCCAAGGACATAAATGATTCAGACCTTCAACCAATCAGGAGCTAAGAAGATTGAAGCCTCAGCCCAAAGCACATAATGTCTCACAACGGCTGAAATCCTGAAGACCATCTCTTCAACGGATATATTCGGGACTTCACCTATAAATAGAGCTCGAGGATTGCCTTCAATCTTTTCCGATTTAAAAACATACGCTGAAGCTCTGTCAAAATAACAAGCCAGCCTTAACTTTGATAAAACTTTGAATCGAAGAAGAGAGTACCTAAACGCTGTAAAATCAGTTTTACTGATTACCTAAACTCTCTTAGAAATCTAGGCAACCCATGTTTTATCTTAAGCCTAGAATCGATTACTTGAGAGTCTGTTCTCAGTAATCTTAGTTGGAAGATTTCGAACCCCTTTTCAACCGAGCGAAAAGAGTGTGTAAGTGGAGAGGAGTTCAGACCAGGGCTCTGACTCCAGAGATCTTAGCCAAGCGCTACAAAGGTATTTGTGTGTCTTAGTGTGCTAAGAGCGAGCGAGAAATCCAACCCAGTGTGTTGGTACTGAAAATTTGATTTTCAGTTGTAAGGTTTGCTGTGCACCCGTAAGTATTAGCCCATAGTGATTGTCAGACTAATCATCTGACCGTGGACGTAGGAATTTGTTTTCTGAACCACGTAAAAATTCTTGTGTTCTTTATCTGCTTTCAGTTATTCCTTATCTGCGTTAAACTTGTTTTACTACTGAACTGGCTTAACTGAAAAGTGTAACTAAGGATTTTGTTAAGTGACAAACTCTTTCTAAAGGCTATTTGGATTAAGTTTAAATTTTTGCTGATGAGTTATTAGTCTAACTAATTAATCATTTGATAGTCAGTAAGATTAGTAACTCTACTCTGTTTTACAAACTCTAGACTGAAGCCTTACGTGGATATCAGTTAAAGCTCTGTGCTTGACTGAAATCAAAATACTTAAGTTACTTCAGTATCAATCTACAACCATTTTCCCAACTGAAATTTGGTTTGTTTGTTTTCGATCCATGAAAAATAGCCTGCAGGTGTATTCCCCCACATACACCTGTTCAGTCAACCCTCCGGGACCCAACAGGGACCTTTTAGCCACCAACAGATCTCTTACTCCTCAGATACTTGAACTGAGAGCGTAACCCATACAAGTTTAATTTAAGCTCGGGACGCTACCCAAATAGGCCTTACATAGCATGCTCCGAACACATCCTGTCGAGCATTCTTATCACGCCTCTGGTTAGTGTCCGGTTGAGATAAGCCCATTGGGTCAGCTAGCAAGTGTAAATAATTCTCAAACAACGTGTTAAGTCATAAGAGAACCTCGAACGATTTATGTGCGAGCCTTAAACATGGTAAAGTGCACAAAATATTTATTGGATAAACAGTTTGCATTTCATGAAACATTTAGAACTTAATAACTCAATCATATTTAGAAAATTAGGCAAAGCCCGTAGTTTAAGAGTAACATGTCTTGGAATAGCAGTGTTAATCCTTATAATCCACAAAGCCTACAAGAAATTATATTCTTAATAGGTCTCATGAAGCTAATCTTAAATCATCGTGGAACTGCTAAACATTCTTGATTTACCACGTTGAGTTTCCAAAATTTAACTTAATAAAAATTGAAAACTAAAATCTTGAGTTAAAAACACTAAAAATATTCTTGCTCGGCTTTTCTTGGATAATTGGATTTATGAAAACCAATTAAAATCATATTTGCTTTAATTTGCAAAAATGCGAATCATGTCGTGCTTATATAAAATAAATAATTATACTTAAAAATAAGAATATTCTAAAAATAAATTAAATTTGAGTTTTCAACTTATCTGAAATTAGCTTAGCCAAAGTTGGCTTGCTGAAAAACCAGCTCAGCTAAGATAATTTAGCTCGAAAAAAATAAGCTTGCTGGAAATCAGCTTGCTCATAAATCAGTTTAAGAAAATCAGTTTGGGCTTAGTTCATTAATAAACATCAGCCAACTTACTGTCCTTTCAGCCCAGCTGAAAAGAAATTGAAG
Source organism: Salvia miltiorrhiza (assembly GCF_028751815.1). Taxonomy (NCBI): domain Eukaryota; kingdom Viridiplantae; phylum Streptophyta; class Magnoliopsida; order Lamiales; family Lamiaceae; genus Salvia; species Salvia miltiorrhiza. Next base: position 52,873,921 of record NC_080388.1, read on the forward strand.
GTCCAAATCAGTTTAGCACAAAACCCCTCCTCCTTTCTTTGTCGACTTTGTCAGCCTCGTTCTCCCTCATTCGAGTTCTAATTCCGTCGTCCTTTGCGCTCATGGATTCCTTTTGAGATGTATTTTAACTTTCTATTTTCACAATTTTCCAATTTATTTTTGATTTTTCCTGAGAAATCACACAAAAATTACATTCAAGCATTAAATCTTTGTAACACCCAACAAATTTAAAATTTATTTTAAAAGATAAAAAAAAATATGAATTCGAATCTGGATCCGAGGCCCTATAAAATTTTAAAATCTAAACGTGAATCTCACTTTTTCAGATCTAATAAATTTAAACTGGGTCAATCATGATCCGATCCAAATCCGAATTATTGCCATCCTAAAATTTTTGTTTGAAATGCTAGCTTTTCGCGTTGGTTTGATGCTCCTAGTTTCTTTGTTCCACTTGACGTAGGGACGAATAATTAGTGGCGGGGTGTACGAATCTCACCCAAAATACTTTTTACATTTGAGTCTTCAAAATTAATGTGGCTTATTTTAATATTGTTTGTCCAGTTTATGTGATTTGCAATTTATAATGCATGAGAGATTTTATTTATTATAAAAAACATACAAGAGTCATGTTTGTATTGGTTTAGCGATAATTAGTTAATATCTAAGGTTAGATGTTTTAATTTTAAGTCCATTGTGATTATAATTTTTTTATTTAAATATCTTACTATTTCTTTTCCCTCATTTTCTATAAAAGAAAATTTTATACTTTCTTGTTCCTCATTTTCACTTCAATGAGTGATAATATTATCACACAAAAAATGGAGGAATAATATTATTCTCTTTAGAGTGAAAAAATGAATGAAAAATGATGAAATTCTATTTTAAAGAAAATGAGGGAATATAAAAAAATATTTAAAAAAAGAATTTATCAACCAAAGAGAACACGTCCTAAAAAAACAAAAGAGTTTAGGTTTAATATCATTTTTTGATCTTTATGAGATCAAATTTAAGTTTAAATGAAAAATGTATACGAGGGAGACAAGAGTGTTGAGTAAACATTTATTGTGACGTTTGTTGTAATTATTTTAATTTGAGGGTGTAATCATATATGAGATTATACCTGCATAGACGACTGATTTTTTCGTTAGACTTTCATTAATAGGTTATATGAGAAAAGAGACCTGGATTGGATACTCGAAAACCCACAGAAATTCTTAAGTAAATAGAAGTTTTTGCATTTACCAATTCAGTTACTTTTCACTACAAGATTTTCACTAAGCTGCGTTCTCTTTATTTGTAAATTTATCGTGAAAAAATAAGGGATAAATCAAATTTCACCCTTTAAATTTACAACCAAGAAAAACGCACCCTAATAGACAATGAATTTTGTTTATTATATGTAAGACTATATTTATTCACGATTAATGACAATCGGTCGTAGAATAGAACAAAAAAATTATAAAATATTAAATGATAAGATAACCGATTGTGTCTGCATTTTGCAGACCAACCTTTCACTCACCTTTTTCAATCAAATAACAGAATGATGTGTGATATTTTATAGTAATTAAAAATTATGATAATAAATAATAAAAAAAGTAAAAATATTAAAGTTGGAATGAGTTATTAATAAGAGTAAAATTTTGGAATAGTCAAAATGGATCATAAAACACAAATTATGGCCACTCATTGAAAAAATATAAATTTTGGCCATTTTTATAGCTTTGGGACGTTTTTGTCCTTAACTGGGCGAACTGGGTAGGGTCAGGAGCTCGGGTCGCGTGCCGGGTAGGATCAGGCACGCGGGTCGGGTTAGGCACTTATGGCACTATTAGTGCCATAAGTGCCAACGAATTTTTTTTTTACTCCCCCTGCCCTGTCTACCCCCCCAGACCCCCGACCCCACCCACCCCCAAGCCAAAAACAAAAAAAAAAATTTACTCCCCCTAGATAAAAATAAATCAAATTTTACTTTTGTTATTTTATTTTATGGCACTAAGAGCATCCGCAATGGGGTTACATGATAGCCTATTTTATGATGAGGGGACCACATGGTGTAAAGATGCTGCAGTGGGGTTACATGATAGCTTACATGATAGAATTAGTTTTGATTTTTTCATTTTTAATTTAAGTTTAATTTCATAAATTTAAATTACACAATTTACTTCAAATTTAAATTGCATTAATTTTGAAATTCCTAAAAATTACATAAAATTTAATAAAATAAAAACAAATACTACAAATAACTATTCCGGCCCTAGAGGTCCGAAACGTGCCCAAACATGCTCCATCAAATCATATTGGAGCGCGGCGTGCAACTGCCTATCTCGGAGAAGGGCATCTCTTTGGACATATTCCTCGAATGAAACGGGGGTTGCTCGACCACTCTCCGTCGAGTCACTGCTAGACGCCCCATGTCCCGCGTCGTCATCTCTCCAATTGGTTGCTCCTTCACCTTCGTGCTCCACAATCATGTTGTGGAGAATGATGCAACACAGCATGATGTCCCGGAGGTGCTCCAAGTACCAATTCCGCGCGGGACTGCGAATTATTCCCCACCGTGCTTGAAGGACTCCAAAGGCACGTTCAACATCCTTTCGTGCCGATTCTTGCATCTTCTTGAACCTCGCCTCCTTCTGATTTGTCTCCATCGGTGGACTCTTGACGAAGCAACGCCACTCTGGATATATGCCGTCGCACAAGTAGTAGCCCATCTGGTAGTAGCGATGGTTCGCCTGAAAGAGCACAGGCGGGGCAGTTCCATCCAACACGTCGGCGAAGAGAGGCGACTGGTTGAGAACGTTGATGTCGTTGTTCGAACCAGCGACACCAAAAAAGGCATGCCTAATCCACAGATCGTGGGATGCAACGGCCTCCAATATCAAGGTGGGCTCTCCCTGATCCCCGCGTGTGTAGGCGCCGTGCCACGCCTTTGGGCAATTCTTCCACCCCCAATGCATACAATCAAGACTCCCGAGCATCCCGGGAAATCCGTGTCGCACCTCGTGCATCTGGGTAAGGCGTGTGATGTCCTCCGGCGTTGGACGGCGTAGATAATGGGCTCCAAAAGCCCGGATGACCGCCTTGCAGAACTTCTTGAGGCATACACGCCCGGTGGAGTCGGCGACTCTGAGATACTCGTCAAAAGTATCCGCAGAGAGCCCGGTGGCTAACTGGCGGATAGCCGACGTGCATTTCTGCAACGGGGAAAGAGAGTCCCGACCTATTGCATCAGTGGTCATGTGGAAGAAAGTATCTACACCTTGAACAGCCTCCACGATGCGCAAGAAAAGCTCTTTCTGCATTCGAAAACGCTGCCGGAAAAATGTAGGTCCGTACGTCAGATTATCGTTGAAGTAGTCTTGCATAAGACGTAGGTGGGCTTCCTCTCTATCACGGTGGACGTAAGATCGGTGACGTTTCACACGTCCCGCATCCGGAGCCGGCTGGCCATAGATGTGAGCAAGCAGTTGTTTCTGCAACTCTATCTCCTCCATGATCGCATGAACTACACCGTCGGATGAATCAGACGAAGAATAGTGGTCGGATTCCGCCATTGTCGGAAGAAATAAGATGAAAGCGCTTGAAAGAGGAACAAGAATGAAAGAAATTGAAAGAAGAAGGAGAATTGTAGAGTGAAAGTGAGGAAGAGGAAGGAGGAAGATGTAGTTATAAAGAGAAGAAAAATTGAAAAAAAAAATTCAAACGGTCAAATTTTGGCACAAAAACTGAGGAGTCAAAGCAGTCAAAGCTGCCAATTTTGATTTAAAATTCGAATTTCCATTTTTTTTTATACATGCGCCTCTATATTACCGTTTAAAGGGCTATACGATAGAATGTGTAGCCCTCGTGTAAACCTCTCCCGCAACGGTTACACGATAGCTCATTCACACGATAGCCCTATAGTGTAATGGCTATCGTGTAACCATTGTGAATGCTCTAATAGTGCCATAAGTGCCAACGAAAATCCAAAATAAAATAAAGTAAAATGGTCTTTTTAGCACTTATGGCACTATTAGTGTCATAAGTGCCAAACATGCAGAACAAATATAGAAACAACAGCATCATCTAAACCCTAAGGGAAGTGTTTAAAAAGTTCCTTTAGGCTTGGGGGTGGGTGGGGTCGGGGGTCTGGGGGGTAGACAGGGCAGGGGGAGTAAAAAAAAAATTCGTTGGCACTTATGGCTCTAATAGTGTCATAAGTGCCTAACCCGACCCGCGTGCCTGATCCTACCCGGCACGCGACCCGCGCTCCTGACCCTACCCAGTCCGCCCAATTAGGGGTATATTAGGCATATTGCCTAATTAATGGCCATAATTTGTGTTTTTTCAATTAGTGGACAAATATTGTGTTTGCATGTTCAATGTGGTCATTTGACATCATTGTTTCTATTAATAAAGTACAAAAAATATAGAATTTAATTAAATTATAGGTTGCGTATGTGAAAAAAAGAGAAATATTTTTTATTAAAAGATTGGGTTGAGATAAGTTGATAAAATAATCGTAGACCACTTGTAATTAAGAAAATTACAATTATGTCACTTTAGCCATTTTTCTTATCTCGTCAAACAAATGATTAAATGCTGCAATTAATTATCACCAGAAGATTCACATGTATAGGAAAAGAAAATTTTCGTAAAGTGGTAAATTCATGTTTTTGGCAATATAATCATCTCCTCTCCAAAAATAAAAAAGATTTCATAGCTAAAATGCAGAAAATGACAACCTAATTGCTAACAGCAAAAACATTAGCGTTTCAGTCACATCATCTGCAACAACAAGAGGGTCCTATCAATTTCGAGTTCACTTAACAGTCACATGCATATCGCTTTTTGTAGATTTGATCATAATAAATTCGGAATTAAAATAATTTCGTAATATAATAAAGGGGTTTTGGCCTATATATATATACTCGAACATTTAATAAATTCGGAATTAAAATAATTTCGTAATATAATAAAGGATCCGACTCATCGCCGATCCAGCAGCGCTTCCAGTCGGAGCTCGGCGTGGCGGAGAGATCAAGCAGCAGTCGAACATTTACTGTTCAGCGACGACTTTTCAAGCAGCGCCTCCAGTCCGGAGCTCGGCGTGGCGGAGCTCGAGAAATCCAGCAGGAGATTCAGCCTCATCGCCGATCCGCCTCATCGCCGATCCAGCAGCGGTGCTCCCGCCTCATCGCCGGGCAGCAGCGAGTTCGCCGCGCCACCAGCCCGGCGTTGCTCGCTGCACACCGGCCGTCTCAGTTCGCTGCTGCTGTGCCCGTCAGCCCGGCGCTCGGAGCATCCTCACCGCAGCTTGAGAGAAGCGACGCCATCGACGTCGCGCGGCCTCGACGTTCGCGGCTCAAAGCTGCGTCGAAGGAAAGCGGCGACGTCGTCACAGATTGCCTCCGTTTGTGAGAAATGGCATCGCTCCAGCCTCCCCTCCAAAATTACCCGATTGTGTCTAATAACTTTGCTCCTGTCAGTCGATCATCATCGCCACTCCACAGTTCTACTAGGGATTTCACCACTACTGATCAGACGACAATGAACTCTACAACAGTAATGACGGCGCTTCTCTTCCCCGAGTCTGGGATCACGATGCCTCCGAGCATCACTGTCACAGATAGTTCGGCGGAGAATGCTAGAGCTACTGCTGATGTTTCGTTCCCGGAAATCGCTGCGGTGATGACTGCCTATACTGTCGGTGTCTCTACTCAGGCCGATGGTCCTAAGGGCCTGATCCCACCTCGCTCGATCGGGACTGCCCATCCGAATGTGCTCAGTCCACCGTCTGCTTCGAAGGTGTCGCCGGTCTCTTTTGCAGATAAACTGAAAGCTAGGGATGGCAGTCCGACAGAGCAAGTTTCCAAGCCTAGGGACGTCCCCGCTCATGACTTTACAATCCTCCGGCCAGAGTTGGTGGATCTCAAACGTTGCCTTGTTTTAGAGCCTTCTTTCCACCAACGACAAGTCCGGCGTTTCGCCCATGCGGTTCACGGCCGGCTGATCCTCCGCAAAGGTGAGTCACCTCGGTTTGCAGCGGATCTTTGGCAGGAACTTCAGCAGCTTTGGAAACCGTCTGTTGGTTGGTCGATTCATCCTCTCGGAAAAGGTTACTTCACTTTTAATTTCGCCACCGACGAGGATAGGGCAGCGGCCTTCGCTAAAATGACTTGGCGTCTACGCTCAGGTATACTCCATCTCCAGGCTTGGGTGCCGAATTTTGATCCCTACAAAGCGAATTCAACCCTTGTTCACGTATGGATTAGAATCTTTAACTTGCCACATGAATATTGGCACCCAGAGGTTCTTTCCGGGATCGCACGAGAAGTGGGTACGCCTATCTTGATTGATGGTCAGTCTGCACAGGCTCATGTGGGTCACTTTGCTAGAATTCTTGTTGAGTTAGATGTTTCGGCTGATATTCCTGAGGCTTTAGATATTAAGTGTGGCGACATTGATTTTACTGTCAAGTTTGTATATGAGAATTTGCCTTATTACTGCTCGGTTTGCAAGGTTGTGGGACATATTTCTAACGAATGCAGAAGGAGGAAAACAAACACGACCGAGGAGGGCTTTACGGAACATCAGGGCCGGGAACGTGGTCAGTCCAAGGTAGATGACCACAGGGTTCATCCTCGTCCCTACACCGGAAATCAGGAATCTCCAGCAAGGGCTGGAAAGGCTTTTGCTGAGGTTGGACAGAAACTGAACTCTTCTTCAGACTCTCCTACCTCATCCAATCCCTTTGCTGTGTTGGTTTCTCTAGAGTTGCAAGATGAACATAGACTTGTTTGTGATGATAACATGGAAAAGCCGCCATCTGATGGTGGCCGAGCTTCAGATGCTTGCATCTATCAGGACAATCAGGATAGAAAGGATTTGGAACAGCTTGAGTCAGATGACGAAAAGAACCAAATTGAGGTAGTGGACCAGGAACACGAGAGGACTTCTGCACCTTTGGTTGTTCAGCCGCTTGCTGTGATGACTGACAACAATGATTTGCTCACTTTGACTGGGACGACAGGACCCATTTCTCGTAGACGAGGGCGTCCGAAAGGGGCTATCAACAAGAAGGGGAGAGTTTCTGATTCTTCTATCAAGCACAGGCTCCGTCGTATCATAATGAATGGCATGTCCTCGGATTTCCAAAACTCAGCACGCCGTGATGATATGCAGGGCCCAGGTCTTGACACTTCTTCGCCTGTGGAGTTCCTGAATAAAGTGAAGTATGCTCAGTCTAGAGGACAGATTCTGCAAAACTTTGTGATCAACTCCGATAACTCTACCGATGCAGCCCATGCTATGTCGGTTGTGGCCTCTAAAAAATGGGGCGATATGTTGGACGATGAAGATGACGATGTTTTAGACGAGGACGACCCTCTTAAAATGTTCTCTTAGTCTTGGTTTCTTTTTTTTGGTTACCCGGGGTTTCTTGCGGGTGCTTTTGCTTGTTTCCTTTGTCTCTGGTCTCTCTTTTTTCTTTTCTTTTTAATAAAATTTCTATTTCATAATAGTTAATTAAAAAAAAAATATATACTCGAACTTTTCTCGTTTTCTGGTTTTGCACCTCAACTTTAAAATATATCCATAAATACCTAAAATTTGAATTCTTTCTGATTTTACAATCGGCGAATTTTTACCTACAAATCGTTGATGACATGACAGCCGAATTAAGAGGAAAATTTGAAGTGCATAATGAAGCATATACGTTTGTTGTCAATGTGAGATCTAAAACATATAATTGTACGGTTTGGGATGTCAATCTGACTGTCTTATCAGCAATAATTTGAGGTTTAAAATTCGTCGGGTGCAAAATCAAAAAGAATTCAAAGTTCAAGTATTTATAGGCAAATTTTAAAGTTGGGATGTAAAACTAAAAAATGGTAAAAGTTCAAATATTTACAGACCAATACTCCTAGAATAAATACCAAATTTTAGGGTTCGTTACACTTTATCTCTTGATCTTTAATTGAGTCTAAGTTACAAATATATTACTCCACCGTTGGCCAAATTAATTCATTATCTCTTTTGATATTTTAATTTGTTTCTCAATTTCTTACTTTTTTTTTATTTTTAATAAAATTACTTCACATAATCTCATAAAAGATGGAATCCTTCATTTTAATCAATTTAACAACTATCATAATTTATAACTACTCAACCTTTATTCCACTTACAACATTCAACCATTTTATTTAAACATGTGACATTCACAAAGAAGCATGAAATTAGAGGACAAGGGAGTATGAAATCTAAGATATGCAAACAAGAAAATAAAAAATGTATAAAGTAAATGATCTCTTAAAAAAATTGCAAATTTGGCAAATAAGTGAATAACAAATTATTTGGTCTCAAAACATACGAGCTAGGACGACGGAAATTTGTTTCTTGCTATATATACTTTTAGATAATTTTTGTTGTGCCGCCTCTCTGTCGCATTGTGCGTCTCTATCTCTCCCAGGTCTTGAATGCAGTTAATGTTCGACACTCGATGCTCAAGTGTTGAGCAATAGTTCAATTAAACTCTTGTTCGATGTTTGATGCTAGACGCTCAAGTATCAAGTGGTGCTCAATGCTTGAGCAATAGTTCAAGCGTCCAACATTCAAGTCGAGTATGTATAATGGCAATCGTGGTGGTGGCTCTGTGTATTGGTGGATCGATGGTGGTGATAGTGGTAGTGGTCGACTTTTTAATTGTGGAGATGGGTACTGGTGGCATGGTGGATTTGCGAAGAGTGACGGTCAACAATGAATTTGGGAAGCGCATCGATTGTCGACGAATGGCGACAGTAGCAAGGTATTATTTTTTATGAAATTAATAAATCAAATATCAAACTATAGAATAATTTAAATTTAAATTGATATAAGGGAAAAATAATTAATGGGTAGAATTTATATTTTTGTAAAATATTGTTATATTTTATGTCTTGTTTTTCAAAATTATATATATCTTTTTTCTTTTTTCCCCTTATTAGTATTTGTGATTTGCGGTTGCATGGTTTGAAATTTCATAAATATTATTATTATATTTAATATAATTTGGAAATATAGAAACGCATGAAATGTACGTGCTACATATGTATCAAGACAAGATTCACCTAATGATAAATTATAGATAGAATAGGCCCCCAACTAGAGCTGGCAAAACGGGCGGGCCGGGCCGGGTTATGTATCAAGACAAGATTCACCTAATGATAAATTATATATAGAATAGGCCCCCAACTAGAGCTGGCAAAACGGGCGGGCCGGGCCAACCCGGCCCGGCCCAGTGGGCTTTTGAGATTGACCGGGTCGGACCGAGCCGGCCCGAATTCGACCGGGCTGCCAATTTTCAAGCCCAGCCCAGCCTCAATCGGGCTATCGGGCGGTCGGGCCAAACCCGCCCAATGATTTTTTTTTTTCACTAAATTCTATTTTTCTTTTTACACAAAATTAAATAAATTAAGATAAATCTAAATAATAATTATAAACAATATAGAAATATAAAATCATATTAGTCTACTACAATCAACAACTCATATCAACATTTCTTTTGTATAACTAGAAATTATTCCCAACAATTTGCATTATTTTACTATTTTCATTTTATGTTTCCTAACAATAGGTCCCAACAATTCTAATATATACATATATTTTAAGTTTTTCTTTTTCTTTTCTATGGAATGATACAACTACTCTAAACATTAATTAAAATAAGAGATATTGAAAAGAGAAGATAATTTTCTTTCTCTTCCAACTAAAATGGGTAATACATATATATATATATATATATATTGAAACTCTTCAACTTTCAAATAAAAACTTAAGTGAAAATAGAATAATAGTAATTAATAAAAATAAAATATTAAAATTAACCGGGCGGGCTTTTTAGCCCGAAAACCACGGGCTTTTTAGCCCTGGGCCCGATTAGCCCGACGGGCTTATTGGGCGGGCTTTTTAGGCCCGAGTTTTTTCGGACCTACATTTTGTACAGCCCAACCAGCTCAAAACACGGGCGGGCCGGGTCAATTTTTGCCAGCTCTACCCCCAACTCAATAAAATACCACTAGAATATTGACTATTATATATATGAAAGGAAAATTGGAAAAAGTAACCTAACTGGCATGCATCATGAGTCGTGACCACAATTCAACTATTAAACTAATAAATTAGTAATCGTAGAAGCTACTCATAAGTAGTGAAAATCAAGAATATTCGGTGTATAAAATTTATATTACCAAATATATTATGCCAATTTAATTTATTTCAATGTTGTCTAAATAAAATTTCCATATTAACGATTTAAAATTTAAAACGTACCTTTATAATTACAATCTTATGTTTTGGACAAATATTCATGTTTTGAATTCTTGTACTTAATTATTCACAAGTTGAGCAAATAATGTCATTCTTCTACAATATTTGAACGTTACTTTATTTTATCAATCTATGATTCTATATCATGACCTTTGAATCGTATTTTATTTTATCAGTCTATATCGGGCGCATATGCATGTACAATATATAATAACTACTAGCTATATATATTGGTGTTCTGAATTGCATGCTGAATTATTTGTGAACTAGTATAATTTTGAATCAGGGAGATATATAGAGTTAGATATGAATTCGTTAATTTGCAACATATAGTAATACTATTTTGTTTGTGAAAATTACTAATTAATTAATTTATATTGGATTTTAATTGCCATTAATAATATAATACCTACCTGAAATTGTAAATATGCTCATTAACAGGCTCTAAACATATAATACTTATGTTTTATAAAGTTGCTAATTAAAAGTTGCACAAGTAGTGTTTTATATATATACATTTATTTAAAGAAAAAGGTTCAGGTGCAGATTGGCCCCTGAAGTGTGAGCCATTATAGCGATTTGCTCCCCTTACTCACTGTGTGTGCATCCCCTAAACTTCAAAACATCGCACATTTAAGCCCCTCTGACCTAACTCCGTCAGTCAACGTTAGTTACTAATTTTTTTTATTATTTTTTTAATTCTAATGGTGGGGCCCACCTTCCTTTCTTCTTCTTCTTCTTCTTCTTCTTCTTCTTCTACCTTTATACTAATGGCTTCCGATCCAGAATCCACTCTAACAACCTCACTTTTAATCTCAACTAACGAACTCGAAGACGATCTCCGCGCTTCCTCCTCCTCATCCGCCCTCCTATCCACCGCCTCCCACCCCTACTCCCCCAGGAAAACCGTCGCCGCCACCCTCGTATTCATCTCCCTCGTCATCTCCACCGTCGTCGCTCTCTCCGCCGCCACCGCATTCTTCTTCCTCTTTTTCTCCTTCGCATCTACCCCCGCCCAAAACCCTAGCCTGGGTTCAACCGCCGCGCTCTCCCTGCCCCTCTCCAAGTTCAAGCACCTCGCCATCCTAATTGTGGGGCCCACTCCAAGCTCAAGCACATCTCCTTCCTCTTTTTCTGTAGAATTGATCCCTAATTTGTGAATTAGGGATTTTGCAGTCCATTCAATGGCAAAACTCGGGGATCCTTTAATCTACATGAGAGAGAAAAAGAATGAGTGAAGGATTAGAGAGGGTGGCGGGTAATGGCTTGTTATGAGGCGGTGGTGGTTGTTCTTCTCCGTTCAGACGAGGTAGTGGCGGCGGGTGTTGCCTGTTGTGGTGACTCGCGGTGATGTGTAGGCCGATTTAGTGGCGGATAAGGCGGTCGTTGGTGGTGGATCTGGAATTTTTGAGGTCATTTTCTGACATTGATAGAGAATTGTAGAGGAACACTTATTTTGGGATTAGGTTCAGAAAACCCTTAACTGATGAGCTTGAATGATACCCGAGCTGGAGAGGGCTTTGAGAGGCGGTGGCGGGCGACTGGTGTTGCCGGAGTTCCGCCGGAGAGTTTTGAGGAGAAAAATAATCGGCTGATGGAAATTCCAGGGTTTTTGGGATTTTTCTTTTTTAGGGATGAAGAAATTTTGCAACGAGGATTGCCCAAATTTTTTGGAGATTCGTCCCTTCTTGCCGGAGAATTTCAGAAGAAGATAAAATAAGCAATTATTATTGCCGGAAACTGGAAAAGAAATAGCTGGAAAACATGAAAATATTGCCGGAGAATTAAACATTACAAGTGGGCCCCACAATTAGAATAAAAAAAATTACTAACTAACGTTGACTGACGGAGTTAGGTCAGAGGGGCTTAAATGTGCGATTTTTTAAAGTTTAGGGATTAAGTTGCACATACATTGAGTAAGGGGGAGCAAATCGCTATAAAGGCTCACACTTCAGGGACCTATCTGCACCTTAACCCTAAAGAAAATGATATTTATCAAATCATCTTCATTACAACCTACTGGTTGCCCACAAAAAAAAATTGTGACTAGCGATATTAATATGATATATTCCATATACATACAAAGGTTTAGACGACCCTTAATTTCATATATGAAGTTTTTTTCTTTGAATTATATATATAGGGTTAGGTTCAATGAAGAACACCAAATATTCAAAGAACAGAGAACATTGAACATGTCAGTAATTCCCGGTGAACGTTAGACGTTCGTACAAATAATTTTATTGAACGTATGAGGTTTATGGGGTTCAAACCCTGATATATAAATCCGTTCAACATTCAATGGAGAAGTAAATGTATGCAGACATGATATCTACACCACACAAAGGTGAAAAATATAAAGATGAAAAAAAATATAATACACCTTGAACCCAAGACCTCCCACAAAAGAAAATCTTGTGGTGCTTCAACTTTGTCACTAGTGTTAAGCCTCATTGGCAATTTCATATATGAAGTTATTAATCCTACAATTTGTCCATATTTAAACAACAAAATCATCTTCTAAATAATATTAAATAATTTTTTCAATTTGTTTTTCTTGAAAACATCAATCCCACCAAACAAACTAAAATTTCAACCCAATAAATATTCAAGGTGGACCTTGATTATTAAACATCAATTAATAAAATACGTATATACCTTGCAGAGACGTACTACTTGGAGTCTTGGACTAATCATAATTAGCCACTGAACTTAGAAGTCACTGCTAAGCAGTAGAGATCAAGCAATACTTCCAACTTTATATTTGTATTATATTCTTTCAATATGTATCTTCTATACTATACAACTCATTTTAATAGTAGATGACATCTTTTCATCTCTAGCAAAGCATATTATAAAAAAAATGGAGAAAAATATTTTCTCACCTTTTCTTATCTATCATTTTTCAATATTTTTTTTTTCAACCAAAGTAAACGCACCCTTAAAACACTAGTTTTACAATCGTTCAATAGCTTATCTCCTACATGTAGAGAAAAATTGGGATTATTACTAAAATAAGAATATTTATGTATTTATTTAATATTAAATATAAAATTACTAAAATACCCCTAGTGTTTTTTGAAATTTCCAGGGGGGCCCAGTGCCCCCACTGCCCCCCCTCTGGCTACGTCAATGGTAGATGTAATGATATTATAATGTTACCAATTTTTTTGAACGGGAGAGTTTTTGTGTAAGATAATTAATCTTATCAGTCGGAATTTGTAAAATGGATTAAGGTATAGATTTAAACGTTAATAAGATATTAACGAAGTCCCCAAGGAGACACCAAGCTGTGCGACCTCCTGTGTGTGAACAGTGAGGTCTCAAGTACTTCTCCTCCCTAACTCTCCCAAGTAAAAAAAAAAATTAATAATAAGATATTAACGAAATTACAAATATATTACTGGTTAGGCTTAAACCTGATTTTTTATTGTTTTGCGAATTTCAAACCCTAAAAACGATCTTTCACAATTAAAATATAAGAGCATGCATGCTGACACATAAAATTAGCTAGACTGTAGAAAAATGAACAGAGAAAAATATAACCAGTTCTTTTTTCTTGAAACATAGATTTATCGTCAATTATACAAGTTATTTCTTTCTTGGTGATTTCAAATTAGTACTTTTTTAGTGGACTAGTACAATTTTTTAGAAGAAAAAAAATGAGTAGAAATAATTAATGTGGCTTTATTATTGGATCAATTAAAAACGTTAATTTTTGACCCAAATATTCTTATTAGTGGAAAAAAATTGACCACCAATTTAGTAGTTAGCACTACTCATGTCCATGTAATGCATCCCAACCACTCAGCATAACTTATAAATTTATATAATAACCATTCATAATATGGCCAATATTGAAATATCCACATCACACCCACTTCTCTTATTATTTAATTTAATTCCCATTTTCTCCGCTCCTCTCTCATCACAATGAGTTGATGCCTTTTTTGTCATTTCACTATTCTTGTACATATCATTTTCATCCATTCGCCAAAGTCGCACTATTTCAAAACTCTAAATTTTATTAGTATATGATGATAGTAATTCATAATATCTTAGCTAGCCACGACACATTTTCTCCCTCCCCAAAAATGGTGCCTACCTCTCCAAACGGCCACACCACCCCACTCCTCCCAAAGGAGGCGGAGCCACCACATTCCGCCCCTGTATTCCGGCGGACAAGGCGGCGGACGCCCTCGTTCTCCTCGTCATCGCCTTCGAGCTCCTTCGACTCATCCTTTCGATCATCTTCATTCTCATTCAACGATGAATTCCCTCCATTTAGCCCAATTAGCACTCCTCTCATCAAATTCAAAGGTGTCCCATTTTCTTGGGAGCAAATTCCCGGAATCCCTAAACAACATTGCTCAAAGAAGGACTCCTCCGGCCACCTCCTCCCTCTCCCGCCGGCCGGGGCCACCACTGCCTCCGCCGCCAAGAAGCAAGAGGAAATTTCTCCCAAGAAAAGCAATAGGTTCCAAAGGGACGATCCATTCTTTGCAGCCCTTGTTGAATGCTCCAAAGACGGCGGCGACGGCGGCAGCGACGACGATCATTGCTTGAATTCCGGCAACATTGAGAAGGGCAGCTCCAAAATCACAAGATCTTTGAGTGATCGTTTTGGATTGATAAACATGTACACTTCTTGCAAGAGAACATGTGCCGTTTCCGAATCAATCGTCAATCTTCCAAGACAAACCTCCCATTACCTTCTCGATCGTCGATCCAGGTAATTAAGTAGGTCTCCTCATCCAATGCGATCAATAGATTAAGTTAAGTTAAATTCTTATCACTTTGGTCTTGCTACAAAATTAATCTCTCTTTAATTAAATGATCGAAATATTTTCTTGTATGCTTGATTTTGGACACGTCCCATCTGTCCGAAGTCATATGATGTAGTAAAAAAAATAGTAATTTATTGATCGTTTTGAACCTTGTTACTAGAAACAAGAGCATGTTACTAATTTTTAATATTTTATGTAATTTTGTACAAGTGCTGCAAAATTTGTCTCGTTTGTAAACGTTATGCAAAGTTGCAATTTTATTGGGAATTATGGATGGCATCCTTTCTGGAATGCATGTGAGTGATAATTTGGAAATGCAAGTTACAAAACCCCATGTGAAAACTGGACCACACATGTCCATTATTACTTACTACATTAATTAGTATTTAATATATAAGATAGCAATTATGCAACTCTTTTTATAAGGGCTATTGTATAGCAATTAGGTAAGTTTTGTACATAATAATTGTTGGAAATTAATGTTTGTTTTGTGGAAGTCAAGGTTATCGTAGCCTATTCTCTTTTACCCAAGCTTCTAGGTTTTGACTTTTCTTGGTAACCAAAAAGAGGTTTTGTAATTTGTGAGTATGGGAAAATTTGTCTATCGTAACCCCACACATGATATTGAATTATGAGGTTAGTGGGATTAAATTGTAGTACAAACTGACTAAATAAAACTAACAAGTTGTGATTAATTAAGTAATGTATTTAGAAAAATTAAAAATATAGATATAATTATATATGGTTAGGTCGGATGACTTGGAACTAGTGTGATTGATGTTGCATGCATTAATGAATGAGATTTTTGCAAATGCATCCTATTCTTATGTACTAACTAATTTTGATGTTTAATTCTCGTTGATAACTGACTTAATTTAGAAATTTTATAAAACTTGAACATAGATAAAGTATTTTAACATATGAATTATATATAGTGTACAATTTTTAGCAGCATCTTTAAATATGTAAGAACATCTTTAATTGTTCACTCTATATTTTTAGCAGCATAGACTAAAATGCAGAGTAATTTCATATTGCTTTTCAAAAGTCAACTTTATATTTTTCACTCTACAATGAATTTTTTTTTTAAATTTTCTATTATTATTAACTAATATTTTTATATAATTGTTAAATATTACTCTCTATGTCCCGGTCAAAGTGGTGCACTTCTTTTGGGCACGAGATTTAAAGAGAATAAGATTGTAGTGTAAATGTGTTTGGGGCCACATTGTTTGTAGTGTAAAATTATTACCAAAAAAGGAAATGCACCACTTACGGTGGAACAGCCCAAAAAAGAATACGCACCACTTTCGGTGGGACGGAGGGAGTATATATTTAGTTAAATTTATATCTATGCTAAATCTGTTTTATTTATGTTGTTGCATTTCTTCTTTTATAAAATGTCTTTTATATAAAAGTGATTTTGTATTATATGTTATTGTCAAGGATCAGTATGGAGTATTTATTTGGGGTTTTGACAAATAAAATCACGAACTATTTCGAGTTTGCAATTTTAACGCGATTTTTGAAGTGTGGCGGATTAAATCACCACCTTTTTAATTTTTGCAATTACGTCCCCTTATTTTTTTTCGGTCGTCAGAGTGTTGAATTGAAGCTTATGTAGATTAGTAAAGACGACACTATTTTTGTGAGGCTTAAACGACGCCGTTTCTCATAATTTCAATTGAATCTTTCTCCAAATTATAAAGAGATTGTATCCTATGTTTGCACTATGATTTTCAATATTCATCAATTTTATAGAAAACAATGTCGTAACATAAATATTACATGGCAAACTAATCCACGTAAACTCCAATTCAACAATTCGGCGATCGAAAAAAATTGGGGGGTGAAATTGCAAAAATTGAAAAGATGGTGATTTAATTTGTCACACTTCAAAAGTCACGTTAAAATTGTAAATTTGAAATAGTTCGTGATTTTATTTGCCAAAACCCCTATTTATTTAAATTAAGTTCAATAGAGTAATCTTTTTCTATGCAATAATTCGCGCTAATCAATTTAAGTTGTCCATTTAGATTGTAGTTCACTGAAATAATAATGATAAACAAAATGGAAGGGAAAAATGAATTTTCAAAACACGGGATTCTTAGAAATAAATTCTACAAACAAAACAAGAAAGTGGTTTTGGCAAATAAAACAAAATAAAGAATAGTTCGTTTTGATAAAAAGAAAACAAGAAAAGGGTTTTAGCAGATAAAATCATGAACTATTTCGAAATTGCAATTTTAACGTGATTTTTGAAGTGTGGCGAATTAATTCACCACCTTTTCAATTTTTGTAATTTCATCCCCCCAAATTTCTTTCGGTAGCTGGAATATTGAGTTAGAGCCTACATGGATTAATAAAAACGACGTCATATTTGTGAGGTCTAAACAATGTTGTTTCGTACAATTTCAATTAAAAATTTCTTCAGATTACAAAGGGAATGTATCATGTATCGCACTCTAATTTCCAATATTCAACAATTTTATTGCAAACGACGTCGTAACATGAATATTATGTTGCAAACTAATCCACGTAAGTTTCAATTCAACAATTTTTTTTTTATCAGAAAAATGTAAAAGTATTACCAAAGAACATTGGCACCAGAAGTACCAAATGCCCAAACAGAAAGTACATCCCAAGGAGGTGAGAATTCACCCTCCCGAAGAAAACACAAGAATAAGAAATTTGAAGCCAAAAAAACAGCAGCTTAACAGTTCCCCCAATTCATCAAAATTGAACCCTGCTCCTAATTAATCAAATTTACGTCCCAGAACCATCTTCGAAAATCTGTGCTATGAATCTCCAAGTTATAGACCTCTTTCCATCCCCAAACTCTTGACTTAATTTCTGCCACCATCTTCTCTACTTTCCATTCACCTTGGTTGAATTTACATTCACTTCTTCCTTTCCACAAGCACCAAACAGCACACAACCAAATGCCAGAGAGAAAAGCACAATCTTTTTTCCTTCCCATGTTTGTAAACGCAAGAAGGTGTTCTTTTGCTTTAGAGTGAAGAGCAGTCGAAAAACCAATCCAAGATAGGAGAGCGTACCAGACTTCAACTGATCCACTACAGGAGAAAAGAAGGTGTTCCGAAGTTTCCATTTCATCCTTGCACACGAGGCATACCGCATCCGAAATTTGGTTAATGATTTGTCTTCGAAGAAGGTTATCACAGGTCGGCAATCTCCCTTTAATGATTCTCCAGCCTGTGGTTTTAATTTTGAAAGGTACTGGTGCTTTCCAGATTGTATTGAACTCATCCATTGCTGCACTTTGGTTCCTGCTTGCGTCTGCCCCGTGACTCAAGCTTTTATATGCCGATTTTACCGAGAAAACTCCTGATGCCTCGACCTTCCAACTCCAGCCATCTTTTGCTCCTGCAGTAAAATCAGTATTTTGTAACACAGAAAGAAGATTATGGAAAAGATCCACTTCTCTTCCCCGCAAATCTCGCACCCACCCTAGCTTCCACTCCCAAACTCCCTCTTTCCATCCTCCCATGTTCTTGATTAGCCCTTCTTGTTTGTCACTTAGTCTAAAAAGTCTTGGAAACCTGTCTTTAAGACTGCTCCCCCCCACCCCAACAATGATGCCAAAACAAAAATCTATCCCCCTCCCCAATTTTGATAGTAATATTTTCTCTAAGCCATCCCCCATTTCTCCTCGACTCAAGCCCACGACTCTCTTCCACCATCCCGAAAATGCTTGTCTTTTCCTTTCAATTCAACAATTTAACGACTGAAAATAATTGGATGAGCGGAATGGATTGAAAAAATGATGATTTAATTCGTCAAGTTAAAATTGTAATTTTAAATAAAATAATTCATGATTTTATTTATCAAAATTTCAGCAAGAAAACAAAAATTAGAAAGTAAATTTTTTTAAAAAAAGAACCTACTGTGATGAAGAGTACCCCGCAGCAACTAAAAAGGTGTCGTTCATCTCTGTAAATTATAGAGTTAAGTATAGTGTCATTTAAAAGGTTGATTAGTTCACGACAAACTAGTGTAAAGCAACAATTTACAGTGTTAACAGTTGCTCTAACTCATATACTTTTGTCGTAATCTTTCGCATTCATAACTAATAGAATAAATGGAATATGCGTTTGTGTATATGGTTGACAAGATAATTGAGTTACTTTTCTAATTTATTTGACTGATCATAAATTAGACTTAGAGTGCGTTTACTTTAATGGATAAATTTATTATGAAAAAATAATAGATAAAAAATTTTATGCCTTTAAATATCTTATTTCTTTTTTCACATTTTATACAAATAAAAATTCACCATTCCTCTTTCTTTGTTTTCACTTCAATGCTTTAATGAGGGATAATACTATCCCTCCATTTTTGATAATCAAATAAGAAATTTTATATTCGAATATAAATAAATATATATATATATATATATATATATATATATATATATATATATATATAGGGGCGCGCTCCAGTGAGACCCCCCATTTTTCGTGTAACATGAGTACAATGAATAAAACATATAATACTAATGAACAAAACGTATATCTAATGAACAAGATGTATATACTGATGAAAAATAAAATTTTAAAAATTCGTAATGAATAAGACATATAAACTGATGAAAAGGGCCGTATATACTGATGAACAATGCAGTATATAATGATGAATAACAAAATTTAAAATATTCTGCTCTCTCCAGGATTCGAACCCTGCGGAAAAAAATCACCCTCCAGATACAATATCAGTCATAGGATTGATAAAATAAACGCACCAGATCGCGCCCTAGATCTCACTAAAATTAGGGGGTCTCATTGGAGCGGCCCCCTATATATATATATTATATATATATATATATATAGGGGAAGGCTAAAATAAGAACGCTTCTTAAAATATAAATTAGGAACCATTTTCAGCCCTTAGATCATCAAGATCTACGGTTGATTCATCACCTTGTTGGATAAATTCATGGTCCTGAGTTCGAATCCCAAAGGTAGCAAAAAATTATTTTTCGCAATTCATGCCTTTATACAGTTTATTCATGCGTGTTATACATAAAATTCATGCATTTTTGCTGGTTCGTAATTCTTAAAATAAGGATGGTTTATTGAATAACCGCCCTATATATATATATATATATATATATATATATATATATATATATATATATATAGGGAGAGGTTCAGGAAGGAACCATAAATAAAAAAAGAACGGAGAACCATTTTCAGTCATTCGATCATCAAGATCTACGGTGGATGCATCATCTTGTTGGATGAATGCAGATCCTGGGTTCGAATCCTGAAGGGAGCAATTTTTTTTATTTTTTTGAGTGCATTAATTTTAACAGCGAATGCATTAATTTTTACAGTGAATGCATTAGATTTGATGGTTCTCCCGTTCTCACAAATAATGTAGTTCTCTCTAGAACCACACCCTATATATATATATATATATATATATATATATATATATATATATATATAAAAATAAAAAAAATTGCTCCCTTCAGGATTCGAACCCAGGATCTGCATTCATCCAACAAGATGATGCATCCACCGTAGATCTTGATGATCGAATGGCTGAAAATGGTTCTCCGTTCTTTTTTTATTTATGGTTCTTTCCTGAAACTCTCCCTATATAATATATATATATATATATATTCGATTATTTTCACTTCAATGCTTTAATGACCCTCCATTTTTGATAATCAAATAAGAAATTTTAATGAGGGAGTATTATTCAATTAGTTATCAAATACAATTTCAAAATGATATGTGATTCGGTATTTACAAATATTCGATTATTGTAAGGTTGCTATTCGTGAAACATGAGAATAATAAACAAGGCAATATATAGTGTTGAAAAAGACTGTATATAGTGTTGAATAACGATATTCAAAATTGGTTAAATTTTGCTCCCTCCACGATTTGGACCCATGTAAAATTTCACTCCTCCAGGTAAAATGTGTGGTCTAGATTTGGTACTACATATTACCTATCCAGGTAAAATGTGTTGGGTTTCGGTAGCACCATGTCCTTAGGTAGTATGTAATACCAAATCTAGACCACACATCTTATACACGTGGCAGAGAACTTCAAAAATCTTCAAAGGCAAAATCCGCATAGGGGTAAAATTAGAATAAAAATCACGGATATTAAAAATAAAAATCTTTTTTTAAGCTCACATATTTTTTATGCCTAAGTTTTTGCACACAAAACTACATTTTATTTTGCAACCAATTAGATACTATATTTCTTATCGCTGACCCCTTCCCCTCCCACCCATCCCCTATCATTTTTTTTATATTTTTTGCATACAAAAATTCTAAACATAAATATGCATAACATTTCACACAAAAATGCATGAATTTTATGCATGGTTCAGATGGCGGAGGGGTTTAGCGGTGAGAGGTACCGATTGGTCGCATAATAAATGCCTTTTTGTGTACAATGTTATGCATTGTTGTGTGCAAACTTATGCATCAAACCCATGTCAGCTTAAAAAAATGAATGAAACGGGTGGGCGGGTGGATAGTGGGTGGCGGGGTTTAGAGGCAAGAAATATATGATCAGTTGCAAAATGCAATGCATTTATGTGCAAACTTATGCAGTAAAAATATGTCAGCTTAAAAAAATTAAAAAAAGGACGTGGGGGTTGGGAGAGGGGGGTGTCAGCGGCAAGAAATATCTGATTAGTTGCAAAGTGCAATGCATTTTTGTGTGAATAGTTATGAATTTTTGTGTGCAAACTTATGCATCAAAAACATGCCAGTTTAAAAAAAATGATCTTGTTCTAATATTCAAAAATTTTATTTCGATTTTACCCCTGCGCGAATTTTGCTTTGAAAATCCTCTACCGCATGTCACGATCTTGGTGTACCACATGGACAAAATGTATGGTCCATGACGTTAAAAATACAACCCTCAAATTCATTAAACCATAATCAATCGAGTACACTAATTACAATTCTATTTCAGGACGTTTAAAGATGAGTTTAGATAGAGGGTGGATATATAAGCGTGTTGCGAATGAACCTCTAACAATGACACTTCCAAGCCTTCCAACGCTATGTAGAAATCATTGTCACGTCATGGAAGGTGCTCACTCTAGGGACGATTGATGTTTATTTCAATCAGTTTATGGTAAGCGTTTGTTTAATTAATTTTCTAACATTATTATATTATTAATGCTATATAAATTAACATCACCTAAAATATGCAGAATGCATTTCAATGAGACTCGTCCGTGTATTTTAGAGATGTGATCTACAAGGCATGGATCAGGATGGCTAGGACTGCATACAAAGAATTTCTAAGCTCGACGAAGAAGAGCATCCTTAGAAAGACTACTTAAAATGCGGCTATTATTAAAAAGAAAAAGAAAAAATCTAAGGAAAAACCCTTGAAAGCACAGAGATGCAGACTAAGGGCCGAGCCTCATTAAAACCACTTTAAAGAAAGCCCAAAGGGAAAAACCTTAAAGGGGAAAAAGAGTACTCGTCTAAAGAACTTCACACACGTAAAGAAAATAAACAAACAGCCAGTGGAAAGGGGAAACAACTTCAGGAGCTCCGGCCTAACCATCGCCCCCAAGAGTTTCTGGACTCCCCACTGGCAAGAACAAACCACGGGCGAAACCAGAAAAATAAAATCATGACTAATGAAAACAAACTTCCAGAGGTAAAGACCTCGCCAGATAGATCGTCGACGACCAATCCATCTATCAGCGGAGGCAATAACCATCGCCAACTCGGTCCGCAAGATGACACCGGACCAAGTTTGACTCCACCAATGAAGGCAAACCCCCCTCTAAACCCCAGCCGCTAGCGCACCAGACGGCTGAAAAAAAAATTGAGGGGATCCTCCAAACCACACCCCAACAACCGAACAAACAACTAAAAAAAGCAAAAACCTCTCGCCGAGCAATCTGCATGCATGTCGAAAACCCATCACAACCCCCCCCCCCCCCCCCAAAAAAAAATCGAGCAAGCACCCTACTTGTTCGAGCAAAAGCGAGCGCCCCAAAATAGCAGCTTCAGGCCCGAGAAACCCACGCCTGACACAAGGCAGCAAACATCTCGCATCTTACCTCCAACCAACCCTAAACCCGAGAGTTCACAGCCCCAACACCAAGCTTCCATCACTGCATGCCACCTGTTCGACGAAAGGTGGCAGACCCAAACATGTCGCTGCATTACTTAATCATCCTAATATGGCTATGAGAAGCCATATCCAACGCCACCGCACTTCTAATCTCCTCGATAGGGTAGGGCCACAGCCCTCAATACGATCCTCGTTCGCCATAATATCAGCGGGCTTATTTCCTTCTCTATAAATATGTGTAACCATAAGGTGAAACTCTCTCAAAATCTGCAAAATCGCCTTCCACGATGCAATGAATCTCCATGGAACATTTCAAAACTTAGAACTGAGAAGATTAACAACGTAAGATGAGTCGGACTCAACCTACAAATACAGCCAGCCACGTGAGTGAGCAATATTAATGGCTGTGATAACAGCTAACAACTCCGCCTCAAAAGCAAAACCCGAACCCCCTTTCACATGAAAACAGTCGCGGACAGCCGCCCACTTATCACGAAAGACCCCTCCAGCCGCAATGTAACCGGAAGAACCCGAAGCGAATCCATCGATGTTCACCTTCATCCAATGATTGGCCGGGGGCCACCAATGAACCTCAATCATCGAAGGAGGGAGAGCCGCACGACTAGCGATACCAATACATCTTGTGATGAGATAATCAGACCAAGTTTTATGAATAGCTCCTAAATGTTTGAAAGTCGCATCCATCTCACGAAGAGCAATTTTGACAAAAGCAGTAACACTTCTCGAATTGAAGTTCTCATTCTCAAAGAGAATTCTATTACGAGTATCCCACAGCTTCCACAAAAGATTGATAATCGCCGCTTTCTAAAGATTGACAATTTGAGAACTAAACTTACTATTCCAAGCACCGACAAGAAAAGCATGAATATCCACACTCTGCAAGAGCTCCTCCTTACCAAACCAACCAAGTAACTCGCGCCAAATAGGACTAACACGATCACAACTCCAGGAAAAATGCGTTATCGACTAGGTAGTCATACTTGAAGGCAAGTAATTTGGTGGACATCGTATACCACCAAATAATTCCTGCAATAGCTAAGAATTAGAATAATATAGTAGCAAGCAGGGTCGAACCACAGAGAACGGAGTAATCACAATCAAATTCCTAAAGACCTAAATTGGTGTAGCCACCACGCCTTAAATTGAGAGAAAAATTAATTAACTAAGAAAACAAATAAATCAACGAAAATAACTCTAGAAAATAATCAATGAAAGGTAACTCGGATCGAATAAATCCATATTAATTTAATGACTTTGTTCATCGACGCAAAGATAAATTAATCCCTATTAACCAACCATTTATAGGATAGCGTAAACGCACTGACATACCCCAATTCCTACTTACTGTGTCGATAGACAGCTGTAGACATCAGACCTTCCTATTTCTCTTATTAAAACACAACCTAGATGTAGACGCCAGACCTAGATTTAATGTTCTAATAGCATTAAGATGAAGGAACCCATTTTAGACAAATTACCCAAGAAATGCAAGTAATAATTCGTCTACCAATTTAATCCTACTACGAAATGGTAGCTTTATCATTAATCAGCCATATTCCAACAATTAAGAATTGGCATGAACTGATTGACTTTAATCTAATTAAATCTAAGTTGATCAGGTTCAAATAAAATCAAAATTGTCTTTAAACACAAGGAATAAATCGGAATCAACAGGAATAAATTATATGCTCAATTAGGTCTCACAGATTATTAAATCAATACTTCATTATTCTTGCCGAATTAAGAATTTAGCTACTCATAATTAAACTAAGAACAATCAATAAAATAAAAGCAAGCATTAACTAAACGAATAAATTGAATTAAAAAAAAAAAAAAACAAGAGTCACCACAATGGAATTAACAAAAGTCGTCTTCTGCCAAGTCTTGCCACTAGCCACCAATACCAAATCCAAAGCAAGAAGAATTAAAACCTAACTCTCAAAGCAAATTATAACGTGCGTCTCAAGAACTAAAACTAATCTATATATATTACTCCCTAAAGTGGCGGCTATGAATTTAGTTTTATTTGATTATTTGCTCTATTTTTCCATTATTGAGTTTAGTTTTAATTCTTCATTCATCCATCTTGCTTGAGTTTGCCGGATATTGTTGGAGTTCTTATTAGGATTATTTAGGGTGATTTCGTTTATCAGTCCTCGTGAATACGATACTTTACTTGTTGTTTATTGCTACAACTACACATTTATAGTTGCAGATTTCGTTGCTAATAAATTAGTGATCAAGCCCACGTAGTAAGGACGGGAAGATACCGTCGATGACCTGTCGTTAATATTAAGGACGGGATTACCCACCGTTAATCATTTTTCTCCACTGACGATTATTTTCCGTTGGGATAATTTTAACAACGGGTGCATTAATTGTATTTTACGATGGGAATTTTTGTCGTTAATAACGATTTTATTTAATATTTATTGTTGTATTTTTATGAGATTTTATAAAGGGCAAAGGTGCATATTAGCCCCCGAACATGACACCCCTATAGTCTTTACCCCCCAGGATCAGTTAAGGTGCGTTGACCTCCCTGAACTTTCAAAAAAAGGGTTCTCTTAAACCCCTCCGTTAAACGGCCGTTAAACGGAGGGTTAAACGTCGTTTTCTTTTATTTATTTATTTTATTTTTTTTGGGCCGGATTGAGCACGATTCAGTAGATGCTGACGCCGGAGGTGTCCGCCGTCCTGGCCCAATCCATCGCGGAGGCACGCCGCCGCAACAGCAGCAGCCCCTCCTCGCCGTGCCTGCAGAAATCGTCCCCAATATCGTGTCGATATATCCCAATTTCCAATTACGTGTCAAAATCTGTAAAACCTCTAATTTCTCTGCATCTCCCTCTCGTCCCCTCCGCCGCCGTGCCTGCAGAAATCGAAGCTCAAAATGGCGCCGAGAGCGGCTGCCGCCGCGGCCCCCACCGTGCCCATTGAAGATCTCTTCATGTCCCTCAATCGCCACATCCGCCGCTCCGAATTTCACCTCGCCGGTAGGGTATCAGATCAAGGTATGTAGAACCAATTCGCTGGTTTCAACATTTTAAATCAGCCCAGAGATCTCGTATGTAAAATCGCGATGCTAATTTTCCTTTTGATTTGGTTGCTGTTTTAATTCTCATTTTAATTTGATTTATGTTTTGTGGTTTGTTAGTTCTGTCGATTGCGTCGGGAAATGAGGATGCGATTCTGTGTAAAGTCGTGGCTCTGATTAAAGACGATAAGTTTAACGATGCATTATCCGCCATTGAAAACTCCTTGAACACCTCCGTCGCCTCCCTTGACTACGCACCCACCTTGTTTGCTAATCCGCCTCCATTGTCTCGCAATCGAAATGCGTATTTGAATCCTCGGCGGTGGCGGAGATGAACAAGGTGGTGGAGATCATGCAGAGGAGCAAGAAGAAAAACTCAATTCTCGTCGGAGATTCGGAGCCGACGGCGGTGGTGAGGGACATCGTCTATTTCCAAAATAAAAATAAAAAAATAAAAATAAAAGAAAACGGCGTTTAAACAATCGTTTAACGGAGGGGTTTAAGTGCATCCTTCTTTCGAAAGTTCAGGGAGGTCAACACGCCTTGACCGATCCTAGGGGGTATAAGTTATAGGGGTGTCTAGTTCAAGGGCTAATGCGCACCTTTGCCCTTTTATAAATACAATATATTTAAGTTTATATAAATAAATAGATTATACCAAATTCAACCGTTCACTGTTTGACCTAAATAAGCCGATTCCTTTTTATCATGTAATATTCATAATTAATTGTTTGCCAGTATAGTGTGTGTGTATATATATATAGTGGGAGTTTTCAAAATGAATATAGGTCTAGATTATATATGAAATTTGTATGAAATATTATGAATTAAAAGAAATTAATTTTTGCCACCTTTTAAATTTAAACTACGAATCATAAATTCATAATAGATCTTCACATTTTAAGAGCTACTAAAATAGTTCATATTTTTTACAATAAATATTTGGACTCATTTTTTAGTTATAAAAATGAATATAGGTCTAGATTATATATGAAATTTGTATGAAATATTATGAATTAAAAGAAATTAATTTTTGCCACCTTTTAAATTTAAACTACGAATCATAAATTCATAATAGATCTTCACATTTTAAGAGCTACTAAAATAGTTCATATTTTTTACAATAAATATTTGGACTCATTTTTTAGTTATAAAAATGAATATAGGTCTAGATTATATATGAAATTGGAAGAAATATTATGAATTAAAAGAAATTAATTTTTGCCACCTTTTAAATTTAAACTACGAATCATAAATTCATAATAGATCTTCACATTTTAAGAGCTACTAATACAGTTCATATTTTTTACTATAAATATTTGGACTCATTTGTTTAGTTATAGTGAGAATGATATGTTTTATGAGAAATGAGAATAACAAATATATCTACAAACAAAATGCCTCTAATGCACGAATAGTCATATTCAATTAATGTGGTGTGATTTTAACCCCTTCGGGATTCAAAGCCAAATATGAATGCGTTATTCATGCATTACAAGCAGTTTATTCGTAGATTTATATTATCTTATTTGTTATTATCATTTCACACGATTAATTCGAATCAATGTCAGTTATCTGGTTTGAATATCTCAGGTTCCAGATTTATTCTCATTTTTCACTATATTTAATTATTTTCATTAGATCCTTTCTATATATATATATATATATATGTGTGTGTGTGTGTGTGTGTGTGTGTGTGTGTGTGTGTGTGTGTGTGTGTGTGTGTGTGTGAATAATATCCAATTCCTCATATGTAGAGACTAGGGCTAGATGAAGAAAAATTTACCGTGGAGATATATTTTCTAAATTTTGAGTTTGAGTTTTTGAAAAGATAACTTTCTTACGATTTAATTTATTGATGGAGATTGTTATACAATGATTCACATTGATAATTTGATCATTTTTAAAAAATAAATAATTAAATAAAATATTTTGTTTGCTGGGGTTTAACTTTTAAGCCCCTAGCTCCTCTTGGATCCACCGGTGCTCATGTCCTTAAGAAGCTGATGCTAGCATATATGAATAATTTTAAAATAACATATATTTACCAGTATAAATAAATTGAACCCAGTCGAATATACACGTATTCGAGTTTTTTTAAAATATTTTGGATTTTAATAATTACATTTGAACAAAT
This sequence comes from Salvia miltiorrhiza, assembly GCF_028751815.1. Taxonomy (NCBI): domain Eukaryota; kingdom Viridiplantae; phylum Streptophyta; class Magnoliopsida; order Lamiales; family Lamiaceae; genus Salvia; species Salvia miltiorrhiza. The sequence continues at coordinate 52,902,280 of NC_080388.1, forward strand.
TTATCCACTAAATCGACCTTACAAGAGATTTAATCCAATAGAACTGGAGTAGCTTAATTAAAACATGATTTAACATAAGGTTAATTGCATGTAATACACCAAGTTTAGCCAAAATTTATTTTTGACGCACAATTAGAAAGTTCAATAAGATACATATATGAAATTTATTAATTTGTTCAATTTTGTCTTCGATGAGCCACATAGACGCCATCTAGACATTATGTAGATGTCACATAGATGTCATGTAGACGCAGGGGCGGAGCCAGACTTTCGACTCAGGGGGGTCCAATTTTTTTTTTCAAAAAAATAATAATTAAATAAAAAAATTTATAAAATAAATAATAATAATTAATATAATTATAATGTTATTTAAATTATATAGCAAGTTAAAAAAAATAAACATAATTATTTTTTTTTTAAAAAGTCCAATATAACAATTAGCAAGCATATTAATAACCAAACAAGAACTCAAACAAGAATTCAACGAACTCAAACAAATGCCTAAATGAAGCTCGACTGATGCAGATTCAACGAACTCAAACAAGAATTCATCCCTAAAATGTTGAACAAATTATAAACCCTAAAATGCAGAACAAATGCAGAACGAAAATTATCACAGAAAAAATTTGTACTCTAAATCAAAGCTTCATCCCCAAAATCAAAGATACATAAATCAAACCACAACTTCCTGTGCCTTGAGCTCGAGAGAAAGAGATCTGAGGCTGCGGTGCGCGAAGCTCACGAACAGAGCTAGATCTATGTCGCCTCACCTTCACCTCTCCGCCCTCACCTTCGCCTCTCCGCCGCCCGCAAAACCTTGATTTCGGCGGATCTAGGGTTCCGGCGAAGCACACACAACTTCAATCTCACCAACCACGGACGACGCCTCCCCGGCTCAGGCAGCCCTCCCAGAGGTCGCTCATCACCGCGGAACAGAAGGGTCAAGGGAGGAGGCGGCGAAACCCTGACGGCGAAGCACCATGAATGGTGGAGGAGAGAAGAGGCGACCTGACGGCGAGAGACGGCGTGAGAAGAGAGGCAAGAGGCAGGCAGAGGCGGCGACGAGCCCTAATTCATGGGGGAGCGGATTTACAGAGGGGGAAGGGGGGAGGCGGAGGCGGCGGCGGCGGAACAGAGGGGGAAGAGGGAGGCGGCGCCGGTGGAACAGAGGGGAAGTGAGCGGCGGCGCCGGTGGATTTGCAGAGGGGAAATGGTGGAGCGATTTAGAGAGGGAGAATGAGGGAGATGGTAGAGAGAGAGAGAGAGAGGCGAGTAGATGGTGGAGCAATTAGAAAAATTAGATAAAATTAATATTTTTTATTTTTTTTAAATATATTTGTAAAATTACTAAAATACCCCTGGGATTTTTGGAAATTCCAGGGGGGTCCAGTGACCCCACTGCCCCCCCCCCGGCTCCGCCCCTGTGTAGACGCCATGTAATTTTTTAACTTGAAAAAAATAAAATTAAAGTTGAAATTGAATAACTAATAAAATTTATATATTTTATTGAATTTTTCGGAGTATGTCAAAAATAAATTTTGACCAAAGTTGATGTATTTATCCCTTTACTACTATGTAATTAACTTCAGCTTGATTCGAGCTTACTTATTAATCGGAGTTCAAACTAACACTTGAGTAATGATCACGAATTGAGCATATAATCATTTAGCTAGTTTAATTTCTATGTTTAATGCTAATTGAATAAAATATAGAATTAAAATTACACGATAAATTGGAATTTAATCAAACTGCTTTTTGGTGACAAGGATCACAATTCTAGCTCCTCGCAGTCTTTTCATATTAAATGCTTGTTCTGTTTTAAAATACTATATCTGCCATAACTTTTTTGTAAAGTAATTTAGTTGGCGAATATTTAATTTATAGGAAAATATTTTCATCGGTGCTGGAGTATAAAATTTTCTGGAGTAAAACTGTTATTCAAGATCTTCATTATCATTTGAATAATAATAATAATAAAGATCTTCATTATCATTTTTTCAAAAAAAAATAGTAGTATTTATTATGGGACAGAATCTAATTTTTACTTATTATGTCCACAAATAAAACAAATGGAGTATTTAATTATGATTGCAGCTTTATAGCTTTATCAATAAATGTATGTTTATTGTTCCCAAAAAAATGTATGCTAATTGAATAAGACGTGGCATCAACTTCATTTCTATTTATAGATTACAATTTGCAAATAAATCAAATAAAAATAAGCTGTTAGATTAGAGCATCCGCATTGGGGTTCCTTGATAGCCTACTTGATAGTGTTTGTGTTATTGAGTAGGTAGTGCTGCATTGGGGTTCCTTGATAGCCTACTTGATAATATTAGTTTTGATTTTATGTTTTTCATTTAAATTTAATTGCTCAAATTTAAATAACACAATTCATTAAAAATTTAAATTGCATTAATTATAAAATCCTAAATATTACATAAAACTTTAATAAAATAAAAACAATTCCTAAAAATTAACTACTCTGGCCCTAGAGGTCCGAAACGTGCCCAAAGGTGCTCAGTCAAATCATATCGGAGCTGAGCATGTAGTTGTCTATCTCGGAGAAGGCTATCCCTTCGCACATATTCCTCGAAGGACACCGGTGTTTGTCCAGCACTCTCCGTCGAACCACTGCTAGACGCCCCGTCATCATCTCTCCAGTTGGCAGCCGCTTCACCTTCGTGCTCCACAATCATGTTGTGGAGAATGATGCAACACAACATGATGTCCTTCAGGTGCTCTACGTACCAATTGCGCGCCGGACTTCGAATGATTCCCCACCAAGCTCGAAGGACTCCGAAGGCGCGTTCCACATCCTTCCGTGCCGATTCTTGCATCTTCTTGAACCTTGCCTCCTTCGGATTGGTTGCCATTGATGGACTCTTCACGAAGCAACGCCACTCCGGATATATGCTGTCACACAAATAGTAGCCCATCCGGTATTCGCGCTGGTTGGCATGAAAGACCACCGGCGCCGCAGTTCCTCCTAAGACGTCGGAGAAGAGAGGAGACTGATTCAGCACATTGATGTCGTTGTTTGAACCAGCGACGCCGAAGAAGGCGTGCCAAATCCACAAATCGAAAGAGGCAACGGCCTCCAATATCAAGGTGGGCTCTCCCTGATCCCCGCGTGTGTATGCGCCGTGCCACGCCTTTGGGCAGTTCTTCCATGCCCAATGCATGCAGTCTAAGCTCCCAAGCATCCCGGGAAAACCATGTCTCGCCTCGTGCATTCGGAGTAGGCGTTGTACGTCTGTTGCCGTTGGACGGCGCAGGTAATGGGCTCCAAAAGCCCGTATGACCGCCTTGCAGAACTTCTTTAGGCATAGACGACCGGTTGAGTCCGCCACTTTGAGATACTCATCAAACACATCCGCACTAACCCCGGTGGCTAATTGGCGGATAGCCGACGTGCATTTCTGCAAAGGAGAAAGAGAATCTCGACCGAGTGCATCAGTGCTCATATGAAAGTAAATATCTTCACCTTGAACAGCCTCGACGATGCGCAAGAAGAGCTCCTTCTGCATGCGAAATCAACGCCGGAAAAAAGTAGGCCCATACGTTGGATTGTCGACGAAGTAGTCTTGCATAAGACGTACATGGGCCTCTTCACGATCACGATGGACGTATGATCGGGGACGTTTCGCACGCGCCGGCTCCGGCGCCGGTTGGGGGCAGTATGATTGAAGCACTTGTTTCTGCAACTCAACCAACTCCATGAACTTTTCAGCGACTTCGTCGGAATCGGGCGAAGAATCATGTTCAGGTGACGATATTTTTAGAAGAACGAATATGATATTTTGCAAGAAAAATTGTAGGAGGAAGAAGGAATGAGTTGTGATGAATGAAAGTGAGTTGTGATGAATGAATTGTAGGTGAATGGAGTTGTAGGGAGAAGTATTATTTATAGAGAGAAAAGAAGATAAAAAAAAAAAGGAAAATGGAAAAAAGCCGTTGGGAAGAAAAAAAAAATTGAAAAACGGTCGAAAATTGCGTGGAAAATAATTTATTTTTTTTTTATTTCTGGCGCGTGCAGAGCACGCGCCTTCTCGAGGATACCCGATAACTCGGGTACTCCTCGAGGACCTCCCCCCCGCATCGCACTCCTCGAAGCCGCTTGCATCCTCGAGTACTCACTCGAGTACCCGCGATGCAGGTGCTCTTAGACATCTACCTACAAATCTATAAAGAATTATGAGCATCTATCGACATATCTTTTTTCTCCGAACATTTTGAGAAACTAAAGGTATAAAGCAAAACTAATTAACTCATCAGCCACTATATTTATTATATCTCTGCGAATATGATAAAATTCAAGAACCAAATATTTACGAGCGTATTCAAACATTTTCTATAAATCATCACACAATGAGTTCGAACCCCAACAATTAGCATATAATACGTGGATAGCGAGGGACGAATTCGTAAAACAAAACAAAAATCAATATTATTGCATGAAGTTTTCTCATTAAATTAAACGATTGCCGTATAACCAATGCGTTGGCTGGCAGCCACCGCCACCTTACCACTGTGATCCGATTCCCTAAGACTAAGATTGATCCCAAACCTCTGTCCATCCTCATCAACATCGAGTCTCAAATCTATCGACATATATCTTAAATTCAAGATGCAAATATTTAAAAGGGTTAATAGTGTTTTATGTCTCGAACTTTTAGTATTTTTTATAAAATATCTCGAATTTTTATTTTCTCCTAAAAAGTCCCGAATTTTTAACTTTTTCCATAAAATATCTCGCAATACAAAATTTGGTGACAAAAAGATAACTTATCTCGCGCGGATGAAATATTTTGAAAATCTTCATTGTTAAAAAACCATATTAGGCATCATCGTTGGTGTAAAATGTTGAAAGTTCGAGATTTTTTGTCATCTTTCCATCATCGAATTTTATATAGCGGGACATTTTATGGAAAAAATTGAAAGTTCGGGATTTTTTAGGAGAAAATGAAAGTTCGAAACATTTTATAAAAAATGCTGAAAGTTCGAGACATAAAACACTATTAACCTGACCTATTTAAAAACTATTTGATTGGTTGTATTAATAGAAAAAATTTAGAACGATCTCATTTTTGTCTTCACGGCCACCATAAAAGGAATATGAATTTTTTGTCTTCACGGCCACCATGAAACTACTTATAACTCATTATTTTATTTAGGATACTTTTATTTTGATGGCAAAATTTTCATTGGAAAATGATGGATAAGAAAAGACGATAAAATATTATCTTTTTTTATCATATGTATTAGAGATGAAAAAATAAAAAAAATGTTGAAAAATATTTTCACACTCCTACCATAAAATAATTATTCAATATTAAAGAGAAAATGAGTGAAAATAAACTGCCCGAAAAAATATTTCACTTTATCCAGAAGAAAAAAAATTATATCATAATAAACATATGAAAATGATGAAAAATCAGTAAACATGTATTTTTCCTTCTTTTTTTCATGAAAATAGTCTGATATTGACAACAATATATTTAAATAATCTTTCACTGTCCATCTCAAAAAAAATAATCTTTCACTGTCATTTCCAAAATATAAGGCCTCACCTATATTCGAGACTCATGTTGACTTTTAGTTACTACTGTTTTTTGGTTTCGGAAGCAACTTATTTATTTCATTAATTAATTGTTGGGTGCGGCGATTCAAAGCGGTGGGAACTGATTAATTCTTGTTCGGTTATTTATTTATTTTTTTTATCAGAAAAGGAAAATTCATTAAAAATGAAATGAGAGATGGTTTTAGACATCCAATCCTGTAGACTAAATTCACACTCCAACAAGTCAAAGGTTATTTATTAAAAAACGGCAAAAGAGTACGAGTATAATTGAGTGTAATAATAATTAATAAGTAAAGTTGTATTTTACAAAAATTAAAAATTATAGTAATAAATTATTATCTTGAATTAAGATCTTTTATTTAGAGGGTGTTTGACTGAACTTATAAAGTCTTTAAAACAACTTATAAGTTGTTTAAGAATGTCTGGCAAAATAAGCTTCTAAAGAACTTATAAGTTCTAAAAATAAGTTCTAAGAGCTTATAAGCTCCCAAAAAATAAGTTCCTCTACCCCCAACTTATTTTCTCATTATCTTATAAGCAACACTCATTTTACAAAAATAATTTAATTATGATTTTTTATTTTCATCATATATCATTCTAATTTCATTTTTCTTCGATTTTCTTCCTCTAACAAAGATTTTCTCTCACTAACTAAAGATCTTCTCTCTAGCTTATAAGCTCAATTATCCAAATACTTTGACAACTTATAAGCTCTTAAGAAACTACATCTTATAAGCTCCAAGAGCTTATAAGCTCTTTAAAATAAGCTTAGCCAAACACCCTCTTAGACTAATGAAAATTTAGATTGATTTTAAATCTAAAAGAAAAAAAATAAAATAAACAAGCACTGTAAAGTCAAAGAGAGTTCAAACGAACAGAAAAATATTCTAGAGCTTTGGTTTTAATAGATTCAGAAATCAAATAAATTCAGATCAATTAATCATTCTGAGACTCAATTCTTCCTAAGATAATCACGGATAAAGTTTACACCTACTATTATAGCGTATAAACAATAAATTACATGCAAAATTGTGCTCCACACATATAAGACTACAATTTCCATATCGTATTTAAACATTAAACATACAATTATGTATTTGATTTAATTAATACAAAATTACGTACAACTTCAATATTTGTAGATTAAATGTATATGTGCGGGTTGCTATTTGATCAACTGATTCTTCTCTTCAAGTTGATTCTTGGATGCTCTTTAAGTAGTCATTGAGATTTTTTGGTGAAATATGCTTCTGATTGTCTTGAACTTGATCTTTGAGCTTTATGCCATTGATATGGAAGGTATTCACCTTGTTTCTGGATCGAACGGTGGGTTTCATTTAAGCTTTGGGTTTTGTAATGTTTATGCAGAGGGCTTATGCCTTATTTCTGAATCAAACAAACGTTGAGCTTGACTTGAGCTTTGAGGTTTGTAATGTTGATGCAGAGGGCATGTGCCTTGTTTCTGGATCGAAATTGGGTTTTACTTGAGCTTTGAACTTTGTAATGTTGATGTTGATGGCTTATGCATTGCTTCTTGATCGAACGTTGGGTTCGATGTGAACTTTGAGTTTTGTAATGTTGATGCAGAGGGCTTCAACATTATTTCTCGATCGAACATTGGACTTGATTTAAACTTTGGGCTTATCCCATGAAGAACGCCTCGAACCTTGATGAGACACCTTGAATATTGGAGAGAAATTCATTGTAGAGAATTATCCTCTAATTCTTGAACTCTTCAATTATGATTTGTATGTTTAAAACTGATATAAAGACCTCCATTTGTAGTTGTAGGAAGATCCAAACTTTGGGCTTGAGCCCGTATAATTATGGCCCTGGCTAGAGCTGATGTGGCACAATTTTATTGGCTCTTGAAGATTGATATATATTAATATCAAGACTTGGCTTGTACAATATCTTTATTAATATAATATATCTTATTTAAGATTCCAAAATAAACAAAGATATCAAATTAATAAAACTATACTCCCTATGTCCCATTGATAATGTCTCACTTTCCTTTTTCGTCTGTTCCATTGATAATTGCATGTTCCAAAAAAGGGGACCATCATCTCTCACAAAAATTTGTGGACTCCACCACTTTCTATAACTGTATCGAACAATATTGAGCCATTATCAATGAGACATATAGAGTATTTATTTTCTAAACAATTCTCGTGTCGACAGCAACTCCCAACTAATCCTAAGATTATAAGTATCACACTAATCTTAAGTACTTCCTGCTAATATTGAAAAGCATGTTCCATGTTCCCGTTGAAGCATCAATAATCATCTCCCAATATTATCGAATTAATGCAATTAATAATGCAAAATTGGTTGTCATTCAATTAAGCAAACAATAAAATCAAGAACATGAAAAGCGCGAAAGAGCCTAGCTATTAATCAATCAAAATAAGTTCAATAATCCATCAACTGTCAACTCTCGAACTCTAGGACAAAAGATTACTAGTCACACATAGACATGTAAACTAGCAAACTATAAACAACGAAAAACAAAATCATTCAATAATAAAACCTATAAGAAAATTTTCAGAATCTCGCTACTCTTATTTTGATTCAATAGATCTTCTCTTCTCGTCTCTTGAGCTCTACAATGCAAAAGTTCAAAAAAGTAAAGGCTAAGGTCTTTTACTTAAAGCTTTTTTGGGGTATTTATAGTCCAGGGTGTCAGCTACTGAAGATTTCATTCAAGTAAAAGTAGAATTTGGGTAAAAAAAAAATCACATCAAATCGAGGTTAAACCTAGTCGAATTTGACACTAATGGACCCATCACTTTTGAAAATAACGCCGCCAACTACCATCACTTTTTTGAATTTGTGAGACTTCTCTTTCACTCACCAAATATAGAATCAGTTTTTCTTAAAACTCATATAATCTCCTTTTAAAAAGATATTTTAGATAGGCGAATGGAGTAATATTTATTTATTCTTGAGCTTAATTATTCACGATCAAATTTTATTTGAATTCGAGGAAATTTAATATTTTGTTTGCTGCATTTTTTAAAATTTGGACTTGTAATAATAATAAGGGAAAATTGCACCTAAATACACAAACTTTGCCGAAAATCCATTTTTGACGCGATTCCAGGATTTTACATTTTAATACACCAATTTAAGAAGTTGTTCAATTTTGACACAATTTTGAATTCCGGCGACCGGGATATTGACGTGGCAGTCGGAATCGCCACGTCACACACACACATACACACACACACACATACACTCCACCCTCTCTCTCTCACACACCCCACTCTCTCTCTCTCTCTCTCTCTCTCTCCACACGTCAGCTTCCCCCCACCCCCCCGGTCGGACCCTCCCGCTCCCCCAGAACCGCATCGCACCGCCGTCGTCGAGCCCCCAGCCGCAAACCCTCCCTCCTGCCATCAGCCACTTCCCCCTCCCAGAACCGCGTCGCACCCGCCGCCACTTCCCTCACCGGCTTCCCCCACCACAATCACTCTCTCTCACCGCCTCTTCCACCGCCGCCCCTGCTCTCCCCACCACCACACCTCTTCCTCCACCGCCTTTCCCCACCACCATCACAGATCCGTCGCCCCTGCTCTCCCCCGCCACCACACCTCTTCCTCCACCGCCTTTCCCCACCACCATCACAGATCCGCCGCCCCTGCTCTTCCCAACCACCACACCTCTTCCTCCACCGCCTTCCCCACCACCGCACTCCCCACGACTCTCTCCCTCCACCGCCCTTCCCCACCAACAAAATCGACAAGGGATTAGGGCTCAATTTATCCTCAAATCCAAAACCCAAAACCCGAATTCACCTATGCAATTCCCCGATTCAGTACTCCGACAACGCGTTTCTGAGGACCACGACCCCGATTTGGTACTCCGACGATGGGCTCGGCGGTTGTGGGGGAAGTGGCGGCGGGTGGTGGGGGAAGAAAAAGGGTCCGACGCGGTGGGAGAAGGGGGAGGGTCCGACGGCCGCCTGCCCACGCTTCTTCTCCAGCCCCCTCTGCTGGGGCGGCGGATATGTGATGGTGGTGGGGAAAGGAAGTGGAGGAAGAGGTGTGGTGGTGGGGAGAGCAGGTTCGACGCAGTTCTGGGGAGGGGGAGGGTCTGATCGGGGGGGTGGGGGGAAGCTGACGTGTAGAGAGAGAGAGAGAGAGAGAGTGGGGTGTGAGAGAGAGAAGGTGGAGTGTGTGTGTGTGTGTGTGTGACGTGGTGATGACGTGGCGATTTCGGCTGCCACGTCAATATCCCGGTCGCCGGAATTCAAAATTGTGTCAAAATTGAACAATTTTTTAAATTGGTGTATTAAAATGTAAAATCCTGGAATCGCGTCAAAAATGAATTTTCGGCAAAGTTTGTGTATTTAGGTGCAATTTTTCCTAATAATAATAAGAGGAGGAGGAGGAGGAGGCACTCAAACCAAATGCTCCCTAATAATCTACTTAATTTGATTTTGTGATTATTCGAACATCCCTAGACTTCGAAATGAATATGCAATTAAGAATATATTTTACATTGATAATTTTTTTTATACAACAAATTAACCAATTTAAATTTAACATATTTATAGATTTGAGAGAAGATATACACCACTCATTTGGGCCGGACCCTCTAGAAATAGCCCATAGCCACAAACAATGTAATTTAAGTTAACAAATTAGTAATATATTTGGGCTAATATTTTTAACTTAATTCCCTGATCAAGATTTGACTTTGGCCCAATAACCATAGATGTGTTGACAAATATAATAATATTCAGCCCTTCAAGTTCAGTTTTCATTTCAATACATATTGGAGCAATTTTATTTTATACTCCCAAGTCCCGGTCCAATGTATTTCTTTTTGTGACGGAGATTAAGAAGCTTGTATTTTGAGAGAAAAGTAGTGTGATTTATTTTATTTTAGCCATTAACTACACTCCTAAAATAAAAATGAGACTATTACAGTGGGACGTCCTAAAAAAAACAAGATTATTAGAGTAGAACAGAGGGAGTATTTATATTTGAACTAGCGTTTTCATATATTATTGTTAAGATTATATTAATTACTCTCCTGTCTACAAAAAATAGTCTTTTTTTGTCATTTTGGGATGTCCACAAAAATTAGTCTATTTTTATTTTTAGAAACTATCTATCATATGGTGGGTCTATTCTCCACTCACAATACAATTAATTATAATTATAAACACTACTTTTTAAGTGGGCTCATTTCTCCACTCACAATAAATAAATAATTGGGGGAGGGTGGGTGGGGGTGGCGAGAAAAATTTAAAAAAAAAATTAAAAAAAATATTTTTTGGTGGGGGGGGGGGGCGTGGGGTTGGCAAGAAAAATGAAAAAAAAAATAAAGAAATGAACCAGCCATAGGATTGAGAATGGACGCAGGAATCACTATTTGGGATGGCGAGAAAAATAAAATAAATAAATAATTGGGGGAGGGTGGGTGGGGGTGGCGAGAATTTTTTTTTTTTTTTTTAAATGGAAAAGGTGCAGATTGGCCCCCGAAGTAGTAGCCCCTATAGCGTATAACCCCTCTTACTCACTGTGTGTGCAACTAAACCCCTGAACTCTGAGAAAATGGTGCAAATTCCTCCCTCTAACCTAACGCCGTTAAGTGTCCGTTAATGTTTGGGTTTAATTGCACCCTCTACTTCAGGGGTGGATCTGCACCTTAATTTTTTATTTTTTTATTTTTTTATAATTTCAGCAACCCTCCGGCATTAACTTAACCGCCCCCCGTACTCATCGGCTCCAACTTACACTTTGTCAGCTCACACGCGCTCAATCTCTTGATCGTCGACTGCTTACCGCCGACATGCAGCAGCATCACCAACTCCAGATGTGGACCTGGATCGAATCCTGCTTGATCCAAATCCATATTCGTATTTTTTTACTTAGGTCAGGATCCGGTCCAAATTCATTATGTCCAAAAAAACGAGATTCATGTCCAGATCCATTAGATTCACAGGGTCTTGAGTCCTGACCCGGATCCATTCTTTTTTCTCTTTTAAAATAAATTTACAAATATTAAATTAACCAAAAATAAAATCATAATTATTATCTAGAGTTTTAATAATTATTCAAAAATAAATAAATAAAATTTAAATATATATTATATAGATAAATATATACACAATTAATATCATAAGATAAGCCTAAAAGGTTAAGGTGTTGGAGGAGATGCTGTTGTGCGGGGCGGTGAAGAAGCTGGTGGCGTTGCTGCATGTAAGCGGTGGGCAGTCGACAACCAAGAGATTGGGCGCGTGCGAGCTGACAAGGTGCAAGTCAGAATCGATGAGTACGGGGGCGGTTAAGTTGATGCTGGAGGTGGGTTGCTGAAATTATAAAAAAATAAAAAAAATTAAATTAAGGTGCAGATCCACCCCTGAAGTAGAGGGTGCAATTAAACCCAAACGTTAACATACACTTAACGGCGTTAGGTCAGAGGGGGAAATTTGCACCTTTTTCTCGGAGTTCAGAGGTTTAGTTGCACACACAGTGAGTAAGAGGGGTTATACGCGCTAGGAGCTACTACTTCCGGGGCCAATATGCACCTTTTCCCAAAAAAAAAAAATATATTGGGAGGGGAGGGGGTGGGAGTTGGGGTTGCAAGAAAAATGATTTTTTTTTTTTGTAAAGGTTAATTTAGTAAAACAAAATAATTCTATTCAATTCCTAGAATTTATTTTTAGCTACCAATCATAGGAATTGAATCAAATAAAGAATTACAATTTCATTCCTTTTGTATTCCTTATGCATACCAAGCAAAGGAATCACCATGGTTTGTCATTCATTTCCCCCCCCCCCCTTCATTCCATTCCTACCTTTATTCTATTCCACCCTCATTCCATTCCAGCATATCAATCACCTCCTAAGGGTATAGCTGGTATGCAGGAATGGAATGAGAATGGAATAGTGATTCTTGCGTCCATTCCCAATCCTATGGCTGGTACAGTCTTTGTGATGAGAATCGTCATCCCCGATGGAATATTTATTCCCATGCATATGGGATTAGCCATTCCTCCCCTCCCCTCCCCTCCCCATGGTATTTTGTATTCCCACATATATGATATTACTCAAAAATAAAAGTTTATTTATTTTTAATTAAATAATAATAATAATATTAATAATAGAATAATTTTAATAATAATAAAAGATTATTAATAATATAATAATATAATATAATGTAACAAAGATATAATATAAAAAGATTAATAATATAAAAAGATTATTAATAGTATAATATTATATTATTGATAATATAATATAATAAATAATAAAACGTAACAAATAATAATTAAAAATTATAAAATAATGATAAATAATAATAATTAATATTATTATTATTGTGGGATTACTCAAAATAAAAAAATTATTTATTTTAAATTAAATAATAATAACAATAATAATTGAAATAAAATAATTGTAATAATAAATAATAGTAGTTATTATTATTATTATTATTATTAGTATTATTATTATTATTATTATTATTATTATTATTATTATTATTATTATTATTATTATTATTATTATTATTATTATTATTATTATTTGTTAGGTCCTGAGGGTCTCGAATAGGTGTATGGGGGGGGGGGGAATACACCTATAGGCTATTTTCAAATTAATCTACCGACCTCAGTCGGAGGGATCTCAGTTAGAGATCAAAACGAAACTTTACATGCAAACAAAGACGCCTGTTTTACTGAAATCAGTTTTGACCAAACAGGGTTGACGACTGATACTGAAAGCTCTTCAGTAAAGAGTTATCAGTTAAGTTGCTGGAACTTAACTGATGCAAGTAAGGGCTTCAGTCGAGTTTGCTAAAACAGAGATGATAACACTCTTCCTGACTATCGAAAGATAGATCAGTCAGACTGATATCATACGCAGCGGAAATTAAACTTAGTTTCAAAATAGCCTCGGTGGAGCAAGTTGTTGGTTATGGTTTCTCTTTGCAGTTAGTCAGTGTTCAGTTTTATCAATTGAAATAACACAAGTAAGAATGTAAAACTGAAAGCTGTAAACAACACAGAGACTTTTACGTGGTTCGGAAAAACCCTTTCCTACATCGACGGTTGGTTGATCAGACCAACAATCCACTCCGCAAGTGCTTAACAGGTGCACTGCAAACCGATCCGTGTGCTTGCCGGGTGCACACAACCGTACACTGAAGAAAACCCTTCTCCAGTACCCGCGCTTCACTCGCGTAGGATTTCCCTTGCTTAACACAACCCGTGCTAAGACTCTCAGAGTAAGAAAACCCTTCTGACCTCCGAATCACTCAAAACACTCTTATGGGGGGGAGGTTTGAACGAGTGCCAACTATACTTACAAAGAACAAGTTCTTTGAAGCAAGTTTGACCTTTGGCTTCTGGGTAAACAGATATATGCCTAGGGCCTAAGAGAATGTATGTAATCAGCAGTGACTGATGTTGGCTTTGGAATTCTCTTCTTCGATTCAAGCTTTGGGGAGTTTAAGCTTAAGGCTGAGTAGCAATTTCGGCAGAGCTTCAGCTTATGTTGTTGAATCGGTGAAGGTTGAAGTGATCCTCGAGCGCTATTTGTAGGAGAACTCTTGAATAGATCCGTTGGCGTAAATCGTCCTCAAGATTTCTTCCGTTGGAGAGCAATTCGAATTTGGGCTGAGGCTTCAATCTTCGAGGTTCCTTGTCTGGGTGGAAACGGCTCTCTTTGATGGACAGGAGATGTGACGTCTCTGAAAAGTAACAACCAGATATGAATGACCTTTGCAGAGATAAGATCCTGAGATCTCTGCATTTAATGCGGCTGTACTTTGTGAGTACGTGGCTTCCTCTGAACGTTGGAAGATCAGTCCTAGGAGGAATGTTCAACTGATACTTGACTTTAGTATCAGTCCTTTGCGCGCATTAAGTAATCAGTCTTCAACTGATTCGTCAACTGATACTTCAGTTGGTATCTGCAGTCTTCAGTCTTCAGTCCTTCGTTCTTCAGTCTTCAATCTTCGACACCGCAAACTAAACTAGAAACGAACTCTAACACTTGAGTTCAAAACAATTCTAGTCTATTACAATTAAGTCCTATGATTTTTGGTATCATCAAAACAAGGGTTAAGATATTCCACAAGGTTCCCAACATTATTATTATTATTATTATTGTGTTAATTTTATTTCATTCATATCCATTCATTCCTTGTAAATACCAACCATTTGATTACTACATTTCATTCCATTTCATTCTCATTGCCATTCCATTCCAAAACTCATTCCATTCCTTTTATTCTAATTCCATTCCTACATACCAGCCATCACCTAAATGTTTGGTTTGGCAACTGTAGTTGATAAGGCAGTTTTGTTTATGATGGAGTTATTTGTTTAGTTTGGCAGTGCATATGAATAACTAAGGCAGCTCTATTTATTCGGATTTTAAATTTACAAATTCTTTCTTGTTGTTTTGTTTTATAGTTTGCTATACTGTTATGGAATCTTCTCGCAATAGTAATAGAGTTCGGGAAGATGATATTGATATGAATGATAATATGGATGATGATGGGTTAGAGCATATTCCTATTGGCGAAGACAGGGAAGAAACAATACAAACTGGAGCTCAAAGTGGTGCATTAAAGAAAAGGAAAGGAAGTGCACGCTCAGATCATTGGAAAGCATACTTACTTTTATGGGTTGAAGAAGGTGATCCTCCTGAGAAGACGCGCAAGGGGAAGTGCAAGACATGTGGAGCTATAATTAGTGTTGATTCATACCGTAATGGGACGAATAACCTCAAAAATCATACTATTTCATGCTCTAGAAAGCATAAAAATGCAACAGGTGGTCAAACTGTATTGCATTTCACACCTGCTCGCACGGATGAGACTAGCGTGTTGTCAGCTTGGAAATTCGACTAGAAGTTTGTTCGGCTCACTCTGTGTGAGATGATTATCCTTGATGAGCTCCCATTCATACATATGGAAAAAGAGGGCTTCAAAAAATTTGTTGCTGCTGCTTGCCCAATGTCCCATATTCCATCAAGGCAGACGATTAGAGCTGATTGTGTGAAGGTCTTCTTAGAGCGGAAAGATAGATTGAAGACTTTCTTCAGCAAAAAGGGCATGGGTAGGGTCTCATTGACCACAGATACCTGGACTTCATTTTGTGATTGTGATGTATTTGAGTATTTGACTTTGACATTTGTTTATGTAACAAGTACTTGGGGTACTTTAGACGTTCGTTCAATTTAAAATTTTAAACTTGGGAGCTGAGATTTGTGCTTGTTGATTTTTGATTTGTTGTTATATGTTATTTGTTAATACAGGGAATTGAAAACATACACAATTATGTAGGGCAAGGGCTGAAAGGGGTTACATTTTCGAGTTTTTTTTTTAAAAATCGAGTATTAGGGTACCTGAATACCCTATTAAGCCAAATCGGGTAATTCGGGTACCCTAATACCCGATTTACCCGAATTCACAGTTTGACTTTGAAAATTGCCATTTTGACTGGGTAATTTGGGGTACCCGAATACCCGATTTTTTCGGGTAGGGTACCCGATCCCGACCCGATTCTCAGCCCTAATGCCATCCACTCCTAGAACTATTTTTGGTGGACGGATGGAGTATTACTATATGACAGTTTCATTTGAAGAATATACTTTCTTTTAAAAGTAGAGATATTAAATTTTGGGCATATTTTGATTTTAATCTCTAACAAAAGATTTTGTCTATAAAATTTAAAATTTAGGGCATATTCTGGTTTTAACTTCTAACAAACAATTGCGTATAAATTTAAACTTTTAATTGTTTTTTATTTTAACTACGAAAACAGTATTTGACCATATATGTTGATTTAATATAAGAGCATCCACAATAGAGAGTCAAGGTGGGCTCTTAAATGTGGTCCCCATCATTTAAGAGCCCATTCTCCACAATGGGAGAGCCCACATTTGGCTCTCTAATTTCTTTTTTATTTTGTATTTAATTTTAATTGTTGTTTTTAATTAAATTTCAACAACTCAAATTTCATTAAATTTAAAAATTAATCATACATTGATTGAAAATTAAAATTGCAATACAATTAAATAAAATCCTAAATTACTTAAAATTAAAAAAAAAACATAAAAAAACAACTAAAATTTATCGGAGTGGACATCTTCGCCAATGCTTGCGAATTTCCTAGACTCGCGCAATATCTTCCATGCATATGGATGCTTGAACGATGAACGAAACTCGGTGATCCACATCTTTTCTGCTTGCTCCATGATTTTCTCATCACTCATGTCGGATGCCCAATTCTCGCGGCACTTTTTGTATATGCCCTCCTACAACTTACAGTTCTTTGCGACGCGTTGAAAGTGCGACTTGATTTGCTTGATGTCACGTGGAATGGTGCCTTGGGGCCGTTGAGCGTTGTATTTGGCGACAATGGCGCCCCAATACTGAGCGAATTTTTGGTCAGTCCCTACCACAGAGTCATTTGTGTGCTCGATATACAAACGACATATGAGTATCGTTTCCGGCGGAGAGTAGCCACCTCTTTGTTTGGTGGTCGTTGGCATAGATGTTATCTCCTCCACCTCGGGATCGGGCTCGGCCGCCGCCCCAAATCGGGCGTTCAAATTTACGCCCGCCGTTTTCAAATGCATTTGATTCTTGAGTGAAGGGCGAGAATCCTTGGCTAGATGCATTTGATTCGTCGGCAGATGGATTTTGGGGTGTTGGTTCCAATAATTTCTCCAATCTCCTTCCATGGTTTTTGTGAGAAAAGAAAGAGAAGAAGATGAAGAATAGTAGGAGTAGAAGATGATAGAAGAAGATGTTGAAAATAAAGAATGAGAGCATCAATTTATAGATGAAAGAAAGAAATAATAATAATAATAATAATAATAATAATAATAATAATAATAATAATAATAATAATAATAATAATAATAATAATAATAATAATTAAATGACCAACATCCGAAAAAAACGGCTACATTTGCAACGGCCACATTCTGCCAAATATCTTTTTCTTTTTTTTTATAATAAAAAGGCTGAATTTGGGGGGTGGCTTGCACGCGCCATCCCTTTCTCCCATTTGAGCCCGGAGCGGAGGGGCGCAATGGTTCCGCGAGCCGCTGGTGTGGCAAATGGGAAGGGCGCGCAGGAGGGGGGCTTGATGCGATTTCCGAGCCCCCATTGCTGATGCTCTAAGGTACATTCTACATGATTGTAATTAGGGTAGATTTAATTTATTCATTTTTTAAAGTATGAAACAATGCCGTTTTAACATTTATTAGCCACATCAGCTAGTTATATGCCACGTAAATTAAAATACCACGTATATTGTTGATATTGTTCTCGTAATTAAAATAAAAAATAATTAAAAATTCAAATATTCATACGTAATTTTTTTGTTAAATATTTAAATCAAAATATGTCTATAGTTTTGATTTTACACGCCATTAACTCATAATTATAATTATAAATTAATAATCAAGCATATGTCTAACTAAATATTCATTGGTCTAAAATTTTGTACTCCCTCCGTCCAGGAAAGAACTTCCTATCTTTCCTTTTTGGGACGTCCACAAAAGAACTTCCTACCTATTTTTGGACTATACCCCACCACTTATAATCCTCTTACTTTTCACTTTTCACAACTCCCAATATTAATTATAACACATTTCTCCACTCCCAATACACTCTATCTTTTATCCATTCTCAATACACTCAATAATATTTTTTAAAGCCTCCTAGGAAGTTCTTTCATGGACGGAGGGAGTATAATTTATGAAAAAGAAGTAGGTTTCTGGGGTTCATTGATTAGTACACCTCCGGTGCTGGTAAGGTCGGGACCGTGGTCGTCCGTCTCCGGTTTGCCGGCCGATAAGATCTCTGAGATTGACCAGCCAGCTGGGTTGGTTTGGCTATTCTTTTCTATTGAAAAGGAGTCAGCTTTGGCTCTTTGAAACTAAACTAAAAGCCCGGTCACAGAAAAAAATAAAATAAAATTCTGAAGCTTTGTGAGATCTCATTAGTCTCTCTCTCCTCTCTCTTTCTCTCTCTCTCACACACACGCACTCACATCCAACGATCTTCGTTAGATTGATGCACTGAAATCGAATTTCTTCCAGAAATGCCGCCACCTGATAAACCCACCCGTAGATTCTCATTCTTCGGCCTCAATTCGACCGCCTCCTCTACCGCCAGCGGCGGCGCCAATGTAAAGGCGCCGCAGCTGAAGTTGGACGCGGACAAGGAAGTGTACAGACCCGGCGATTTGATCACCGTCACCATCGAGATTAAAAACGCCAGCAGTTCCTGGTCACTTTTGATCGAGAAGCTCAACTTTGAAATCAGAGGGATCGAAAAATTGGATACACAGTGGTTCACCACTCCTAAGCCTAGTCCTGATTCTAGGCAGCGCAGAGGTAATTATTTTCATATATATGTTTTTAAAATCTAATTTATCTTCTCATTCATGTGTGTGTGATTGTTAGCTTTGAAATGTACGTGTAATGATGCGTAGGATTTATAGCAAGCTACAGAGAAAAATGCAAGTAACTTAGAATTGTGAGGAATGAGGTGAATTAATAAGTACAGAAGCTGCAGATGATTCTAGTTATCAAGTGAAATGTTTACTCAAATGCCTAATTCAGTGACATGTTGAACTTTATTTGTAATGCTCAATGTTGCATTTGCATTTCTTCTTTCTAAAATGAGATGAGATTGAAGGAAAAATCCAAAGAAGAAGAGGAAAGAGAGGAAACCACTCCACAAGGTGTTATTCTGCATGTGTAATTCTTTTTTATCCTTTTCTCATCAGGTGAGTATGTATTTTTGGATAGCTCGAGCCCAACTATAGTTTCAAATCAAGTTCTGTCCAGCGAGGCAACCGGAACTTGTAAGGCTGATTAAAATTGATAGTTCATGTTGTATATTACTTATTTGCACTGATAGAATGTCGAAATTGGCACCAGCATATTTGGGATATGTAAACTCGAATTGATGTCAGTCCACACTGCTCCACTATTATTGTTGCATGCTTCTTAATGTATTGTAAACTGATATGGTTGCCTTGCCAGTTAAACCATTTTCTATTGATACATGTCTGCTAATCGTATGTTGTTAATAAACCTAAATAACTCTTCCAATGTGGTCCATATTAAGAAACATCAATTGTCTTGGTATGTTATATATTTGGTGCTTCTCCTGGTAAATGATGCCAATGGTCAAATCAAGCTTCGTTTGTCAAAAACTACCCGTCAACGCCCTTGCAAAGGGCTGTTTGTGGCTTGACCTAGCTTTAATTAGAGTATGTCTAGAAATTACTTGCATCTCCATTTATGTCCAATGATTTGTCAAAGCAGTTAAATGTATGGGTTAAATTTATTGCAATGGTTTGAGTAATCTTTTTCCATGTTCCTGTTGGTATCACATCTGATTGTAGCTCTTAGTTCTAGCTTGCTATAATGTAATTTCTTAAATTTATTGCAATGGTTTGAGGAGTAATCTTTTTCCATGTTCCTACTGGTAGCATATCTGATTGTAGCTCTTAATTCTTTTTAACTTGTAGATGTTGTACGGACCCTTCTACCAAGCCTTATACCTCCATCTTACAGAGGTGCAACAATACGGTATTTGTACTATATTAAGACTACATTGACTGGTCAATATCTGGTCTCTGAAAATGGAACCTCTCGAGTAGAGTCAAGACAAGAAGTTCCTGAACTGGTTAGCTTCTCATTTTTCACGGCTTTTCTGCTTGCTGCAGTACTAGTTGTTTCTATTGTACTGACAAGTACTACTTCAAATCTTCTGGTGATGTTTATACTGTCAGCTCTTGCATATTGTAGCCATTAGATATGTTGTTAATTGGATCCTCCTTTATTTTGATTTATCCTTTATGTTGCATTTAACATACCAACTCATTTGTTTCATCCTTACTCAGACTGCAGATTAATAGACCCAAAATGTTCTGTTGCTTTTTTAAGCTGTTAGCTCTCTCCTAATTTCTCTTCTGAATTCCTTTTGCGCACTGTAAATGGTGTAAAGATCTTATGGGTCGTGTATTTGTAGTTATCCTTTTCTCTGTCAACTGAACTTGGTTAATTTTGTTGCCTTTTCACTCATGAATAATCCGATATCTAGCTTCACGCTTTCTTCCTTTTAATTGATATTCTTCCATTTCCTGGCGCATCTACTTTGGTCATGCTTAAATACCTTTGGAATTCCAGGAAGAACGTCTACCCCTACAGATATGGGTTACTCAGAAATCCAATGGCATGGTCGGTGAAGAAGGTCACACTGATGGTAAGTTTATGTCATGTCCTTTTCCATTTTGTTCTTATTCCTAAATAAATGTATTGGGTTAGATTATATTCCAAATATTATCTAAGAGCTTAATTAAACTAAAAGACTTGTCTTCAACTCATACCTCATAACAATTGGCTTTATATAGTATTTCCCTTTCATTTATGAAATAGTTTTGTCTTACATTGTTTGACTTTCTCAGGAATAGTTCCTGTAGTACCAGCCCTCTTGGATGTATACTGGAAAGAACTTGGTGCTGATGAGTGGGTAAATCCGCTCCCTCTCTTCCAAAACTGTTCCTTGACTTTTAAGTGTTTTAAATCTGTTCTCCATAAGCCTAAGAGAACGAGGCAATGGGTAACTTCAGTTCTGGTATAGTGATTATGGATTGTTTGGTTCTTTCTTTATAGGCTAAAGTGAATGAGTCTTCTGATGGAGTTGAAGAAGGGTATGAAAGTTCAAGGGATGAAATTTCATCAGTCTCTTCCTATAACCCTATGAAGGAAGATTTAAGTAGAACTTTTGGAAGTTCATTGTCCCTGCAGTCATTTTCTGGGAGGTCTTCAAATCGAGGTTCTCTCTATGTTGAGGGACGTGCTAGCATAGCCTCAAATGCAGGACTTCCTAGGCTGTCTATAGCCGAGGTGTTAAATGATTCAGCTTCCGGTAAATGCTCTCTCTCTCTCTCTCTATATATATATATATATATATATATATATATATATATATAATTTGTATTCTTAATGCTTACTATAATACACGATACTACATTTGATAGTTTAACCACCTATAACAAAGTTTGAACTGTTACCCTTTGAGAAAATTCTTAGTAGTAGGCAGCTATTTGTGTTGTTTGCACTTTGAGGTGTTGATGAATTTTGATACTGTCACCAGACAGGTCTCCAACTACTTTATCTCCCAGTCAACCGCCAAGACATCTTAAAGCTTTTTCTGCAGAAGATGACTCAACCATACAATCTGCCTCTGTACCTGTTGAATCTGGAACATGTAAATTGTTTTCGGTTTTCCAATTTCCTGGTATGTGAGTTACCCTTGATTATTTTAAGACTAATGTTTCTGCTAATCTTTTCTGCAGCAGAAGGTTTTGTTAGAGGAAGGTCGTATAATATCAGACTCGATGATCAAGTACTGCTGAGATTTTCACCTAAGAACTCTGAGTCAACTTACTACTTCTGTGATATGGTAAAGCATGAGAGTTTTTCTACCCAAATTTCATTCTTCATTCTCTAGTCATCAGTCTATCCTTTTGTAATGCGCAGATCGGTGGAACCCTTACTTTCTTTCATGAGGAAGGGACTAGAAAATGTCTTGAGGTATTGGTGAATTTTCAGTAATATAGAGTTGTAAACAGCCTTTCATTAATATTTAATGCTTTCGAAGTTGACTGGGATATTTTATGCCACTTTTAGCTGTCAGTATCCCTGGAGATGACAGAGACTATAAGTCGGAATTATGTACATCATTCTCGAAGACATACTCCCACTATAACCAAGGTGCATGCTTAACTTGCAAATTGACTGCATATTCCCTCTTAAGAATTAGAAGTCTTGTGGACATCAATGTGATGGTTGTTCTGAAAGTATGTCCACACAAGCTTTGCTTATAGCACAATATTGTTCTGTTTCGAGGTTTTACACTACTGCCCAAGTATTTAGAATGTTCTACTGCAGTATTTTCTAAATCTGGGTGGTCCTAGGCTACAGATTGAGACCACTGGAAGCCATTAATTTAAGTGCATTCATGGCGTAGAAGTAAACAATATTAAACAGTGATTCTGAAAATAAGAACCACAACTTCATTTTCAATAGCAGCAACTAATAGCTGCCGTCTCTACCTTGTATTCTACAGGTTTTTAGCGATCACCATGAGGTTGTGGCTGATTTAGTCCAGACAAGCTTTCTCTTTTCCATTCCAATGGATGGGCCCATGACTTTCACCACCCGCTATGTCTCTGTGCAATGGGCTCTCCGATTTGAATTTCTTACAAGTCCAAGGAATATGGACTTGACAAGGTATGATTCTTTTACCGACGAGTGTGTGGTTACCTGCTTATTAAAGTAGAAAGGGATCAACATATTACTTCTGTTCGATCTTGATGCTGTGGACAAGTTCTTTTTACCTTTTGGTTTCTCAATCGATTTTGCTTCCTTTCATGGATAGGTACGAGCATCCTCTTATGATAGAGGGGAGGGATAAATGTGAGTGGATTCTTCCAATTACTGTGCACGCACCTCCCTCACGAACAGCATCATTGCAGAACAGAAACGACAGGACAGTCTCTTTGGACCCCTTGTGGGTTCGGACATGAGGTAAACTGATAATTGGACTAACCTGTCTCAAATCCGAAGTTCTTTCCTCCATTCCTGCACAGGAGATATTGTGGCTTGCACACATGCACACTCGTGTGAAAGAAAATCGAGCTTTATGAGTATAATTGCATTAGCATCTGAATCAACCTGCCTGACTGTACTTTCGCCTCAAGGGGCTTGAAGCGAGATCCTGACAGTTGTTCCTTTGAAATATTTACTCAGGGTTGCATTTGAACAATTTCACAGGTGGGAATGCTCGTTCCTCGTCGAATATCGAAGGTAGCTGAATTTTTTTTCTTCTGTGCTTGTGTTCTTGAAGATCATGATAGGACCTTAGTTTTAATCCAATGCACTCCTTTCTCCCTCTAGTAAATGAGTTTTTGAGATTCTCTACTTTTTAGATTTGTTGTACTATAAAAAATAGATATTTTTCCAACAATTTTACACACCTGAAAATGGCAGAATTTTATACCACATTATTGTCTCCTCTGCAACTAATTTATTTTATTTTTTTCTATTGCTATGCCGGAAATTATAACCTTAGAATATTCCTGGTTTAGTGTAATATATTTTCTTAGTTTAATCTCATTTTATTCTTGGAGTGGAAAAGGTGTTGATTAAGTCAATTTTACACTGCGTGCCGTCTTTTACTATCAATGTTGGTTTTTATCGTGATCTTGAATTCGTGTCCTTCACAACTTACCAGTATTGTACCTGTGCATGCACAATATAAGTATAAAAAATTTTATAAGAAGGGAGCCAAGCAGTAAAGACCATTTTTATTAATAGAGAGAGTTATGATTCAATCTCCAAGTTACCCCTCTTCATCCAAAAAAATTTACAAAATTATTGTGTATTAGTGTATAAATTAGACTATAAATTCATTAATTTGAACTCTCTTGTGTGAATTATTCTAGATGAATTTACATAATTTTTTTATAATTATATTTTGAGAATAATATTTTATTCTTGTATAAAAAATAAGATCATTCAACGTATAAAATACTAACTATTTTATTCTTATATGCAGTTTTGTAAAATAACCACCAATTTAATATTATAAGGTTCATGATATTGACCATACTAAACATAATAAATATACTTTCTTAAGATATCATAATAAAAAAGCGGAAAAAGTTGAAAAGTAAATATAATTGCAACGATATTCTATGGTAACTAAAATTATACTCCCTCCTTATAAAAAGTATCCATTTCAAAATGACACGAGTTTTAATAAAATAATTGAATGTGTTGTGAGTGGAGACTTACCAAAAATAGACTGGATACATTTTACGAGGACGGACGAAAATGACAAATTGGAGTACATTTTATGAGGACAGAGATAGTATATAACTTCATTGCTAAAAGTATATTTTGTACCAATATGTTACATAATATGAATATCTTATAAAATTCCTTGTGTATAATGGAATATTTATATGATATATATTACAATATATATTAAAATTATACAAAATATAATGATTTGTTCATCAATTAATTATAGGAACCAAAAATATTTTTAAAATATAAACAATACTATAAACATAATTTATGAGTATTTTATGCTTTTTTTTCCAATAAACTATTTTGATATTGGGCCAATACCCATTTTATTTAATAATTTAACCCATCACTAAATGATTATAAAATATTTTTATTTATTTATTTATTAAGAAAGTATTTATGAATAATAATCATGATCCATTAACCAATAGTTAAAAAATTAAACCTAATATTCATTGGGTTATTTTTTACAATCAAATTCTTTGATTTAATATATAATATACATATTGGACTTCATCTGAACTTCTTTTCTGTTATGACTACCATTTATCACAAAATTTATACAGTATTTTTAAAAGTATTTCATAATAGGTTATTCATAAATTATAGTTCGAATTTTGATTTTATGGTGTTATTTTAATTTGAATTTAAAAGTATTATGAATATAATTTGTATTGATCTCTTTTGTTTATTTAATGGCTCAATTCAATATTTCTGATCAGATTAAGATGATGCGTCTATTTATGAATAACCCTCCATAGGATAAATGTATATGTAATGTATTTACAATTATTGAAATTATAATTCCTTTTCATATGCTTGTAAGTGTAATCAGAGCTGTCGATCGGTTCGGGTACGGTTGCTCTTACCCAAATTTTCGATTACCCGAATCCGAAATATGTCATATTACACTAACCGTTTCCGAATCGTTTTAGATGTTCGGTTATCCAAATAACCGAATCGGTTTGGGTATCCGAATCCCCATTTAAAAAATTAAAACTCACAATAATTTGCTAGTTAGATGATTTGAACACTGATCTCCAAAAAACACACATAACAACTTATCCATTAAAATAAAACTCATTTTTATACTTTAAATATAACATAATTTTATTTTAGCTAAAAATCGATTTTTTTAATTAATAATTAAAAAATATATAATATATATATAAATAATTAATTAAATAATTTTTATTATTCGGTTAACTCGAATCGGTTACCAGGTTAATCGATACCCGAATTTCTTTTTAAAGTAATAATCGAAAATTTTGATTATTGAATACCTGAACCATAGAATTTCGATTGGATTAATGAATTATCCAAAACTCGATAATAATTAGATAGCCTAACCTGCAATAAAGACAGTGCTTCTTACTTTACACTCAAATCATGCATGGGACAAACAAATTTAATGGGCCCACACTTATGATCTGCCGACCGGGTTGACTCATTTGCAGAACCAACCCGCAACTTATGATTCTTGATATTATTGTGATAACAAATTATTCATTTGAATTTTGACAATATCATGTGCCCTATTAATTTTATGGAATTCGATAAATATCATTTGCCAACCCACCCCACTTGGAGCACCTTGTCACCTTTTAAAAATAAATATTGTTTTTTTTAACTCTTATCTTGTAGGTACAACTAATTAGATTAATCTACTACCTTTTGGAGGTGATGGATGATGATACTGGTATGATAGCTCAATCAATGCATTTAACTTGTTGTATATTTTAGCTTAGTTTAGTTATTAATTTATACAACATCTTCAATGTTGTAACATGTCATCATCACGGAAGTAATAGGTTAAACTTGTTATTATTACTACCTCCGCATATGAAAATAATGGCAATTTGGTTTAGTAGCGATTTTAGTATAATATTTGGTGAATTTTATGTAATTGAGAAATGGTTTCCTCCATTTGATGGACGTTAAAAATAATAAAAATGTTAATTTTGATGGACAAAAGAGTATTATTATAAAATTTTAAGTCGGAAAGGAGGTGTTGTGACTTGTAAGAATTGAATTTGGGATTATTTTTCACTTAGGACTCATTTGCTTGACAATATCAGATAAAGTAAAAATATTTGAGTGGAATGTCTTATAAGTTATAACTTATAAGACATCAATATTATGTTGATTACATATGTTAAATTATTGAATTTATAAATAAATTATGTTAAGATAATAAAAATTTGAAAGTTTAATCTATTAATTAATTAATAAATGATATAATTAGGATTTATATTATGTATTCCATCTAAGAGATAGTATACAAAATCAAAAGGATTTGTATAATACATATTGGACTTGCTTTATAAAGAGTCTAGTGTTCTTAAGCAAACATAATACTCCCCCGAGTCTCATTAATAACATCTTAAAAAATTAGATCACATAAATTAAGGGCATCCACATTGTAGAGTCAAGATTGACTCTTAAAAGTGGTCCCCATCATTTAAGAGTCAATCCCCACATTGGAGAAGTGTTGACTCTTAAAATTTATATTTTATTTTATTTTATCTTTATTTTTATTGTTTATTTTCAATTAATTTTAACAATATATTTAATAACATAAATTTTATTGAACTTAGAATTTAACACTACGTTTATTTTTATTGTTTATTGTTCTGGATTTTCGTCGAACAGTTGGTGCTCTGCTTTTGGATGTTCTCTCTGGTTTTCCGTCGAACAGTTGGTGCTCTGCGTTTGGATGCTATTTCGTCGAACAGTTGGTGTTATGCATTTGGATGCCGTTTCTTCGTGCAGTTGGTGCTCGGCGATGTTGTTGTTGGGGGGGGGGGCTTTCGTCGAGCACTTGGCGCCTGCTCTGGGGTGATTGGGGTTGCTGCTTCTGCGGCGTACGGTGGTGGAGTTGAGCTGCGCCTACGTCGCTGCTTGTTCGCTAATATTTTCACCACGCCGCAAGTATACGGGTAGTTGTAATATATGGAAGCAAGGTCGTATCCCACAAGGATTAGTAGTTCAATCTAGTGATTATCCTAAGTCATTATGCTATAGCTATTTAGACTAAACGATGGAGTGATTGGTTTGATTATCTACTAATTACTTAACAAGTGCAAAGACAAATAAAACCAAATAAGCAAGTGGATTAATAAGATGATTAAGGCGATTTAGGGACTAGGCATCGATGATTAAGTAAAAGACTTCAATTATAGCTCAATATTAATCTTGACAATCCTAATTATCTAGAGTGATCTCCCAACTAGTTCTAGCCCCCTCCCGGACGACTAGAGCGGTAGATTACGGGTCATAGTTGCCGTCCCCGGTCAACTTCTAACCTATAACTCCCAAAAGCACACAAAGATCGACATACTCTCACCCAACTCTCAACCTCCCGGTTATCGAATTGATATGTTTCAAACACCTTATCTATTGCAATTATCCTCTCCCGATTCAATGTGCAAATTAGAAATGCATAGAATGTGGCCAACAATCCATACAAGAAATAAATCAAGGGTTTGAAAAGATAATGTGCAAATGAACAAACAAGATTTATATTGAGCATAAATAATCAATCCATTACAAAAATCATCTAGCCTAATCCCTAAATCAAAGAGAAATTTAGCCTAACATGTTCAAACACAATAAATCAAAGTTAAAGGTGTACATAATGAAAGAGAGAGTAAGAAATGACAAATCCTATTTATGAGCTTCTTCTTCCTTCTCTTCTCTTCAATGGTCTTCAATGGTAGATGGGTGTGTTGTTGGAGGCTAGGGTTTAGTGTGTGGAGTGTTGGGGAAGATGAGTGATGGAGAAGAAGAAGAATGAGAGAAAAAGGGGGAAAATGGGGTTTAAGGGCTGAAAAACGCGACTCCGCTCTTTTCCCGCGGTCATGGCCCGCGCCCGTGGTGCTCAAACGTGGGCAAAACTCAGGGAACCCGCGGTCCCGCCCCGCGGCCGCGGGTGGTGACCGTGGGGGGACCCGCGGTCCCAGACCGCGGCCGCGGGTGGTGACCGCGGTACACCCCTGGACTTGAGCACTTAGCCCGCGGTCCCACCCCGCGGCCGCGGGTGGTGACCGCGGGCGATACCTTCCCCGCGACGCGTGACCGCGGCCGCGGCCTCTGTGCGCGGCTGACTTTGTCGGCCCCGTTCTCCCTCGTCCGAGCTCCGATTCGGGCGCCGTTCACGCTCATGGATTCCTCTCGAGACGTACTTCAATCCTATGCTCTCACAATTCTCCAATCAACTCTTGATTTGCCCTGAAAATACTCAAAAACTATACCAAGCAATCAAAACTTCATAAATACTCAAAATTGGGATACAAACACATATATGCAATCAATTCATGGGGAAAAATGACAACAATTCGTGTAATATTGAGGTATGAAATCCATGTTTGTCACTGCTCTTTATCCGTTTGGTTCGATTGGAGTGTCCTTCGTCGAGCACTTGGCTCGCTTGTTTCGTATTGGATTGCAATGGTGGCTTGGAGATGGTTCTACAGGGGTGGCGTTCGGTGGACGGGCTGAGCTGCGCCTGTGCCGCTGCCCTTTTTAGTGAGCTCTGCTTTGGCGAGCTCGGTTCCTTTTTTCTGGTTTGGTTTCTCTTAGTTTGTTAGTTTTTGGCGACGGCATCTCACCGGCCAAAACTTTCAGACTTTTGGGTCCGCTCGATGGGATCTATCGGCGACGGCGTATAACCGGCCGTGTGATCCCCTGTTGGTGGACTTTTTCTTTCTTGTTGGGAGCTATGGGCGACGGCGTCTCACCGGCCGTGTAGCTCTCTTTCTTTAGCTTGTGTTTGTGACTACGGCGACGGCATCTAACCGGCCGTGTCATTTGGTTTCCGGTTTTGGGCATTTTGGCGACGGCGTCTCACCGGCCTTTTTGCCCTTGTTTCTGTTTCTTTTGTTGGGGGGAGAGCCGGGATTGTTTGGGGACGATGGTTAGGCCGGAGTTCCGAAAACTTTCCCTTCCGCTCTCTCCTTTTTCGTTTTTTCCTGTAGACGGGTACCCTTTTTCCTTTTCACGGTTTTTCCCATTGGGTTTTCCGTGGAAAGGTTTTAATGAGGCTCGGCCCTTAGTCTGCTTTTCTTGTGCTTTCAAGGGTTGTTTTAGGTTTTTTTCTTTTTTTCTTTTTCTTAATAAAATCGCCGTTAAAAAACACTACGTTGATTGAAAATTAAAATTGCATTACAATAAAAATAAAGTCCTAAATTGCTTCAAATTAAAAAATATATATAAAAAAACCTACAATCTATGGGAGATCATTGCGTTTCTTAATTAGTGTGTGAAAGTGAATAGAAAAAGGAAACAATTTATAGAAACAAAATAATAGATAAAGAAAAGAAGAAGAAAAAAACCACAAAGAGCCGTTTGGATTGGCTCTATACCAGATTCTGCCCGCAAAGCCGTTGCAAAAATTCAAATTTTAATTAATTATTTATTTTTTATTAATTTATTTTAATTAAAAGGCTGAAATTTTTGTGATTGGACCATGTATATCACACGCCCAATCAAAAGGGGGATTGCGCCAGGTGCGGAGGGAAGGTATGGGTGCGGACATCGGGGGTGTGACATTGGGGGGGAGGGTGTGGGGCGCCAAGCTCGAGTCGGCGTCCACGCCCCCAGTGTGGATGGCCTAAGGAATGATTGTTTATGGCATAAAGTAGTGACATCTCACTTGTTTAATATTGAGAGAGAAAACAAAAATTGCTTTAATCAAAAAGTGGGAGGAATCCATATGTTCCTTTTAGTATAATTAGGAGCCTAATTTATTTTCTTATGAATTGAGACATTATTAATGAGACAGATAAAGTATAAGATTGTCAGTGACTTGTAGGCATACACTAATCCTCTCTAACAAAGAAGCTCTTAAATAATAGAGTTAAATAGCAAAAACAACCTCAAGGTAGTCCCGTATTTTTTAATTTCATCCCTCACGAATAGTAAGTGGCATGGCAGACCTTATTGTATTTTTTTTAAAAATTCCGTCCAGGTTTGCGACGTTCGATAACCGTCCGTCCAGTATTTATTTATATATATTTTTAATTTTTACTCGAAAACGGGCCCCACTTACCGTTGAAACCCTTAATAGCGGGATATGTCATCCCCAATCCTCAATCTTGTATACACGAACCCTAGTTTTTCACATTCTTCAATTTTCAAAGAATTAGACGAAGAATTACACGAAATTTGCACGATTGAGCTTGAGGTTTCTCTCCCTTTAGTCAACGCATAAGATGAGTTCCAATATGTCTTGCAATTCGCGGGGCAGTTCGGCAAGTAGGAATAGGAGCTCGAAGATGGATATAAACTATGAAAAATCAAGGTATTGTTCATGCGTATTTGAAGGTAGGAGGTTGAAAGCCCCTAGAATGACATCTTGGACCGACGATAATCCCGGTCGAAGGTTCTATGGCTGTCAAAACTGGAAGGTATTCAAGTACTTGTAATTTTGACATCTTGGACCGACGATAAATGCTTGTGTAATTTTGTTGTTAATGCTCCATTTTCAGACTAAGAATTGCGGGTATTTCGAATGGCATGATGAAGCATTGTGTTCAAGGTAAAGATGTTATCATAGAATTGAGGAAGGAGAAGAAGAAGTTGGTGAATGAGTTGAACCAAGCAAAGAAAACTTTAACATGTGAATTGGAGGATGAACTCGAAAAGCTATGGAATATCATCCAAAAACTGAAAGAAGAAAACAAGAAATGAAGAAAAAAGATTAGAGTGACATATGTTGTTGCAATTATATCTTGGTTGATCTTCCTGTATTTATTTTCTTTTAGTGTTAGATGATCTTCTTGTAGCCCACACTTTGAATGCAATAAAAGGATTTGCTTTGATCATCATTCAAGTGCAAAATAGGATTGTTAAACTGAAATGCAATACAATAATGTAAAATGAAATGCAAAACTAACATGTTCATTCTTCATAAACAAAATTAAATGACAACAAGACCTGGATTCAAGTTCAGGTTCCTAAATAACACAAAAAAAAACAATATTTCAAGTTCAAAAGAAAGCCATAACAAGGCATGGTCTGGTATGACTGTTTCAAAATATTGATTCACAAAAAAACCCAATTCAATTACAATCTTGTATCATAAAAACACCTCATAGCCCTGTGTAGTTGTGGATGCAATTTGTGATAATTGAGTTGCACTCTTTCCCCCTCCACTTCTTGTCCTTTTTTATATTCATTCATCAATGAGGTGTTGTGTGGTCACAGACAGGGGCGGAGCCAGGGGGGCTAGGGGGGGCTAGAGCCCCCCCACCCAAATTTTGAATATATTTTTTTTTTAATAATATGTCTAAAAATGTTGTTATTATTATTATTATATTTGTATTTTAGTAAAAAAATGTCTAAAATGTATTGAATGCCCCCAAAATTT
This sequence comes from Salvia miltiorrhiza, assembly GCF_028751815.1. Classification (NCBI taxonomy): domain Eukaryota; kingdom Viridiplantae; phylum Streptophyta; class Magnoliopsida; order Lamiales; family Lamiaceae; genus Salvia; species Salvia miltiorrhiza. The sequence continues at coordinate 52,934,111 of NC_080388.1, forward strand.
TTTTAGTAAATGTTGAACTATATTATCTATGAAAATGTTGTTATTATTATTATTATATTTGTATTTTAGTAAAAAATGTCTAAATGTATTGAATGCCCCCAAAAAATTTTTTAGTAAATGTTTTGAACTATATTATCTATGAAAATGTTGTTATTATTATTATTATTATATTTGTATTTTAGTAAAAAATGTCTAAAATGTATTGAATGCCCCCCAAAAAATTTTTAGTAAATGTTTTGAACTATATTATAACTGAAAATGTTGTTATTATTATTATTATATTTGTATTTTAGTAAAAAATGTCTAAAATGTATTGAATGCTCCAAAAAAAAAAATTAGTAAATGTTTTGAACTATATTATCTATAAAAATGTTGTTATTATTATGATTATATTTGTATTTTAGTAAAAAATGTCTAAAATGTATTGAATGCCCCCAAAAAAAATTTCCGGGGACTACCGCCCCCGAACCCCCGTAACAGTTCAGCCCCCCCCCCCAAAAAAAAATCCTGGCTCCGCCCCTGGTCACAGATCTTTTGTCTTTCCACTTCAAACCTGGAGCTTTGAATGGCAATTGAGTTGGTAATCTAACTTCAGTTCCTTCTAGCTCCATTGAATCGAATTTGGCTCCATGCTCTTGTGCTTTTTTCTTATTTCTCTTTCTTTGTCTAAAACAGTTATGCTCCAAGAACAAAGTCTTGATAGTTAGTCTGCCATTCTCACCATCCTTAGAAACTAGCATCTTGAATGGGCAATTCTCAGCATTCAAGCAAATAACTCTAAGTCTTGATGTCTCATTCTTCTCAAACTTCAATTTATACTCATACTTCACGCCATAGTCATTTAGGGCTTGTCTTGCTTCAATCACATTTGCAAATGACTGCCCTAAATTGAAAGTTCCATCACCATTGCCTTCATTCCTAAAATTCTCTTCAAGTTACTCGATTGTTTCGTCTTCAGGATGAACTTCTATATAAGCTTCATCTTCATCACCATCTCACTTCGTTCATCTTCCACACTTACATATCCAATGGGATTTACATACCCTATGTCAATACCCTCTGCCCCAGCTAGTTCATCTTCATCTTTCCCTCTAATATCTACCCCAATGTCCATGTTCTCTCCCTCATTACTCTCAATACCCTCTGCCCCAAATCCATCATCTCTCTTAAGCCCTAACTCCCTCATCCCTCTCAGTTCCCTCTGCCACAACTCCCTCAGGCCTCTTAGAACCCTCTACCCCAACACCCTCATCCCTCACAGTACCATCGACCTCAGCTCCACCATCAGCCCTCTCAACATCCCTTGCCTCTGTTAAAGCAATGACTTCTCTGCCATTCCCCATTTCGGTTTCATTCTCTGTTGGCAATTGAGCCCTAGTAAAACATGTAGGTAAGGGTGTTTCTTCATCATCAACGAACATATCTATTTCCTTAAAACCAAGGGCATCTAGATATTGAATCACTCTCTTACAATAAACGTCATCTTAAAAAAAAAAAAAAACCCTCTTCAACTTCCCTATCAGGATCCCAAATGTATTTGCCATTGGGATTTGGAAACCCTAGTTCACTAAACTGATTATGGATACGAGAAAATAATATTTCCTCTAAACAAGCAACTACCTTCTCCAAATCATAAGTTTCGAATAGCCATTTATCATTCTTCTCCCAATTCACACCAAAATGAAAATTAAATTCATTTGCATCAATCATACTGTTACAATAAAAAACAAGAAAAAATCATAAGCATTGTACCATTCAATATCGAGTTGTTCATAATGATCAACGAAAACACATAAAAACTGTACATTCGACATAAACATGGAAAAGAAACTTTTTAACTTACCTTTGTTTTCCTTTATCTTCGCCGGCCATTGCATGTAAAAAATCGCCAAACTCCGACTAGATTCAAACGCAAAGAAGTGGTGAAGATGAGAAGTCGAACGGTTCTTTTTGGTGTGGTGTTCTGCATTGAAGGTGTCTTGCTTCTCCCGGGGTTTAAACAGTTAATGGAGCCCGTTTGAAATTAAAACAATAATAATAATTACTGGACGGACGGTTAACGGACATTGCAAACGTGGACGAAAAATTAAAAAAAAAATACAATAAGGTCTGTCATGCCACTTACGATTCGTGAGGGATGAAATTGAAAAATACGGGACAACCTTGAGGTTGTATATGCTATTTAACCCTAAATAATATAATGATTAGATGCTTACCTAAAAATTATTTAAATATTGTTAAATCTGTGACAAAAAGAAAAGTTAAGCTCTTACGAGAAAAAGTGTTCACTCCTGCATCGATCTTGTGAACTAATTTTGTTTAATTGCCTCATTTTTTTTCCTTATTAAATAATACTCCATCTGTTCCACTAAAAGTGACATGTATTCTATTTTGGACCGTCCCACTATAAGTGGTCTGTTTCCATAAATGAAAAATTTTAACTCTTAAAAAAGTATAGGCACTATAATTTCTAACTAATTTACACCTTCTCCTTAATTCTCGTGTTCAAAAATTTTGAGCCACTTATAGTGGGACAGAAGGAGTATTATATTTAATAAATTGTTGTGCATAGAATATCGGCTTTCAGATTAATATATACTTGGTCACAAGGTTTGGATATAGATGTTAAAAAATAAATATTAATTTATAATAAAAGGGAAAAAAGTAATTTTTTTAAAGGATATATTTGTCAAAAAAGGAAGGAGAGAGAAATGGAGATATTATTTTTCAAATGAGAAGAGAGATAATAATTTGTGGTCCATAATAACATATGGTGTAAATAAAAAGTTATATAAAATTATTTGTTATATATTAATTTTTTATTTTGAAAAGTGACCTATTGAATTGGGATGAGAGAGTACGGAGACAATTGGAATTAGTGGAATATGTATTCGATTATATTCAAATAGAATTAGATGTAATCCCATCTATTGGTGCTATTGCAAATATGAGCTAAGTCATCTGTCTTGAACTTGTACTAAAAAAATTGTCATTTTTTTAGAAAAAAAAAAAATCGTTAATTGATATGTTCTAGTTTGTACTAAAATAAAATAAAATAGTTTATTTTCTGTCCCCGCTTCACGACCAATGTTTTCGAGAAGTGTTCAAAACATTTGATAAATTAGTTATTTTTTGGAGGACCAATTTACAAAAACCACAAAATTTATATAAACTGTTTAAACTAAATTTTCCTTTTTCTAATTATTTCCGAGAGGATATTCACGCGAAGATTATCACTACAGCACACCCACAAAAAAGACAAAATCCCCATAAATAGCAAATCGAGCTTTGATTGGTAGTATATAAAATTCTGTCTCTGAGAGAAATTTTACCTCAATTTTAACACGATTAATCCCAAAAGCCCTAGAAACTGCAGCATGGAAGCTGATGTCTTGATTTCCCCATAGTTTGAAACCCCCTTTTTAGATTATTGAGCAAGAAGAAGAAAGAGAAGAAGAGGGTTTTACGGGCTTTCTGTAATATCGGATAAAGTTAGGATTTTTAGGGTTGATGAAGATGTCGGATTTCTGGGTATTAATCTGCTGCTTTTTTTGTTTAATGGGCTCTTTCGCGGCTTACGGCAATGTGGTTTTGATAGGCAACAATGTTACTTTGTCGTTCGAAGACATTGAAGCTAATTTTGGTGAGTTTAGTTTCGGTGTTTCTTTGGTGTTTTGTGCGTGCCTGTGTGTTTGAATTGGGGTGATGAGATTTGCTTTTCTGTTTGATTGAATCGTTATAATGGGTTTTATTTTTATTTTTATTTTTATTTTTCAATTTGATTGTAGCAATTCATTATCTGTCTGCTTGATTTTCGTATACGCTTCTGATTACTTTTGTGTTTGTTTACTGTTTGATGAAATGCTTGAATGATTTAGCTTCTGCAGTATTTGAAACTTTTTCTCAAGTAATTTTTGGGTAGAAAGATTGGATCTTTTCTTGACACCGACATATAATAAAACAGATATTTATGAATCTAACTAGAGAGCTATGGAATTATCAGTAGAGTTTGATTGAGTCAGTTTATTATTTGAAATATTTTCTTAACTAATTATTGGTTGTTGGCTTGTTTATGTAAATCTGTGATTGGCCGTAGTACTGTTGGCTTCTTTCTTACATGTATTAATGGCCTCTCACTGATGTAGTTTCTCGTGATTTCAGCTCCGTCTGTTAAAGGATCCGGGATATGTGGGACGCTGTATGTAGCCGAGCCTTTGGATGCATGCTCACCACTGACTAATAAAGTCGTTCCAGTAGTGAATAGCACCAAGTCTCCGTTTGTGTTGATAGTCCGTGGAGGATGTAGCTTTGATGAAAAAGTGAGAAGAGCACAAGCTGCAGGGTTTACAGCTGCCATTGTCTATGATAACGAAGATGGTGATTTGGTTGCAAGTATGTATTCTCCCACCACAGCTTCGTACTTCCGATTTCTTAGACAATGCTTCGTCCTTCGTGAGGAAATCCTCTTTTTCTCCTAATTCACATGCAAACTTATTTAAATGTTAGTTCTCAAAATTTGGTATTTCTACATAGCCGAGTGTAATCTCTAGTGTGCAAGTTAGGTTTTGAAAGTCGGGGTTTCTAGTAGGTTTCCTTACCTTAGTGAATGGCTTTTGGTGGACTTGAACTTATTTAAAATTGATTAAGGAGGTATTCACTATTCATTATAAGCTTTCCCTACCGTAAGGGCCATTGTAGCATGAAATTGCTACAAATATTTTAAGCTATTCATCAAGAATGACCTTCATTTGTGAATTACATACTCTACTTTTTCTGGTCTTGTATCTTCGGGTCTCCATCACTTTTACCTGTAGGGGTCGAGCATAATGCTATAACAATCATCTAAGCATTTCTGAATCCCTTAAGGGGGTGTTTACTTTGAGTGATAGCTTAGACGGATAAAAATAAAATAGGTTAGTCCACTTCATAATTTGACGGATTGAACAATTTTAAGCTTCTTTGATCATGTAATTGCTCAAATACGTAATCATATATATGTTGGCAGTCAGTCTATCGAAGTAAAGGCCTCCTAAGGTAACATCTCCTCGTTTTGGTCCCTCCATATTTGCCCTATTTTCAACTTTGAAATGGTAATGGTCTCTCTATATGATCAAATATAATATACTTGCTTCCTGATTGTTGAGGATACGAAGAGGTAAACATCTTGAAATATTAGTATCTTCCTTAAGTGACTTAGCCATGTGAGTAGCTATGCTTTTCCATAGTGTTTAATTGCTGTCTCTTCAATTTGAATATGTACTAAAAGCATTAGTTTTCAACGTATCCAAATGCAGTGGCTGGAAATTCTGCTGGTATAAAGATTCACGCTGTGTTCGTTACCAAAGTCTGTGCCCAGACACTTATGAAATATGCCAATGCTAGTGATACGGAGGTGTGGATAGTACCGAGCTTTGAAAACTCGGCATGGTCTATAATGGCTATCTCTTTCATTTCTTTGCTCGCCATGTCCGCGGTGTTGGCTACGTGCTTCTTTGTCCGAAGGCATCGGATTAGAAGAGAATGGCCTCAAGCTCCACGCGTAAGAGAATTCCACGGGATGAGCAGCCGTTTGGTGAAGGCCATGCCGTCCCTAGTGTTTACAGCTGTTCTCGAGGACAACTGCACTTCCGCGACGTGCGCCATATGTCTCGAAGATTACAGCATGGGCGAGAAGCTACGGATACTGCCGTGTCGACATAGTAAGCGTTTTCCCTCTTGAGGCTTTATAGCAATCATTCCATGTATAAATTGCACTATATTTGTTGAATTACATTTCATATCTCAGAGTTCCACGCCATGTGTGTCGATGCGTGGCTGACTTCGTGGAGAACATTCTGCCCGGTATGCAAGCGTGACGCCAGGACCAGCAACGGCGAACCACCAGCGACTGAATCCACGCCACTGCTTTCGTCCACTCCAGGTTCCCTTGCTTCCTCTTCACTCTTGTCGTCTTTTAGGTCATCGCTAGCGTCATCATCGGCCATTCAAATAGGTCCGTCATCTTCCCGAACGCCGCCGTTCTCACAGCCTCAGTCCGTCTCCTCGACCCCTTATAACCCGAATTCGCTTCTCTCCCATCACCAATCCCATCATCTGAGTGCTAGCCGGAGCTCGGTCGACCTTCGAAATATGTCGTCCCAACGATCCCTCGGAGCTTATTTAGTCTCACCCCACTCGTTAGGTTACCCTTCCTTGTCGTCTCTCAACTCCAGATATATGTCCCCTTATATCCCGAGTCCGGCCATCGGCTCCTCGAGCTACCTCGGATCTTCGAGCCGTCAAGCTAACCCTTTGCATTACAGCGAGTCGGCCACAACCGAGCCGAGACCGTTGCATTATAGCGAGTCAGCCACGAGCTTTTCGCCGTTCGCCTCGGCTCAGTCGCTGCCTGATTGTTAGTGAAGCTAGTGACTTGCTGGATTGGCGTGCTCAGATCTTCATGCTAAACTTGTAAATTGCCACAAGTTTGAAATTATATTTGATAAATTTTGCTATATAATTTGCTAAGGTTTTTGGTGCTTCTTCATTTTGTAAAAGCCTGTGCCTTTTTCAATTATTTTGATTTTTTTTTCTTTATTTGTGGGTTTTGCTGTTGGTTGTATATATTGAGGTTTGTTCCACTTTGTGAGTTAGGGATTCTCTCGTTCAACTCGTACTCTCACATCTGATTTCCTCTTTCGTTCTCGTATTTTATTTGACTTGCAGACACGTGATATTGTACGTGTAACACGTTGTGTTATACTCCCTCCGTCCTACTTCAATAGACTCATTTTTCTTTTTGGGTAAAAAACTTGTACTTAATTGGTGTGGACAATACCACTTTTCTACTAAAAAGTAAATTTTCTTAATCTCTGTGTCCAAAAGAAGTGAGCCTAATGGAGTCGGGCGGAGAGAGTATCAAAATTAGAATAAAATGCGTGTTGGTCTAAAAGTAGAGTGGTTAATTCATAAAGCTATAAAAGTTTCTGGTTAGAATCTATTCATATGCTATCTTTAAAACTATTTGATCATCAATAAGGGGGGGAAAAAACACTAGAACGAAACTCAAGATTCGAAATGTAGTCTGGAAAATCAAGATTACGAAGTGAATATAATAGCAAAGATCTCTCATAGTAATACACCGCAACCATTCTATACAAAAAAAGTGTTCTCATATAACTTAGTTTTTAATTTACGAAACAACAATGAGACTAACGTGACATACCTGCCCAAATTCGACAATCCAAATTGATGATCACCATTCCCCCAAATCACTGCATAAGTTTCGAAGATTATCCAACCTTTTATCCGTGTCTAATTCGAATTTTCATACTGAGTTTTCCATAGAATCTGTAGTCAGCAAAGCACAAAATCAGTCCTCCTTGACAGCATCCCGACGCGATTCTCTGGTTTCTGGCTGGGATGCGGAGCTCCTTCCATCAGTAGCGTGGTCTCTGGTGCCAACGGTAAGAGGCTCTTCTTTGGCCATCATCACGATCAGCACCACTACCAACACCACGAACAATAGCATGAGGAACAGTCTGACTCCAATCTGTGATTTTATGAATCCCGCCAAGGATGGACCGTTGATGCTTTTTTGTACGACATTTCCTTCTCTATAGCCTTCAAGGAATTTCGAGACTTGGTTGCCCATATTGGTTTCATCCATGCTTTCTGAACCAATGACCTGTCCAACCGAAAGATGCACGTTGGAGATCATTTGAAATAAACAAGTTCCAATACTTAGAGAAAAATTAGGAAGAATCTTTAGAACTTAACCCATAGCAAAGCCTAGATGATAGAACAATGGAACTGAATGCTACACTAAATCCCAAAGATTCAACTTGAAAGACTTAAGTGAGCCCCTTTAAATTAAACGTGAGATAATAACAGTAGTCGAGAAGCTTTTGAGAAAATAAAACTATCACTTACAGTATAATACTCCTCATCGCCATCCCAGACAACCATCTTAGGAAGTGGGGTTTTCTTGTAGACTCCAAACGATTCAACGAAATCTTCCCACTGCTTCAGCCCAACATAACCAAACACTAAATCACGATTAGCAGAAGCAGCGGCCTTTAAAACTTTTATTACTTCCTTGGACTTCTCATCTACTTCATCTTCCAAGATTGTCACAACAACTTTCCTTTCATCATCTCTGAGCGACTTCAATGAATCTTGATTTAATGGTAATATCAAAGGAAGCATACTCTGTTTTACGTAATCTTCAACAAAATTTTCTGCAATTCAGGGCAATAAAATAGAAAATATACATAAGATTTAAAAAGAGAAAACGTTAACCATTTTAACGGTTTTGATCGATGGAAAGCTTCTCGAGGAATATGTAAATGTCTACGCCAATATCTTGTCGCACACCCCATATGTTTGCGCTACTTTTAACATCCAAAGTGGGTTCAAAATCAGATTTAATCAAGAGCTCAACACTTTGATGATTAAAATCAAGTAAATAAATATCAGCACTGAGAAATATTCATGTAAAACAAATTCCAACTATAGTTTGACACATAACTGAACCTGGAACTTTGGATAATCATAAGTGGTAAGCTCTGCTCCACTAGTTACTTTTGAAATCACTCACACACAAAATATTTGTCGATGTGCTATGTGTGCATGCAAGTTAACAACAGGGGTATTGCAAAAAAGATGATTGACAATCAGTAACAAGCTAACCTTCAAATGGCCCATAGAAAATGCTCTGCTCGTTGTAGGCTGGATGAATCGCAACCAAAGCAGGCTCCTTATCAAAGTCGTATAAGGACATGATATCCTCTGAGAAGTCTTTGGCCACAGAAAACCAGGCTTTCTTCTTATACTTGACAGCTATTTCTGATATTGAGGTCTCATTCAGGCCAAAGCCTATAAATATAGGAAAATTTGTGCCCGCTGCCTTTATAAAGTCTCTAATAGCAGAGTCGGAATTAAGAAAAGCAACATCAGGAGCAACAAATTTTGTCAAATATTGAACAAGTAAATCTGCTTTCCGTGGCCCAAAATATTCTGTAGGAACTCCATGTATGAATACCTTTAGAGTTGGGTATCCACTGCATTAATAAGAAGAAAGTTTACTGGTTACTGACCATGCAGATCATATACATCTCATCTACAAGAAACAACGAAAGCGGGACCAGACAGCCCAAAAGACTACTATTCCAGGAGAATGAGACAACATACTCAATGTCATGCTTAGATCCAAGCTTTCTGTACTTGTCAGCATCTACCTTTGCTACAACTACAGGAGGCTTCAATCCAGCTAGAACAGGGGCCGCTTTATCTAACTGCAACGTAACATTCACATTTTTCAGTCCAATTTATAAACAGGATATTGGGGCTACATCTACAATAGATTATTGATACTGTAGGAATAAACCAATATTCACTTATAAACAGGATATATTGGAAGTAAGTTGCTCCCTTTAAGCTGCAAAGCCTTTTCACTCCAACTTGATGGTCTCTGGGGTGAAACAAAACTAGTCAAGATGCTATAGAAGTTCTAGCTGACAAGAAAATCACACTATACATATTTCACTAAGGAACAACCCCTAGTCCTGCCAATGACATCAATAGTTCAACTCACACCAGGAAAATATTTCTATCCATAAGTCTAATCTACAGCTCTGCAGATTCAGAGGTTAAAGTTTCATCATTCGTAACTCACTCAACCAGCTTATAGCCACATACTACAGCTTAATATTTGGATTCTAACTTGTTCCCCAATACCTATCAAATCATATCCAAGAGCAATATTGCACCACCAATCAAGGATCAAAACCGACATGACAAAATCAGCTGTATAGACTATTGAGTTACTCATAATTTCGAGGACACTCAAGAATACTGAATAAATCCTTAATTACACCAAATTGAAACCAAAGTTCTCGTGGAATAATAAAGCAGCCATAGCTCATGCTAGATATTGACAAACATGTAAAGCAATATATGCTTACATTATCAAAACTGAAAATATATAAATTTATGGCCACAGCACAATTTTCTTTTCATGCTTTTGAACATAACAAAACATAATCAGGAAAATCACAGTAAAAGGCTCTTTCAAAGCAAATAAATTTGACTAATTTCGTCAACTCGATAATATATAGACTTCACAACGTGAGCTACAACAACAAAATCGAAACTAGCAGCTCAAAGGGAATCTTCTTCAATAGAAGTATTTTTCAAGGATGAAGACTGAAGACCAAAACAAATCACATACGATACGATCCACAATTGAGAGAGAGAGGCTGAAAAGGAATCAGTTAAACCTCAGGCGCGAGACGCTTGCAGTGGCCGCACCAAGGGGCGTAAAAATCGACGAAAACGTAATCGAAATTCGAAATTGCAGCATCGAAATTGGAGTCGTCGAGCTCCAACACTTTGCCGTCCAACTTGAACTGATTTACCGATGCGCCGATCGCCGTAGAAAGTAGAACTACGGAAAGCAACGATAGTAGTTGGAGATAAAATTTTGCGAGACAGCAGTAGATCGTTAGAGGAGAAGATGCCATTGAAGATTTTGATGATTGGAAATGGTGATAGTTTTGGTTTTGGTTTTTGTAGGGATTTACTACAGATTTTGGTCTCTGAATTTTTTACTGCCGAAGAAAAGTATGATATAATATTTTGTTTTTTACTTTTCAGTTTTCATAAGTTAGGGGGTGTATTCGTTGTGGATTTCCACAAACTTTAAAAAGTCTATGGAATTTAAATTTCATGGAATTCACATAGATTCCAGACGACTTTCAAAAAATTCGTGTTGGATTTCACCCCAATTTTCACTGATTTTCGAAGACTTTACGGGATAATTTTGGAATTGGATTCCATGAGCCCAACGCTCGCGGAGTCCCAGTACCGCTGGAAACCCAGCGACCGCTGGGTTCCAGCGAGCGCAGGGAATAAGTGATATATATAAATGCTCAGCGGGCGCTAGTGCCCTAATTTACATCATCTCCGCGCGCAGCTCCCAAACCTCTCCCAGCCAACTTTGCGCCGCTCCCAAACCTCTTCCAGCCAAAAAATTCACCACCACTTCAGTCCTTCCATACCACCATCCTCTCCGGTCACCTTCAACGACACAATGGTTCGAACCAAGAACGCCAACATCCGTAGAGACGAGGAGGAGCCAACTTTGAGCGAAAGGTACGAATGTCCCTTTGGCTTGCAAACCGAATTAGAAGGAGAAATATTTAAGAAATTTAACTTGAACTACATTATTTGTCCGCATTACTTGGATTGGGAGTTGATTACTGATTTGAATCTTAGGCGGCAAGTTGGTTTGTATTTGAAGAATCTAGGGATGAAAGAGTACGCTAAAGATATTGAATTTTCTGGGTATGATCCTCTATATTATGAGTTCATGACTACTGTGGATATGAGTGGCGATATGAAATGGATTAAAGCTAGGATGTATGATCGAGAGTATAAAATTAGTTTGGCTAGAATGAAAGTTGTTTTTGGTTTCCCTGTTTCTGGATTATCTGATAAACCTCGGGGATGGAATGTTAATCAAGCGTGGAATCGATTGACTGGCTGTGATAATTGGGATAGTTCGGGTATGCCTAGTGGGTTCATTAAGGATCCGGCGTTGTCTATTGTACATAAATTTCTTGCATATAATGTGTCTGGAAAGGAACAGGCGAATAAGGTGAATGCATATGAGGTATTTTTGCTGGAGTGTGCTTTAGATGGCACAAAAGTGTGCATCTCACAGTTTATTTGGGCTGCTATGATTCGGGCGAAGAAGCGCCCTGTTGCCCATGCTTCTTTATCTACTATTATCACTGGTTTGGCACACAAGTTTGGAGCTATTACTGCGACAGAGGGGCCTCAGGATAGTCAGGATGAGCTGCATGGTGAGTACATTGATTATGGTGAGCTCAAAGGAGCTCAATTGATTTCTGACCGATAACAAATTAATTAACTATATTATTTAAATAACATTGTGTTTAAAAAATAATTGATAACAAATTTACCTCTATATACGCATCCCATACTTCATCTGGGACCGTGAATTTTTTGGTGTTGTTGTCATAGCCAAAACTAGAGTGAAACTTCAAGAGTGTTGAATAAGCATTCCAACGGCTCTTAAACCATTTGATACGACTTTGGTAGTGATTATAATTTTTATTGCACCTAAGTCTTTCATTCAGAACAGGCAATATCTTTTCCTCTACTGTGGCTTTGCTAAATAAACCACTATTATCGCGTCATCCCCTAATTGCAGATTCAACCAGAATTCTTAATATGGCATCACTTTGTTCCTTTGTCCATGCTTCATACACTGCCCTTTTTTTGAAATCTTGTGGTTGAGAGTCTCCCATAATAATATTACTAGACACCGAAAATGAATACAGATACAGTACTATATCAATTAATAAAAATAAAAAAATAAAAAACATCAACAAAAAACTGAAATCAACTCACACGCAACAGAAACACAACATACAGTTGCTAACAATTTATAAAGGTACAAGATTCATGCTATAGAAAAATTGCATAATTAAAATAATATGAAGATATAAAATTTATGAAAAAAAATACCTGGCTAAAAGCTAATATAGAACCCTAAACTTGTCTTCTTTTTGAAGTCTGCTTCTGTGTAGGCGTCTGTGGAATGAGGGGATTCAAACCGAAGAGCTATATTTAAAAGCGTGGGTGGGCTGGGCTGCCTGGGCCCAGCGACCGCGGTAACCCAGCGCCCGCTCAAACCCAGCGTCGGCTGGACAATTCAACGATGGCTGAGTTCCAGCGCTCGCTGGCTTCTTGGCCGCGGGCGCTGGAACTCAGCGCTCGCTTAAAATTTCATGGATTTCAATTCTCGTGGTTCTTGGCCGGATTTCGTCGTGTGTATTTTTTGGATGAAATCCATGAAAGTCATTCCGGATTTTAAGTCAATGGAATAACGAATACACCTAGATTTGTATGGATTTTAAAAAATCTTGAACAAATACACCCATATTTATATGGACTTTTAAAAGTCTTGAACGAATACACCCAAATTTCTGCAGACTTTTAAAAGTCTTGAACGGATACACCCAGACTTTTAAAATCCATAGAAATCCATCAAAATCCAGAACGAATACACCCCCCAGTTTAGGGCCAAAACCCCAAAACCCCCCAATTCGATAAAATCGAAATAAGTGAATGATGTTTTTAGTTTTCTAAAATTTTTAATGTTTTTTTTTATAAAAGGGTTAATTGCTTGAAAATTTAAAAAAAATCGAATTTTTTGCGACTTTCTCACTACCTTTCAATTTGACACAGGAATACATAAATGAAATCTTTTATCTTAATGTTCCCAAAATGAGAAATTTCCCACAATGAGAAATTTCCCACAATTTTAAGTTGACATGGACAACCGAAAATCCAGCGTGGCAATGTCAGCCAGCTAGAGGAAGGACGTCGTTTTGTTTCAACATAAACGACATCGTTTTGATTTCCAACTACAATTAAAAAAAAATCCAGGTTGGGGGAGAACGTGGCCGGCAGAGAAGGTAGGGTTTGGGTAGGCGAGGGAGCTCCTTCTCCGGCAAGGGTGACAGTTGCCGATCTCTCCCCCTTTCTCTCTCCGCTCACATTTTTCGACCAAAGAAGCCAAGGTTTTACTGCTTCCGCTTCCTAATCAACAATCTACCCCAAGACACCCTCCACCAAATCTTTTGCCACCGGCCCCTCCGTGAAATCGCCGCCACCAAGTGTGTGTGCAAGGCCCTCCACGCCGCTCTCTCCTCCGCCTCATTCCTTCGCAGCCAATCTCGCCCCTTCCCCTTCCTCGCCCTCAAGACCTCCCACAGTCACGTCTCCACCCTCCTCACACTCCACGTCTTCGACCCCGCCGCCAATCAGTGGTAGAAATTTTCCCTCTCCTTCCTCCCCTTCGCTGGTCTCCACCCAATCACCTCTTCCAACGACCTCTTCCCACACCTCCCGAATCCCCAAACCCAAAAGCCCTCGTCGTATGCAACCCCCTCACCAAGCTCGTCGTTCTCTACTACGGGTAGTCGTGGCCGCCGCTCCTAAGGCGTAGGTGGACGTCGAGCTTCCTGGCGCAGACAACGGAGGATTGGACGTGGGATTCAGTTTTGGGCTGTGGATTGCAAAAAGAAGGTGTTTGGGAAAGGGGGTAGGTTTGGGGGGGGGGTTTGGGAAAGGGGCTAGGTTTTTTAAATTTTTTTGTAAATTAATTTATTAACAACTTATTATATTTTATTTAAAATAAGATTATTAAAAAAAATAAAAAATGACATATCATAGCTTATTGCCATGAATTGACGCGTCATCAGTGTTTGCCAACTTATGTCGTCGGATTTTCTAATTTTGGGAACATTAACGAAAAAAATTTCGTTTATATATTCATATATCAAATTGAAAGGTTGTGAGAAAGTCACGAAAAATCCAAAATCTTTTGAATTTACAGCCAATTAACCAAAAAAAAATGTGTAAATATTTTTTTGTAAAGTTCAGATTTTTAGTTACTTATACATGCACAAAAAAGTGTTAATAAGATAAAATAGCCACTTTCATAGCATATACTCCCCCCGTCCACGAAAGAACTTCATAGGAGAGAATCACACAAGTTTTAAAAAAAAGTTGTTAAGTGTGAGAAAAAGTTATTGAGTATATTGAACGTGATGAAAAGATGTTGTAATTGTTGGGGTCCCGGAGGGTTGACTGAACAGGTGTATGGGGGGGGAATACACCTGTAGGCTATTTTTCGCAAAACACAAAACAAACTTAACCAAATTTCAATTGGAAATTGGTTCTAGACTGATACTGAAATGACTTCAGTAATTTGATATTAGTCGAGCGTAAAGCTTAACTGATAGCCACGTAAGGCTTCAGTCTAGTTTGTAGAACAGAGTAGAGTTATCGATCTTACTGACTATCAGATATATGATCAGTTAGATTAATAACTCAGCAACAGAATTTAAACTTAGTGCGAATAGTCTTTAGAAAAGGTTTGTCACTTGTAAAAACCTTAGTTACACTTTTCAGTTAATCCAGTTCAGTTGAAAATAGATTTAACACAGATAAAGGAATAACTTAAAGCAGATAAATAACACAAGGATTTTTACGTGGTTCGGAAACAACATTCCTACTCCATGGCCAGTTGATTAGTCTGACAAACACTCTGGGCTAATGCATATAGATGCACAACAAACCTACCAACACCACTCTGGGTTGGATTTCTCGCTCACTCTTAGCATGCTTAGACATACTCGTGCCCTATCAGCGCTTCGCTAAGATCTCTGGAGTCAGACCCTGGTCTGAACTCCCGCTTGGCTTACGGGTGCCAAGGAACCGATCTGTTTAGTTTTCCTAGTACTAAACAACCACTCAAACACTCTTTTCTCTCGGTTGAAAAGGGGTTTGGATTCTTTCAACTAAGACTAGTTGAGAACATGCTCTCAAGTAATCTATTCTAGGCTTAACATAAAACAAGAATTGCCTGGTTTTCTAAGAGAGTTTTGGTAATCAACTAGACTGATTTTACAACAATTAAATACTCTCTTCTTCGATTCGAAAGTTTTATCTATGAAGATGTTGGCTCAAGAATTTGACAGAGCTTCAACGTATGTCTTCGAATCGGTGAAGATTGTAGGAGTTCCTCAAGCTCTATATATAGGCGAAGTCTTGAATAGATCCGTTTGAAAGATGGTCTTCAGGATTTCTGCCGTTGTGAGAGGATGTCACTTCTTGGGCTGAGGTGGCAATCTTCAGATACTCTATGTAGTAAATATTTGAGTTGTCTTGTCTCGGAGTATGGTGCTTCTGCAGCTTTAACACGAAAAGAGCATGGTACTTGCAAGGACAATCTTCAAATCTTCGGCATTTAATGCTGTTGTACTCGAGCATTTAATGTGGCGTGTCTGATACTCTTCACTTCAGTCTGATGCGGAATGTTGACTGGTACTTCAGTTTGACGATGACATGAATTGCTCGAGTATCTCTGACTGGTGACTGATGACTTTCAATCAGGGTGCGTCCTTCGGTGGTTTGTTCAATATGCTTCATTAAAACTGCCTTCAGTCTTCGGTCTTCAATCACCTGATCTTTAGTCTTTGTTGCTTCAGTCTAAACTAGTGAGGACTAAAACACTTAAGTCTATAAGATAAATATAAGAAGAAGAAACTTT
Source organism: Salvia miltiorrhiza (assembly GCF_028751815.1). Lineage (NCBI taxonomy): Eukaryota > Viridiplantae > Streptophyta > Magnoliopsida > Lamiales > Lamiaceae > Salvia > Salvia miltiorrhiza. Next base: position 52,950,240 of record NC_080388.1, read on the forward strand.
CTAATAGTTCTGGTATCATCAAAACCTGGACAAGGAAATTTCATTTATTTTCCAACAATAATTAATATTGAGAGTGGTGAAAAGTGAAAAGTGAAAAGTAAGTGGTGGAGTATAGTCTAAAAAAGGAAAAATATGAAGTTCTTTCGTGGACGTATGAAGTATATTAAAAATAGGGTAAATTCAAATTAATCTTCAAACTATATTCGCTTTATCAAAAATATTTTTAAAAATCTCAAATTATTGAGTTTATATAAAAATATGTTGCGTCCATTTTTCGATCCCTAAATCATAATGTGACTCGTCGAATGTTACCATTTAATTTATATATATTGGGTTATTAGCTCCTAAATACACAAACTTTTGGCTCATTTTGATTTTTCCCATAAACTTTGAAAATTATCAAAAAAATACATGAAGTTTGACTCATTTTGTTTTCCACCAACTTTGATAATTATCCAAAAATACACAAATTTTGGCTCATTTTATTTTTTCCCACGATATATATTGTTATAAAAAATGATCTAAATAATTCTTTTATTTTAATTTTTTTTCAAAACAACGTCGTTTTAATTACGAAATACTCCCTCGGTCCCGCTTCAAATGACCCAAAAAAATTGGGCACAGAGAGTTAGAGATTAAGAAATGTGTGATAAATGTGTAAATTGGTGGTGGGACCTTTCAAAAAGTAATGATAAATGTCCAATTTTATTTCTAAATTTGGGTTGAGTCATTTGAAGTGGGACAACCCAAAATGAAAATTGGGTTATTTGAAGTGGGACAGAGGGAGTATATTTTAAAAAAAATTTAAAAAAAATCATGCCACCATGAACAATTGTCATCTATCATTAATTAAATTAATTAAGCTAACTAGTTAATTATAAAAGAATTATTTTGACCATCTTTTTATAACAATATATTTCGTGGGAAAAAAATAAAATCAGCCAAAGCTTATGTATTTTTTTGACAATTTTCAAAGTTCGTGGGAAAAATCAAAATGGACCCAAAGTTTGTGTATTTAGGCGGCAATAACCCTTAAAACCGACATCGATTTTGGTAGAGCATAAATGAACGGTGATCGTTTGTTTGGTGAATTATCGGTGAATTGTGGATTTTACCTAGAGATTGATCGTAAAAGTGAGAGAAGATTGCTAGATTGCTGAGAGCACGAGGAAAGATTGTTGCCGTAGTAAAAGTATTGAAAGCGTAGATTTACAAGGCACGAGCTCATGGCTATTTATAGAGTACACGTTAAGGGTAAAAAAGTAATTTCATCGCTGGGGCATGCGTCTTGCATGGTCGGGGGCATAATGGTAATTCCGTCCTTAATAGGGAGATTTTTCCGCTCTTCCGATGATTCCTTTGGCGAAGACCATCTCTCTGGCGAGAATGGCTTCTCTGGTGCAACCCGTTTCTTTGATAAGGCTCATTTCCCTGACTTCTCTGAGGAAGCCCGTTTCTCTGACGAAGTCTGCTCCTCTGGCTTATGTCACTTCTCTGCTCTGCACATATTACTCCTCATCAGCTACTCCCCCTTCTGGTCTGACTAGTTCGCTCTGGAGCAGAGTAATCACCCGCGTAGCTGACGTCATTCGCATTAACTTCCCGTCCTCTCACAATGTACTTTCCCGTATTTCGAGGTTATCTTTTAACCTTTGCGTCCCTTTGTCTCCCCGTAAGAATCCTTGACCGTTGATTATTTTGCTGATGCCACGTGTCGTTCATCCCGCGTGTTGGTAGTTGCCTGCGTATGTTATACTTAGGCGATTCAAATCCTCACTATTCATCTTCTTCCATTTTACTTCTTCACGATTCTCTCTCAATTTTCGGCGATCCTCTCCCTGTTCCGGCGTATTTCCTGCAACCTTTCCGCTCCAGTTCTTGCCTTAGGTAAATCGCGTATCCTTCCCTCCCGGTATTTGTTTTTAGTGTAGATTGTCATTTGTTGTGTTGGTGCTCTGACTAAGCGTGAACCTTAGAATTTTTTAATTTTTCTACGATCATGGCCTCTTCCTCCATTGCCCAGCCTGACTTTTCCCCTTCCCCTTCTCCCTCTCCTGTAGCTTCTCCGGCTAACTCTCCCCCTCCTTCCAACCCTAATTCTCCCCCAGATTCCCTTGCCTCGTCTGAGCCTCCACCCTCCACTCCTAAATCCCCCAAGACCATTCATCCGTCCCGCCTAGGTGTTGCGGAGATGCAGAGAATGTTTGATAGGTGTCAATGTCCGGAGGGCTTGACTTTTGAGCCCTATTCCAAGGCCTCCGAGCCCTTCACCAAACTGCACATGAACAAAATCCCCCTCTTCCGTGCCCAAGTGGATGCTGGTTTAAGGCTTCCCCCTCCCGCCCTCTTAGTAAAGGTCTGCAATCACTTCCGAATTCCCTTCTTCCAGGTGGCCCCCTCCGCTCTCCGGAGGTTATTTTCTTTCCATATCCTTTGCACAACTCATGGTGTCCAGGACACCGCTACTCTATTTCTTCAAACCCAAACCCTGCGGTGGCAGGGCCACCCTTTGTACAGCTTCGCCGCCCGCAAAACCTATCCCACCACCTTCCTTAATTCCCTCAACTCCCACGACAAAGGCTTAATAACCTTTTATTGCTTTGTGAAAACCAACCGGGGTTCCTGGCGTCAATTCGATGCTCAGGAGCTGCTATGGCATGAGTCTAGGACCATCTCTCTGGCGAGAATGGCTTCTCTGGTGCAACCCGTTTCTCTGATAAGGCTCATTTCCCTAACTTCTCTGAGGAAGCCCGTTTCTCTGACGAAGTCCGCTCCTCTGGCTTATGTCACTTCTCTGCTCTGCACATATTACTCCTCATCAGATTTATGCTATATCATTTAGAAAACTGGAATAATTTTGTGTCACGCCAGTTGATTCAAATTGCGTTGAAGGTCAATTTATCGGACATTGATTTAATTCTTGGGTTAAGGTACAGATACCCCCCTAAACATGACCCCCCTAGAATGTGTACCCCCCCTATTCTCCAACTTGGTACAGATTGCCCCCCAAACTCGATGGAAAGTATACATTTAAGTCCAGGCGTTAGACGGACGTCTAACGCCGTCAAGAAAATAATTTTTTTTTTCGCCGCTGCAATTCCGGGTTAGGGATGTCCGCCGCCGCGTCGCCCCCTTCTGAACTCCGGCGAGGGGTCGCTATCTCCATCTCCATCCCATCTTCATTTCTTCTCTCTCGAAATCTACCGAAGAAACGAAGAGAAGCCTCAAATCTGGACTCAAATGGAGCCCCAGTTTTCCAAAATTTGGGATCGCCGCTGTAACTCCCGGCCACGTTGCAGCCGTGCTGTTGCTGGATTCGGGGATGGTTACGCCGCTACCACCGTTGAGGACCTTCTCCGGCGAACGGTCAGCCCCGTTGCTCCACTTCCGAGCCCAGCATTAAATTAAAAAAAAATATTTTCTTGACGGCGTTAGACATCCGTCTAACACCTGGACTTAAATGTATACTTTCCGTCGAGTTTGGGGGGCAATCTGTACCAAGTTGGAGAATGGGGGGTATACGCTCTAGGGGGGTATTTGTACCTTAACCCTTAATTTTTTAAAATGATATAACATAAAGTGATGTGGTTTTGTGTCATGCCATTTTACAAAAATAAAATATAAATTACATTGTGACACACGGCAAGCCACGTCGTGATTTCAAAGACCGAAAGATAAACACAGGACATATTTGATACAACCTAATAATTTTTTAAAAGGGTTAAGTACCAAATTCCTCCCCCCCTCCCCCACCCCTCCCACATCGTTGGCGTTCCTATCCCCTATAAGACCCTATAATCAGGGTCAGAGATGTTTGTTACCTTAACGTGGCAAAATCGGACCAAATATCCCCCGGCCACTTAACGGACCATAATGCCGTTCGAAATGTTTTTTTTTAATTAATGTGGGCCCCACTTCAATGCGATTTTCTCTCTCACTACACTGCTATCCTTGGTTTCTCTCTATCCTTAATTCGTATCTCTCCGGCGATGTAGGATTTCATCGGCTTTGTTCGCCGATCTCTGGTTTTCAAACCTCCCGGTGAAGAATCGGCCGGGTTTGGGGAAATTGTTGAGAAATTGAGGTTGAGCATCCGGAAATCTCGAATCAGTATTTTCGCTAAGCCTCCTGTTCACGCACTACCGCCAATTGCATCGCCGCCGCAAAGAAACGTGAGAGCAGAGTCGTCGGTGAAGGAGGAACAACTACCGCCGATGGAAGGATCGACCGAGGATGAGCCGCCTATAACTCGGGGCAGAGATGACAGAATGCTGATGCCAAAATCTATGAAAGACGAAGAATCGAAAAAGATGAAGGAGATCAGTGTGCGACCACTAATCCGGTGGATGAAGGGGGAATTGATAGGGTGCGGTGCATTTGGGAGGGTTCACATGGGAATGAACCTCGATTCCGAGGAGCTACTTGCTGTAAAAGAGGTTGATTCCGTTCACTCCTTCACATTTTCGTGATTGTTAGTTTTTTACTGGGATTTGTTGTGTTGATTGGTGTTTCTTGGGAAAATTTGGGTCTTTCCTGGAATCTCTAAGTGATTATGTATCTCTGAGTATAATATCTTGAAAGGACTGGGATTAGTGGAGCCCACATTAATTAAAAACAAAAAAAAAATCATTTCAGATGCCGTTATGGTTCGTTAAGTGGCGGGGTATTTGGTCCGATTTTGTCACGTTGAGGTAGTAAAAAGCTCTGACCCTGGCTATTGGGTCCTATAAGTGATAGGGACGCCAACGATGGGGGGAATTTGGTACTTAACCCTTTTTTAAAATATGGAAAAGTAGCAATTTAGCCCCTATCAGTGACACCTCTATGGCGTATGGCACCCTATACTCAAGATTCGATCAATGAAGCCCCTGATGTCCCAATTTTGGTGCAATTACACCATTCTGTCTAAAGGTGACATGACGCCATTAGACGAAGGGACTTAATTGCACCCAAATTGGAACATGGGGGATCTGACGTTGTTAGACTGAGGGACTTAATTGCACCCAAATTGGAGCATGGAGGGCCTAATGATGTCGTTTATGTATTTTTTTTTAGTGAACTACATCCCAACTCTCTCTCTCTGCGTCGAGGACCAGGAGATGTTGCGAGACGTGAGCAAGCGGAAACAGACTCCCGGGAAAAACAAGCCATCGGCCACGACGGCAACGATGAACAATCGTGCGATTCCGACCAGCAGATATCGTAGACTCCGTCGGTTGTGTTGAAGGTGGTGCGCTCTGGATAGCGGGTCCGAGCTACAGCACAAGGACCTGGACGTTGCCTAGTAGACCAAAATTATGGGCGGTGGCGATTGTGACTTGATTCTCGTAGAATGTGCTGAATTTGACAGAGTAGCCTGAGATGTGCATTACAAAAACATTGCGCTCACATTCGGCCACCCGAAAACCATAGCCACCGGCCCGCCGTAGCTCAGCCCTTGACTGCACATCGTGGTTATGTCCATGATGACTGAGATTATCGAGAATGTCATTGAAAAGTTGGAGATTGTGCTGTTAATTCAAAAATTTCACGATGACATTTTTTTAGGGAAAATGGATTGAAAATGATGTGGAAGAGGATAATGGGGTATAACAGATACAAGAGGTAGCGGCGAAAGTCGCCGAAGTCTCAATTGCGTTGAGCTTCTTCAAATCATGTCAACTCAGGAGGGGTGTAATTAAGCCCCTCTGTATAACGTCGTCGGGTCGCCAATAGACGGATATGTGTAATTGCACCAAAATTGAAACATCGGGACCCGATTGATCAAATCTTGAGTATAGAGTGACATACATCATAGGGGTGTCACTGATAGGGGCTAAATTGCCACTTTTCCCTTAAAAACATTTTTTATAATCCGAGATATTTTTGATAAAACGGGTATAGTTGGAATTTAATATGATATTTAACCTTAAAATGCCCGCTTTCATAAAAAACATAATAAATTTACTCAAATTTAAGTGTAGTACCGATTATACCCTTGAGGCTTAGATGGTGATAGGTTTGCATAGATTTATAAAAAATACCGATTATCTCATTTATGCTTTTCATGAAAAAAATACCAATTGAAGTGGACAATTTTTATAATTTCTACTTATAAATTATAATATATTATTTGTCGTATCATTTTTATGATATGTATTAGTAGTAATTTTTTTCCTTGTTGGGCGAATATGTGTCAAGTTGGCAAAAGGAATAGGGTTAAGTATCAATTAACTCCTAACGTGGAGGCCCTTGTTACGTTTAGCACCCTATGGGCAGAGGTATGTCAACTAAGCCCCTAAAGTATCTATTTTCCTCCAATTAAGCCCTCCGACTTAACGGAGAGTTAACACCGTTAACTATTTTTATTTTTTAGTTTTTTTATTTTGTTGGTGGTGGGACCCACACCTTCTTCTTCACCAAACTTGTCAGAAACTAACTGGAAACCTAATCCACAGGGTTGATTAACTTGATTTCCGTAACCGCTCTCTTCATCAAACCCTAAATTCCCGAAATTCGAATGTCTTGGGATCACATTCTTCACATTCACCAGCGAGAGCCCTGTTCAGTCGAGTATGTAGCGGCGCGGCAAACCTCGCCGGCCCTCAATGGCGACGGAGGAGGCGGGCTTGGATAGTGGAAGCTAGGGCCCAGGAAGTGATTGGTCGGGGTGGAGACCACTCCATTCGTGACCTTTCCGAGCTAGCTTGACACCTGATTTGTTGATCCACCGCCAGTCTTGGGAGGGAGATGAACTGTGGTGCCTAGTCCTAATTTTGTGAGATTCTGATGACTCTTGTCTGCTTTGCAATCATGTACCTGCACAATTTCATTCACAACAAAAAAGGAAAATCAAAACCCCCAAATTGATGGGAACAACCATGGAAATGCATTGATATTTGCGAAATTGAGAATAAGAGTTGGGTGGGAGGATTTGTCTCAGAAGCCGGTGATTTGCGGGTCTGTGGATTTGATCTCGTGGCGTATCTCTCCGATTGCTTTGGCTATGAAGGCGGGCTCTGTACCCGGCTGGATGAGGCGTCGGGACGCGCTTGACAGGCCGACTTCATGAATTTGTAGGAAACTGTAGAGAATCGTCTGGATTTACTAGGAGTTGTCGGAAATCGCCGGGCAACGCGGAAGATTCTCAGTTATCTCCAAATCTAGTCTACTCCTTTCGGCTTTACCCTTGCCGAAATCTGGGCTGGAGATTTCGTCGTGTCATAGAGAAGGGGGTGTTGCCGGAATCGACGAAGACAACGATCTTAACCGGCACCTGCACTGTTTGCGGCAGTGGCTTGTGCTGTGATTTTCGACGAAAACAGAGAGAACAGAGCGAGGACGATGATAAAAAAAATAAAAAAAAATAAAAATAGTTAACGGTGTTAACTCCCCGTTAAGTCGGAGGGCTTAATTGGAGGAAAATAGGTACGCCAGGAGCTAAGTTGACACACCCCTGCCCATAGGGTGCTAAACGTTCCAAGCGCCTTCAAGTTAGGGGTGAAATTGATACTTAACTCAAAGGAATATTACACTTTGAACGTTGTAATATTTACCGACTTGAAATACTGTTGGATTTATGTTCAATCTATAGTGCAAATATATTATTTGGCGTATCAGCTTTACGGTTTGTATTATTTTGTGTTCCGTGTTCGGCCAATGCGTCATACATGTTGAATTGTGCAAACACACTTTTTCTTGAATATTGAAGGCCACCAGAATTCCCGAAAAATATGAACACAACATATTATGTCAAAATCAGTTGGTTTGTTGCGTTTCTCACTGTCGAGTTGAGGGAACGATTGCTATCCGACCCCGACCAAATATTGTGAGCTTGGATCGTCAAACGCCTCTTCGACTTCAAGTTCAAAGCAAAACGTTCTAGTGTTACCACCCGATGTAGCAAATCCAAGGGCTCGTATTCCAGTTACCTGTCAACTGCCATTGTTTTATTACTTACTAAATAAATAATTACAATTTTATTCCCACTCATCTCATTCAGCAGCTAATAACATTAACAACCCTATTAACAAATTAAATGTTAATTGTTTTGACCCATATTCAAGTAAACTAAGAATATAGTTATTTTGTAATGCTCTCTTCCTGTTTCTAGTTCCAAGTTCAACTTCCTGTTAGGTTAGATTGACTAACCATTGAGAAATCATCATATGAATGCTATATTTTGAATAGTAGGAATGGTGTAAAGCTTAATAGAGTCAAGTTAAGGAGAAATTATCTGGTAGAGCCCATTCTTATCGTATTGATTGCTAGTTAAATGAGAGAGAGTTTCCTTTCTACCTCAAATTACCTGATCCTATACTGACATAGATTAACGAGCTTCCTTCCTGTAGTTTGTAGTGAAATTCTATTCATAATATTTCCTTATACCTTAATTGATATAGGATGGGGATTTACAGTAATATATTTGAAAAAATTGTAAACCTATGTTTAAGATAACATTTGATTTCAATAATATGAAAGTATGATTATACCTTTATTTAGCGGCTTAATGTAACGAAATCTTTATGTTGAGTTTGTTTAACAAAGTTGTGAGTTTAACAATATACCTGGTATCTACAGTATGATTCTCCAGTTATCCAGATCCACTTCATTTGGGGATCAAGAGACAGTCCTGCAGTGAACGACGGCATAACCAGATTCAGGGTGAAGAAGATGGTTGCAATACGAACAGAGAGTAAATCATACGTCGTTTACTGTAAAATAATCCATGGAGTTCAGTGAAGGCAGCAGCCACTCTGTCGAGAATGTAGGGCGATTCTGGTTCTTGCTTTCACCGTCTGCAAAGTTACTAGTATTTCAAGTGATGATGACGAGTAACAAGAAGCAGTTATAGGTACGGAGAGTTTGTTGATCCAAACCTAAAGAGCGGAGAAGCATTCTATGTGAAACCAAGGACTGCAGAGATACAAAAAAATTATTTTTCAAGTTGGTTGTTCGAAGATTTGAGTAGAAACTAAAACTGTGTAAAGCAATGCAGTTTCATAGGGTAAATTTAGTCATTTCATGATCGCGTGAAATCTGATTGTACCTGCCACACTGATGGCATGAAATCGCGATATGGTTTGTTTTGAGGGCCTCTTGGATCCGATGTCTTCTCATCGGGCCTTTTTCTGGAACAAGACAATGAATGGAATAGAAACAGTATTTGCAGGAGTTTGTTACACAAACTAAACTAGCCATAGCAGTTTATACTTTATTGTTCAGAATACAGTAAGATCAACGAGGAATTGTAGATACTTGGCCTACCTTATTACATCAGTTGTCGATTGCTTATCACCAAATACAGCTGATTTAGTGGCTAAAACAAGTATGGGATGCACCACCAGAAGCCTCTGGATCTCCTGAACTACAGTTTCAACCACCGTCTGCAGGGAGAGGCTCTTCCTGTCCATAGGTAAGATACTACGTTTTAGAGGATTCTTTACTCGAATAATTAAGTTGAATATATGGAAAGCACGGTTAGAAAAGGAAAATGGGTAAATCTGAGCATCTTACATTGTAAACTGAGAAACTAAACCAGCAATGCATATGTCGAGAAAGGCAAGTATACGAAACTAGTTCAGATTGACCATATGACTTAAGACATGGAAAGGGGGAAAACTAGAAGTGGAGAAATATATATCAACTCCTGAGAAGCCTTACGACTCAATGAGTAATACCAAAAAGCTGAAGAAAGAAGCATGATAGTTAGAACAATGAAACACAAATAAGAAAAGAATCATCATGAAGCCATTACCTGTTGTTGTTCCTGGTTGATGAAGATGGTAAAGCACGATCCATCCAGTAAAAAGCCCCGATGCTGGTTCAGAGAATTGCTTAGGAGTTATTTGATACTGATATTGCACAGGTGTCAACACAATAGTTCTATTAAGAAATGCTGAAGAATTATGACGTAAGATAACAACAACGTGAAAATGTATAAGCCATATTTCGCCAACAATTTGTTGTCTAAGCCATACCATTATCATGTCTGCTGAATTAAAGTTCACTTAAGACGAGGAACGGAGAGGGACATTTAAGCCCTCTTGTATTGTCAATCCATCACCCATAATCAGATGATCATGCTACTCAGTTGACCATTTGTCCTTTAAGACTATGCAGCTAACCACAGAGTTTAAGGGTAAATACCACCTTAAGGCCTTATCAGCATTAAAAGGGGATTTATGAACAAATTGAGTTACTTGTGAAAGGAACAATGCACAAACTCAAATGTGCTGCTAAACATCATTAAACCAACCTGTCGATCAAAAGAATATAAACAGCACTACCTCCCTTCTCCTTCTCCTGATGAAGCCGATGATGCAGTGTCTGCAATAATGGGTGAAGGAATGCTCGAGTAAGAATTATGCATAAGCAAAATCTAATCACAAGATTAGCAGGTTCTGCCCCTTCTACTCAAAAGCCAAATCACATTCTGAAAGTGGATGACTTCACGATTTTTGGTAGGTTCAGTTATCCTACTGAGATAAATGTCAAGGTGTGTTTTGGACTCGACAGCTGAGGTACAGAAACTCAACCTCATCGTGTCTCAGAGTAGAGCAAGAAAGAAGCATCCATTGAAGAAAAATATGAATAGCCACAGATATACAAAAATCATGAGCTGATGTTTCTATTTTAAAAGAAAAACAGGATAATTTATACATTGGATATTCAGCCAAAGAGAAGCTCATCTTCTCACCTTAAGAGTAGCAATAAATTCGAAACTATTGTAACATCGCCTATACAAGAATCGCCTCAAGCACGCGACAAATAATTCTTTATCATATTCATTGCCAGATCCCTTCAAGCTGCTTCTTAACCCTAAACATCATTACAAAGAAAATTCACCCTAATTCCAATTTCAGTTTATGAAAACACACGAGCCATTAATTATCAAAATAAGCTCTTATATTAAAAATTTACCATTAGCCTCGATAATTCGCCGCTGCAATGCTCGTGAGATGCTCGAAACATCGAAACGGCAGTCCAAATCAATGAATAGCACCGCGCGCTCCAGCCCCCCATAGCTCACGCCCTTCCACTCTTTAGGCAAAATACAATTTATCGCTGCCTGCGTAAAAATCCCCCCAAAAAAAGATGTTTTAACGCAAAATTTAGCTTTAGGAAAACGAGGAACGTGCTATTAGAGCGATTGGTGGATGGAATTTAGCTGCTGCTTTCACCTGGATGAGGATTAGGGTTTTGGCCGAAGGAGAGGGCCCCACGATTTCGACGACGTTGCCGGCGCGGAGGGGGAGGCGGTGGAACGGCGGCGGCAATATGAGAAAGGGGCGCTCTGTGAGGATTCTGACGAGTGCTTGCTCGGCTGTTTCGTCTGCTGTGATCCATGAAAATGCTGGCGTCATGTCTCTTGGCTGTTGCATTTGGGCGGGAAGAAGAGGAAAATCGCTTAAAATATAGGGGTTATGGCCAAAAAACACGCGAAATTTGAAAAAGTTATACATAAACTTTCAATTAAGCCACAAAATACATGAATTTATATTTTGTTGCAGTTTTTCACCTAAGTTTAACTTTCAAAGAAATTACAACTTAATTGACAATCGAAATTAAGTCAAATATATTAATTTTTGTTTTCATAAACCTAAGAGCTTCTAAATACTCTTCATTATCAGAAGTTAGACCAACATCAAGTGAAATTTCGACTGCAAATTAAGCTCTAATTTAGTCGAAAGTCAAACTCGATTGAAAATTGCAACAAAAATATAAATTTAAATATTTTTTGGCTTAATTGAAAGTTCAGGTGAATTTTTTTTCTCAAAATTCGTATATTTTTTTGCCATAACCCCTAAAATATGCTACTTTCATTTTTGTTTTTTCCATGCGAATATTAAATATTTATGCTTAATATGGAAAAAGTTAATTGAATTAGTGAATGGAGAAAGGAGCCCGCAAAATAGTGAGCGGAGAAAAAATCTCGCAAATTATTACCAAAAATAGATTATGATATTTTTTGTGGACGGACCAAAATGACAAATTATGATATATTTTTGTGAATGGAGGGAGTACTTCATTCGTCCCTCAAATTTGTATTCGTTTGAAAATCACACCTACTTTGAGAAACTGATTGAGCTGTATGAGTGAAACAATAGTCTCATATTTATTGTAAGCAGTTTATGTGGAGTATACTTATAAAAAAACAATGACTATTAATTGAAAAATGCGGACTGCACAGATAAATGACACGTAGCACTGACTTTAAAAGATTCTATTTAAAAAAAAACATGGATGTGCAAAACAGTCATTTTTACATTTCGTGCAATTAGACATGCATGGTTTTATTTTATAATATGCACTATTGTGCAATATGCAGTGTTCTGTTTTGTCATATGCATGATTCTTGCAATAGTCATTGACATGACATGCATGGTTCATTAGCACCATATGCAAGGGTTCATGAATGCATGGTTCAGTTTAAACATAGCAGATTTCAGGAAAAATGATGCATGATTCATTGACACGAGATGCAGCGTTCATTGACGCAATATGCACGATTCATTTTACATGAATGCACGATTCAGTTTAAACATAGGATGCATAGTTCATCGATATGTCGTGCTCTGCTCCGAATGGAGCCTATTATTCCGTTCACTGCTCGGACGGGTGGCGCTTCTTGTTTCTTCTTGCAGGTTTGGGTTTTTATTTTTCTTGTGCTTCAGACCCGCTGCGGCTTTTTGTTAAACACATGATGGTCGCTTCTTGGTGGAGGTGTTCGGAGTGGTATAGGTGGCCGAGCTTCTCTTTTGGTCAGCTGTAGTGGGTGGGGTTTCTTGCATTTTCGTTTTCTTGTTCCTTCTTGATCATGACTCTCGTCTTGGGTGGACAAACTTCTTGAGTTGGGTTCTGCTGGGCATTTTTTCGAGCACTTGGGAAGCATTCCTGCTTAAGGTGGTTTGTGTTGATGAGGTGGGCCTTTCTTCGGCTCTTGCTTGCGGTTTCGGATTGCTCAGGTTCTCCATTTTTTGCTTCTCAGCGTCACTCTCTTGGCGTGGATTTGGCTTCTCTTTCTTTGGGTTTTTTATCTTTTGATTGTTACTTTAGTTTCACTTTGTTGTTGTTTTTCTTTGTTAGTAAGCCGGGGGTATTTAGGGGCGATGGTTTGGCCGGAGCTTTTGAAATACTCTCAACTCAGCTCACTAAAATTTTTTCCTGTATACGAGTACTCTTTTTCCTTGCCAAGGTTTTCCCTTTTGGGCATGTTTGTTTGTCAGGAAAGTAATCTGAATTGGGATTGTTATTCCCAGGAAAATGATTCCATGGAAAATGAATCCTAATAGATTCATTATCCAGTGTTTGGAAATATCAAAACTAATTATTAGGATTCTAGATTGTATCATTAAATAAATATATTTAATTAATATATGTAAGAATTAAAGTGATATTTACCCTTAATTTTCAATAATTCAGAATATAATTTTTGAGGTTTAAAAAATTATTTTCAATAATTCATAATATAATTGATAGTGTGAAAATAGTTCGGGGTTTCAAGTGATATTTACCCTTAATTTTATAGTAACAACAAAGTACATTATTAAGATTACTAAATGATTTACAATTCTAAAATTAAATTCATTTTTTTCTTAGATAATAATAATAATAATAATAATAATAATAATAATAATAATAATAATAATAATAATAATAATAATAATAATAATAATAATAATAATAATAATAATATTAATAATAAGTATGATTCATAATTCTAAGAATTAAATTATGATTTCTTAAAATAATTCATGAATTAATTAATTAATTAATTAATAATAATAAGTATGATTCATAATTCTAAAAATTAAATTATGATTTTTTTAAAATAATAATAATAATAATAATAATAATAATAATAATAATAATAATAATTTTCATTTTATAAAAAAACAATATTGGATATATATGTAAGTAAGAATCCTGAGAATGAGGAAAAAGAATACCTAAGAAAAGCTAGGAATAAGAATCCTGGAAAGTTGTACTACTTTCCTTGTTTTCAGGATTCTGATTACTTTCTCTATCTGGCAAAAATTTAACCAAACACATGAATTTAATATTTTGGAATCAGATTACTTTCCCATGACAGAATCCGTGCCAAACAAACATGCTTAGCAAGGTTTTAACGAGGCTCGGCCCTTAGTTTGCTTTCTGTGCTTTCAATGGTTCTTTAGGTTTTTCTTTATCTTTTTAATAAATTTTTTATTTAATAATAGGATGCATAGTTCATTTACACAAGATGCATGGTTCATTGATACGACATGCATGGTCCAGTAACATAATATGCATGGTTCATTGACACAATATAAATGGTTCAATTTAAACATAGATAATTCAAGAAAAATGATGCATGGTTCATTGACACGATCTGCAGGGTTGACACAATATGCATGGTTCAATTTTGATAGCAAAATCATTTTCAATTTTCCTTCACCAGTTTTGCAACCTTCTTCTTCGTGTTTCCGACAAACTTATCTTTAACCCATTGTCTCATTCTTCGATATTCTGCGAACTCTGCCATTAGCCACCACCATAGCCTCCAATTCTATCGATCCCTCAATCTTCTATCAAAAATTCATTATCCATTGTACCATAACCACAATATATCTTTGAATCATTACGTGAGAACTCGTCAGTGGTTGTTGTCGTCGTTGTGCATCAGTCACCATTGTCTATCGAGCATCGTTCAACTCAGAAAGAGGAGGAGAAGAAGACGAAGAAGAAAGGAAAAAAAAAACAATCACGTGAAGAAATGAAACAAAATCAACTGACCATATAACCCTTACTATAATATTCTTAAGTTAAAAGGAAGAAAAAGAAAAGGTGAGTATTAGCCCTAGGATCAAGGAGATGGATGGATGGATAAGATTGGGTAGTAGTACATACTACCTAAGAGAAGGAATTCTATATGACCCATTCCCTATATATATATATATATATATATATATATATATATATATATATATATATATATATATATATATATGGTTCAATTCAATAGAAACAGCCCCTTATATAGAGAAATGAGACATATTCTAGTTCGTTAAATCAATCTTGATCAAGGGTTGAAATTAAAAGTTAATATAATTAATATAATCATTTCTCACAATAAAATTGGTAAGATTCTAAATATCCCTAAAATTACTCAATTCTCATTCTCTCTCCCTCATCTCTCTCTCTCCCGTCTCCTTTCTATCTCTCTCTGTAAACTGCCGCCCCCTTCCTTAATCCCCAATTTTGCCGCTCCTTCATCCTCTCCGGCGAATGTTCAAGGTACGTCAATGGTATTGAACTCCATAAAATTAAAATACATACATAAGTTCAATGACAGAAAACTAAAAGTTCATTGAACTATATCTACAAGTTCAATAAAATTCAACACTCAATATCTAAAAGTTCAATGGTATTCAATGGTATGCAAGTAGCAGGGGAATGGACCGTGAAGATTAGCTCAAGCTAGAATAACATCTAAAATAAGAATCTGAAACCCATACTTGCTGATTTGGACAATATCAAGAAAATTAACTATACGTTCATTGGACTATATCTACAAGTTCAACAAAATTAACTATATGTTCATTGGAATTATCTAGAAGTTTGGGGGAAGGGGGCCGACAATTCTCGCCTTTTGCCGAGGGAGATGGGTCGTTGAAGGTGGCCGACCTCGTCGGATTTTGGAAGAGAGGGGAAACCGGAGGCGGCAAAGCTTTGGAGAGGCGTCTGTTCTGATCTTTGACGCGCAGCGGCAATGGCTCGTGGTGGCTCTCGCCGCATCGGAAGAAGGGCGAAGAGAGGCGGGGGTGGTGCTGACTAGGTGAGGTGATGGCCTTGCCGGAGTTCAGAGGAGGTAGGCGGCTGGAATCAAAGAGAACAAGGAGATGGGAGGACGTTCGTGGCGGTGGGAGGACGTTCGTGCGGTGGGGAGAAGAAGAGAGAGAGAGAGAGAGAGAGAGAGAGAGAGAGAGGAAAAGGAGAGAGGGGACGAAAGAGAGAGAGGGAGAGATGAGGGAGAGAAAGTGGGAAGTGAGTAATTTTAGGGATATTTAGAATCTTACCAATTTTATTATGAGAAATGATTATATTAATTATATTAACTTTTAATCTCAGCCCTTGATCAAGATTGATCTAATGAACTAGAATCTGTCTCTTTTCTCTGTCTAACTTTGTGTTTCTATAGAACTTTTCCCTATATATATATATATATATATATATATATATATGTGTGTGTGTGTGTGTGTGTGGTGTGCTATCGTGATAATTGTATTTTTCAGTGCGACACCGGAACCGAGGGAGGGGCGCGTACATGGGATGCGACTTTGGTCGCGCAGAGGCATCTTAGTTGCGTGCGAAAGGGGAAAAGAGGTAAGGCTTTGGTCGCTGGGGAGAGGGGATAAATCTGGGTTACAAGGGTGCTGGCGGTACAGTGCCACATGGTTGGCTACAGAATTTTGCACATGGGCGGGGAGAGGGGAGAGGGTTGTGGCGGTGCGGTGCAGCGCCTTGGAGAGAATAAAAGTTGCGGGGGTGTGTCAGTGTGCCGCCGAGGGTATTTAATTTTTTTTTTAACTTTAAGTTTATTGCCGCAAATGGAGTCATCTGAGGTGAGGCTTTGGCCGGGGGTGGGGGGAGGGTTGTTATGGGAGTGCAGCGTCACTGCAGGGTGGTGGTGGAAGTGCAGCGCCGTTCGGGGGATCTGGGTTTGTAGTATTTGGATTTTTCTTTTTCCTTTTTTTGTTAATTTAAGTTTAGCAATTAATTATTTAATTCAATGTTATAATGGTAATTGATGACTTAATCTAAACTACCAAACGACTTATTCACAATATCTATATTTTACTCCCTTTGTTTCGACTATCTTGGAACAAAATTTTTGGGCACGAGATTTAAGAAATTAGTAATTAGCGTGTTAAGTGTGGTAGATGAAAATTTGAACAAAAGGGAAAAACTTTTGTCATGTAATGAAATGTATCAAGATAGTTGGATGGCTCAAAAAGGAATACGAATCAAGATAGTGGACGGAGGGAGTATATCTTATCTACCAAACACTAAATTATGGTGCTAATCTTTCTCTTTATACGATACATATCTTGAATTTGATCTATCTTAACTTATTTTAATTACGGCTTTCAAACATACCCTAATGTAGAGACTTATTCATCACCAAATAACGACCTTATTTCAAAGCAAAATAACTTAGTAAAGAAACAGCCTCAAAACAATGAGATGAGATTACGAAGATTGAGACACTTATTCAACACCAAATAATGAATGAAAAAGAATCAAATTGAGAGAAGATCGAACAAATAACAAATATTACAAACAAGAAATCAATAGAGATAGCACAGACAAGCAGAAGCAAAAAATTGGAAAAATTTTCATTTAGAGCTTCCACTGTGGTAGAAAGTTTCAAGGTAGGAGCATCTGCAGCGGCACTCTATTCTAGAGTGAACCGCTATTTTGCAGTCCAATGCTCCCTCCAACAGCACGCTACTTTACGCCAAAATGTAGAGTGAATGAACAGTGCCCCGGCAAATGTAGCGGGCTACTGTTCATCACGCTAGTTATTATTTATTTTTTTTGCTTTTCTTTTATCCTTCTTTTTGTGGTTTTAGTTTTACTTCTTTTTGTTATTAATATGAAATACTTCTTATTCATCACTCTAATTGTCTCGTTATTAATATGAAATATTTCCAATGTGCAATTTAAAAATTGACGATCAGAATATATATTTTTATTTTGTATATTATTAATTTATTTTATTTTTGTTTAAATTATAAAAGATATTATATAGAATTTTTAAATTGCAACATCATAAAAATACAATAATATAAAATTGCAATAATAATAAAATTACAACAACACAAAAATATCATAAACATAAAATTACAAGAAATAGAAATACAATAATATTAAATTAAGAAAACATTCAATAAGGTCCAAAATCCCCTTCAGATCCTCCAGCATCACCTCCAGCATCACTTCCAGATCCGCCAAAATTCGGAAATTCATCACCAAACATATTGAAAGCATTGTGTAATTAGGCTGTCGAGAAGAAGAAGACATGAAAGGCAGAATAACAAACAAATAAAAAAAAAAAGACAAACACAAGAAATAAAAGCTTAGATTCTATGTGGAAGTATACAAATCGTAGAGCATATTTATAGACATTAAATTGTGAAAATTTGCAGATAAGATAAGAAATGAATGGTGGAGATTTCATGGAAATCGTGATGAATGGCATAGATTTTTTCTTCCAGATTCGTACATGAGATATAGAATGGATGATGCAGATTTAAAGAACTTTAAATGGATGGTGCAGATTTGATTTTATAAAGTTGCAGAATAGATAAGAAACAGATGGTGAGGATTAATGGAAATCATAATGGACGGTGGATATCATCATTGGAAAGATAAGTTTGCAGGAGAGATAATAATTGCAGGAGTATGCAGACAAGATAAGATTTCTTTGAACAAATTTTATTATATAAGAAGTATGCACATCTAATAATCTGTACACCTATCTTCTCAATTTTACTCATCACGAAGCAAAAATAAGATATGAATTATCATGCTGCTGGCTCTTCTTATATATTTTCTTCTTCAAGCTCATCATCAGATGAGCTTGAAGAAATACTCAATGAATGTGATGTTGAACATCAATTGATGTCTCAACATATTTTGTCAAATAATTTCATTGTAGCAAGCCTTATTGAAAATCAAAGTGCTACAACAATCCACAGAGGCTCAGTTCCTGGTCGCAGGATGATCCATCGTGATCGAGAAGTGGCTGCCCAACGTCTGTTCAACGATTATTTTTCTGAAAATCCAACATTTAATGAAGGAATGTTTCGTAGACGTTTTCGAATGTCTCGAAATTTATTCCTTCGTATTGTTGATGCTGTAAAAAATCACAATAGTTACTTTCGGCAAGGAAGGGATTGCACTGGTAGATTGGGCTTGTCCACACTGCAAAAAATAACCGCTGCATTTCGGATATTAGCATACGGGGTACCTGCAGATGCCACCGATGAGTACATCAACATTGGTGAGTCTACTGCAATTAAATGTGTCAAGAAATTTTGTCGTGCAATTGTGGAAATATTTTCAAGTCAATATCTTAGATCTCCTACTTCTAGTGATGTTGCTAGACTATTATATATTGGTCAACAACGTGGTTTTCCAGGAATGTTAGGTAGTCTAGATTGTATGCACTGG
Source organism: Salvia miltiorrhiza (assembly GCF_028751815.1). Taxonomy (NCBI): domain Eukaryota; kingdom Viridiplantae; phylum Streptophyta; class Magnoliopsida; order Lamiales; family Lamiaceae; genus Salvia; species Salvia miltiorrhiza. The sequence goes on from NC_080388.1 coordinate 52,969,440, forward strand.
AAGTGGAAAAATTGTCCAACTGCTTGGGCAGGCTCATATGCAGGTCGTAGTGGATCTCCCACGATTATTCTTGAAATTGTTGCTGATTATGATCTTTGGATATGGCATTCATACTTTGGTATGCCAGGGTCCAATAATGATATTAATGTCTTGGAAAGATCGCATCTTTTCAGTGATCTTGCTAGAGGTATCACTCCACCTGCAAATTATGTAATACAGGGAAAAGAGTATAGTGTGGGTTATTATTTAGCTGACGGAATATATCCGAAATGGTCCACACTTGTGCAAACTATACATGAACCACGTACTGCAAAGAAAAAACATTTTGCTACGAGACAAGAGTCGTGTAGAAAAGATGTGGAACGTGCATTTGGAGTTCTTCAAAGTCGATTTGCAATTGTTGCAAATCCGGCCCGTTTTTGGCAAAAGAAACATTTAGAGCTTATCATGAAATCCTGCATTATCATGCACAATATGATAATTGAGGATGAAAGAGACTTGTCTGCACCAATTCAAGAGATGAGAGAAGTCCCAACTCCAGATGTCGAAACGGTGCCAAATGAAGCACGTCAGTTTCAAAAATTTCTTGCACGCTATCGAAGCATCAAAGATAAATCAGCTCATCTTGCACTTCGTGATGCATTGGTCGATCATTTGTGGAAATTAGTGTGCTATTGTCATGTAATTTATGCTTTTTTCAATTATTATGTAATGTTATTTTATATGTTGTTGGAATAAATTAATGTGCAATAATTTAAATATAGTATAAAAAATCAAAATAATTATATTATATTATGTTATAATTAAATAAATCAGAATAAATATAAATAGAATTAAATATATATATATATAATATAATAACTATATAAAAAGATTAATTTAATAACAATTAAAAGTATAAAAATAGAATATTCCATTATAGAGTGAAATGTAGAGTTGATTGTTGGAGAGCAAAATGAAATTACTCTACATTTCACTCTACAAAATAGAGTGAAGTTCACTCTAATGTAGAGTGAACCATTGGAGTTGCTAATAATGCTACCTTTTATAGTGGGGCGTTGGTTTTAAGGAAATAAAGTTGGGATAGCAAAGAAAAACAAAAAAAAACAATTTTACTTCCTAGGTTGTTGGCGACCCCACCACAGTTGATGATGCGCGCGTGTGTATCACTATGGTTTTAGCTCGCTTGCACACGCCCGCTGTGCGGCTGTGAGTGTCCACTGTGTAGTTTTCAAGATATAATTTATTTATTTTTTGAAAAATCTAATTATAATTTAGTAATAGTTAAATACTCCCTCCCTTTATCCCAGTTATAATGAGACTCTTTTTTTGGCAAGAAAATTAAGAAATACTCCCTCCGTCCACGAAATGAGTACTCATATTTCATTTTTCGTCCGTCCACGAAATTAGTACCCATTTCTCTTTTTGGCAAGTGTACCCCACACATCTCTTTAATTAATACATTAAAAAAGTTGAACCTTTAAACTATTTACACTACACTCCATACATTTCTTAAAACCCGTGCCGTCCACAAATGGGTACTCATTTCGTGGACGGAGGGAGTATGTGTTTTGTGTGTAGATGAAAAAGTGAAAAGATGAATAAAGAATAAAACTTTTGCAAAATAAGAAAAGGTCTCAAGATAAATGAGACATCCAAAATGAAGAGAGACTCAAGATAGGTGGGATGAATGGAGTATAAGATTGTGATATAGGGGAGAAAATATGAGATAATTGAAAAAATAAATAGTTATTGAAGTGGCACACATATAGCACCACTAGAGCTGGCAAAACGGGCGGCCCGGCCCGACCCAGCTGGCATTGGCGGATTCAGGATTTGTGATTTGGGGGTACTAAATTTATACGATGTCTGAAAATATTTGTATGAGGGTTCGGGGGCGAGAGCTCTCGAGCTAATTATTTTTAAACATTTAGTACAGTTCATTTTCATATTCAAGTAGAATCTTAATGAACTTAGAATTAGAATCAATCACTTAATATAATAAATAGTTGTTCGCAGTTCTATTCATTTAACGACAAGTACATTGAAAGCATATAAAAACCTACTTTTACGCATTTTTTTTTGAAAAATTATTTCATATTCTAAAAAAAATAAACTAATTCATTATTAATAATTCATAATTTTACTTTGACTCGATCATTGACTCAAATTCAATACTAAAAATTAACTAAGAAATGAAAATGAGTAAAAAACTATACAAATTTAACAAACTAATTATATAACAAATTACTATAAAAATATTAAATAATTAAGATGAATATTATAATTATCAAAATGATATATTATATTTATTAAGATGAATATTATAATTATCAAAATGATATATATTAAAAATTATATAAGAGATTTGGGGGCACGGTCGTACCCCCTTGCACCAATGTGGCTCCGCCACTGCCAGCGGGCTTTTGAGATTGACCGGGTCGGGCCGGGCTGGCCCGAATTCAACCGGGCTGCTATATTTTAGGCTCAGCCCAGCCTCGATCGGGCTATCGGGCGGTCGGGCCAAACTCGCCCAATAATTTTTTTTCACTAAATCCTAGTTTTGTTCTTATAAAAAATTAAATAAATTAAAATAATATCAAATAATAATTATAAACCAAACAGAAAATTGTGCTGAGAGTTGCATCTCAGTTTTCTAGGCGTGGTTGGTTCCCAAAACAAACTTCCTCTTTGCTTTCACTTTTTTTTTTTTTTTTTTTTTTCCTTTTTTTCAATTTTTATTTTTTTTTTCGATAAAATTCCCTCTCTACCTCTTTCCACTCTAATATTTCGATAGGAATTAGGAACACTGGTTTGAGTATCACATTTGTGGAAGAATTTATGTTCCTGTTCGACAATTAAGTTGCCAAAAGCTTACTGACGTTTGTCACTGCTCTATGCTGTTTGAATTTAAGTAAGAGTTATTAATATTTAAGGAAGAGAATTGAAAAAAGGGAAACAAATAAAATAGAATACCTAAGTAAAATTAGAATAGTAAAAATAAAATTTTAAAATTAATCGGGCGGGCTTTTTAGCCCGAAAACCACAGGCTTTTTAGCCCCGGGCCCGATCAGCCTGGCGGGTTTATTGGGCGGATTTTTTAGACCCGGATTTTTTTGGGCCTACATTTTGTACAACCCAGCCCAGCCCTAAACACGGACGGGCCGGATCAATCTTGCCAGCTCTAAGTACCATTATAGGATAACACCATAGTGAATGTTGTTATAAACTACACAAAGAAAAAACTAGTTATACTAAAAGACAAACTAAAGAAAAGACTATTTATATATAGGGCAAATGGTTTTTAATACCCACTTCTATAATACATCTATCAAATATACCACCTATATAAAACATCTATGAAAAATACCCACTTCATAGTGAAATATCATTCCTACCCTTATACTATATCTCTCTTAATACTTCATCTTATACATTAATCCGCGCTTTCAGAATTGGTATCAGAGCGGGTTTTTATAGAGGAATTATTTTATATTTAATTTATTTTAAGATTAACCTATGTGGGAGGAGACTCCATAAAAATTTGTATGGATCCGGACGAATGTCCGAGATGTCTTGTATACAGGGTTTCTCTCCAACATTTGGAGAGAGAAAACAGTCACCTAATGGGTGAATTACGAGTGTATTGGAGATTCCTAGCAAATCACATTAACGAGGACGAGGAAATAGTTCGTGAGATTATTACGAACATACAGGGTTGTCTTGAGGCCCTACTGGAGAATGCCGAGGCCAAATCGGCAAATGAACGAGCCAGAGCCAACCTCCATCAATTACACATCTGATGGAACAGAAGGATAAGGCGGGAGCTGTCTACCCAAAGTACCAGCCTATCAAGCCGGATTCTTCCGTAAATATTGAATTACGGGAAATCCAAAAGACGGTGGAATACTATGGCAACAAGCTATATGATCTACCACTGGAGATAAGCCGGATATCAATGAAACAAGAGGAAATGCTAATCCTCTTACATGATATCAAAAGAAGGGTGGAGGAGATCGAAAGGCGAAAACCATGTTCCGGAAAAATTCGGAATACATGGTCCAGAGAACCGACGTACCCTCTACCAGTCAATGCAGCACCCAAAAAGCTGCAGACAGAAGAAATAGCTCGTTTCTTGAGAGGGAAAAATCATGAATAACCTCGAAAGGATCGGACTGGAAGATCTACAAGAATTAGCAGAATCTTTTGTTAATTTAAATATGGTGGATCTGAAGACGAACCAAGGAGATTTCGAGCCCAAAGTCGAAATCCCACGAGAAGAGCCATCCACATCTTCCAGGAGGGCTGAAGTTCGTGATGAAGCAGGGAGCCTCCAACGAACCAGAAGACGGCGCAGACTACAAGAAACTCCTGTAGGAAAAATCATACTCGAGCCAATCCATCCATATGGGTTAGTCCTCAACATTGACGAAGCAAGCTTCAAAAGTTGGGAATCACTCATTGATGAATGGGCATCGGCAATGAAGATCGTAATTGCCACCGTGGAGTATGATAAAAATGAATTTATCAAAATTTTCGAGGCAAGTTTTGCTGGAATGGCAAAACAGTTTTGGGACAACATCAAAACAAACGAGAAGAACGATCTGTTCGCCAAGGTTTCTCCGTGGGACATTCTGGAGAAGGCAACGGAGTATCTCAAAGTCCACTTTCTTGGAATGTGATTCTTTGAAGGTGCAGGAGAAGAAAAGCGTATCAAATACCAACAAGCACTCTATAGTTTGAAGTTGGTAGTTCTGGAGCCAAAAGCTCTCGACGAATTCTTACGCTTATATGCCTTATACACACATATGGGGCTAGTCGATGATCAGATTGCCATGGATCTCTTCTTTCTGAAGTTTCCGAGTCCATGGAGAGAAATGTTCATCAACGATTACAAGTCACCTGGAGCATTCCACCTCGATAGTACATCAAGGAGAATGTCCTATGTTCACAAGAAGCTGTCAGAATGGTGTCAGCAGGCGAAAGTCCAGAGAGATCTCAAGAAATTGAGAAAAATAAACCAAAGAACTCCTTTGATTTGCGACAATATTGATCTACCAACAGAAATAGGTGGAGAATTATTGTATCAAATGAAGAAGACAAAGAAACATAGGTTCCAACCCTATGGAAGAGATCTAAGAACCAGGCGGGGCTCTTGGAAACCCAGGACTATATGGTCCAAGCAAAAGGCCCGATCCTACAAATCAGGCCAACGGAGTGGACCATCGAGGAGCCGGTTTTCTTCTCAGAAACGAATCCCGGCAAGGAAAACTTTCAGGCGTACCCAGGCCAAATCAAATGAAAGTTTCAAAGATTGCAACTGCTGGACGTGCGGTGCAAAGGGGCATATTTCTACCAACTGTCCCGACAACGAGAAAAGAGGGATGAGGAGATTCGAATCCACACCGGATATTGAAGATGCCATCTACAACCAAGAACTGATGCCAGTTTATCGGTTCGAAGATATATCCTCTGATGAGAGTATATACGAGCAAGAAGAAGTCTTTAGCTCTGAAGATTCGGATACTAGTTATGGATCATCCGGAGACGAGTCAGACTAAGGAGGAGAACGAGGCCTTCCACTCTCAAAAGAAAGATCAAGAAGGATTTACAAGCCATTTCTTGATTCCCCAAAAGGAGGTGGTAGATAAGCTTGTGAAAAAGCTTAAAGACAAAACCATGGATGTACAAACATTCCAAGGGTTTTCAGGCGGAAGAATGAATCAAGTCATACAAAGCTTGAGTCCATTCAAAATGAAGCATCATGTCTATTTCGGCACTACAAGTCGAGAATTGGCGCTTCCAATAGAGATAACAAACAACCAGGTGGAGATCCAATTAGTCCCAGCCGAAGATGTGCGGAGGGATCTCAGAAAAATGAAGCCAGAAGTGGCTAAAACGATGAAATGGATTCATATTGGAGCAATCCAATTGGTGATCAAGTCTGGACTCAAACCAAGGACGGATACTCCAATTGATGTTGCCCTCTGTGACAAAAGGGTCACAGACACAAAAGATTCAGTACTGGGAGCCTTTTCAGGCAATCTGTACGCCAAGAAGATTATAGCCAAATTATATCCACAGATCGCTTATAATCTTTAAGATTCATCCTTCAGTCGAGCCCTGACACTCTACCAGGACTTCAAAAGGAAGGATCTGTTGACGGGAGGAAATAGGCCATACTCGATCACATATCAAGTATCATATGCCCTATCAAATTCCCACCACACGGATTTATTTTTGGGGAAGGATTTTATTGAAGTCCCCGAAATATTCAAAGAAGTTGCCAAGGCAGTAAGCCTTGACCGAGTCGAAATTCCAAGAATTGGGGAGATCGACATCCAAGTTGGAGATAAGCAGGTGCTGGAACATAATCAAAGTCTTAGATTGGGAACACCAAGGCTATCATTCCAAGGAGATAGGCTGACTTCAAGGCCTTTAGAAAGAAGCTTATCTAATTCCTACGAGAGAAGGGCGATTAAGGAAACATCAGCTCTAGGCATAAGAGTAAAACTCAAATGCCCCGAAGGATGGAGAAATGTTTCCACATAAATTGATACAACTGAAAGGAAAAATCAATTTCCTTGCAATACGTTGTATTATTTGGATAATCCAGAAAGTGGTCGATATATTGGAATTCTGGAGATTGGAGGCTTTGAGATCAAGATCGAAGGCAAAGCCGGACAAGAAGCAGACGTCCTAATCTTAGGGCGAAATTTCCTTGACAATTATCAACCATGATCAAGGAAAGCGAGTGGAGTGGAGATCACAATGGGCGGAAAGCGGTTGCTGATCCAATGACAAGTCCATTCTCGATTTACATCTCTGTGGGGATGTTATACAAGAAATTCAAAGCATAATATTTTGCTGCTTATGTCGATTCAGGAGTAGGAATCTGTACGGCAAAAAGAGGAGTCTTTCCAACAGAAGTTGAAGAAGAACTGCCTCGAATTGCGGGAAGGGATTTCTCCAAGAAAATCTTACTCCTATCAAAGGGAGTAAAACAGACAGAAATATTGATCGGTGAAGCAGGCCAAACACCTTGGTACAAGGTCAAGACTCCACCCATCTATTTCCATGATACCGGAGCAGATATATTATTCGGAAATAATTTTCTGCAAACCTTCAAAAGGTATACCCAGGACAATGAAGCCAGGAGGCTAGTGTGCACAACCAATTGTGACCACAAGATCATTGTGCAAAGGCTCAAAGGAGCTTTTAATCGTTCAATGCCAATCAAATTTCGCAGCAAGCGTGGTGATGATGGTAGACTCCGGAGACCACAAATGAAGGATCAACGGAGGTTCAGAGATATTCTGCTCAAATGCAGCAAAATCGAGGGATTCCCAGATCTCTCCGAAGAGGAAACACAAATCCTCAAAGTCTCCTTGATATCACATAAAGATATTAAGGAAGAAGAACAGGTGTCCATAGCCGACGTCAAAAGGAGAATCCAGAAGTGTTATCATGAGGATCCTTTGGCATGGTGGGACAAGAATCAGCTCAAAGCTACCTTGAAAGTTAAAACTGGAAAGGAGCATGAGTTCGTGAGATTCAGACCTATCCTAATGAACACTCAAGATCAGCAGGATATGAGAAATATAATCAAGGAACACCTTGATTTGAAGTTAATCGAACCAGGGAATTCGCCTTACAGCAGTCCTGGATTTCTGGTGAGAAATCATGGAGAGATCAAGCGAGGAAAACCAAGATTGGTCATTAATTATAAAGGGATTAATGACATTCTTGAGTTTGATGGATATTTCATCCCAAACAGAGAACACCTTATCAACTGCATCAGAAGTGCAAAGGTATTCTCAAAGTTCGATTGCAAATCAGGATTTTACCAGATTCGCATGGAGGAAGGGAGTAAGAAGTTCACAGCCTTCTCAACTCCACAAGGACATTATGTCTGGAATGTCATGCCAATGGGGTTAGCCAATGCGCCTCAGATATTCCAAAGGAAGATGGATAATCTCTTCAAAGATTATTCTTCATTCATGTTTGTTTATATTGATGACATTCTTATTGGATCAAATAACATTCATGAACATGTCAAGCATCTGGAAATCTTTGCGGATGTTTGTCAACAAGAAGGACTTGTGCTGTCTGAAAAGAAGGCAGTCATTGCCACCCAGAAAATGGAGTTTCTGGGGATTGAGATCGATGAATCTGGAATAATTCTACAAGAACATATTGTGGAAAAGGTCCAGAATTTCCCGGAGGATCTCAAGGAGAAGAAGCAGCTCCAAAGCTTTCTCGGAGTTGTCAACTTTGCAGGGATGTTTATCAAAGACCTTGCAGAACATAGAAAAGTCTTCAGTCCACTACTCAAGAAAGATGTTCCATTCATATGGAAGGAGGAGCATCGGGAGGGTATGAAGAAGTTGAAGGAGATTTGCAAAAATCTCCCAAAACTTTCAATACCACAAGACGAGGATGACCTAATCCTCTACACCGACGCAAGTGATTCCTGGTGGGCAGCCGTGCTCACAAAAATCACTCCTTATGGAGAGGAACCATGCAGATACTGTAGCGGTCTCTTTTTCGACAGTGAAGCTGTGCGATGGCACATCAACGAGAAGGAGTTCTATGCAGTCAGAAAAGCGTTCAAAAAATGGCCGCTATTCTTACTTGCTAAGGAATTCGTTTTGAAAGTTGATAACACTAATGTTAAAGCTTTCTTAACCAAGAAAATAGAATCTAAACCTGAAAAGGTTAGATTACTTAGATGGCAGGCTGAATGCCAATATTATGATTTTGATATTGTCATTCTGAAATCTGATGATAATGTTATTGCAGATTTCTTAACAAGGGATGGAGCCAAGTGAGGTTGACACCATCATGGATAACCAGAGGCAGCTCCTGGAAAACCTGGAGATGCTACAACAAGAATGGCAAGAGTGCTTACTCCATGTCAAACAAGCAGGAAGGATACAATCGGATGATGAATCCAAAGTGTCTAACCTTATACGAGAATGTCTCAAAAAGATGATAAGTCTTAATGAGGCAACCCACAAGCCGCTCTTGCGCGGGATCATGACTCCCATGATCGAAACAGGCATTACCGTACCGGCCGGACTACCGGTAGCAGGGGATTCAAGTACCCCTAGCACAAGTTCTGAGGCTAAGGCGTCAAAACCAGATCCTCAAGAAAAAGATGTTGCTAAAGCTTCACCGCCCGAACCAACATGTCAACCATCCACCTCTGGGGTAAAAGAGGGAGAGATCAATCTTAGGCCACTGACAGGCAAATCTAAGATTGATACTAACATTATTGAAATTTCTCCTGTTTGGCAGCTGTACCAGTCCAGATGGGAAAAACTCAATACCAGAAAAGGAATCAATCCGGGTTATTGCCGGGTTGATGTTAAAGGAAAATATCCTCGTGTTTGGATGACTACCGGAGCTAATCCTCAGGAGGTCAAGGAATGGTATGAATTTGGGGCGCTAGCCTCAGTTTATACTATATCGCCAGCATTCAGCGAAATCAAGGGTCTACCAAGGTGGATCCAAGAAATAGTCTATGATGCTTGGTCGAACAATCCGTCTCTAAACAGGGGAGACGTCCTGGAGTTATATTTTCTCAGTGCAGCTCCAGAACCAGCAGGCAAAGGGATTCATGAAGCTTTTCATTTCATTAAGCTTCGGAGACCCGACACGGAGGCCTTAAACAGAATTAAGGCACCAGATCACCAGATCTCCATCGTCACCACTTTTACGGAGGATCAAATCTCCACAAGACGTGCATGGGGACTATGGGTCTGTCTCATGGAGATAGACAAAGTAAAGTACCAATTCAAGTTCTCTCATAATGCAGGACTTGGATCTTTCTTGTTAAATTCTATGACAGGAAAAACCACGAGCTTCGCGGAGAAGGCCTTCGAAGAAAAAAGGCAGACTCTCTGGCGCAACAAGGTGGCGGGAAGCAAAGAAACCCGTCACAAGTTCTGCAACATGGCCCATCTAGGCCATTGGATAGATCACATCTGCGCGAAGTGTCCCACGCAGAAGGAACCGGAGTTTGGAAAAGGCTTATTTCCAAAGCTTAACAAGAAGAAATTCCGGTCCGACGAGTATGAGGAGCACAAGACTCCACATGAACGAGCACCGCGGGCACCAAGAAAGTAAAGAGCCCGACAAAGAAAAGGGAGTCATGTGACTCAGGACAGGAGGACCACCCACTAAAAGAAAAACGACGAAAGTGGGTGGATAATAATGCAGACCAACTATCCACTGACTGAGGTGGGTAATTCTACAGGAGTTCCACTCATCAAAAGAAGACAAAGGATGGTGGAAAAGTTGCAGGCCCCTCACAGCATTATCAGCTAAATAATGAAGTATGGGACCAAGAAAGCACCACTCACCGAGAGCAGGAAACACAGCTGAGTGGAGGAAAAAGTAGCTGGACCTCACCAACCATTATCACAAAAAGATAAAGGAAGGTTCAACCCCATGTGAAGGCACTAACTAGTGTCGGCAATAATGGCCGACAAAAGTAGGTGGCTGTCACCATCCAAGTTAGCTGGCCACGAAGAAGGAATCCAAGGCCAACTACCAAGCAATTATAGAGGGAATCAAACCTCTATATAACCCCGAGCTCTGGAGAGAAGAGATCATCGAAAAATCAGAACACATCCACACAACACTCTCTCTAGAAAATTGTCTTTGTAATTTTAAATTTCTGTTTTCAAAGTTTTTCATTTTTTAGTTTTAGTTTTTTTTTTTTTTTTTTTTTTTTTTTTTTATGTATACAAGTATTAGCTACCAATGAGTAGCTAAACAAGTTTGTCTCCTCCCTGATGGAGAATTTTTTGAAATAAATTAAGTATTTTATAATTCCTCTATAAACGTTTTGTTTTCGCTCAACTTTCCGGTTTAGTAGAAAATTTTCTTTCATTTTCCAACAAAGTATTATACGTCGACACTTAGTGAAGGAGGAAGGTTGCAACCATCCCTTGCGAGCGCGTGGTTGGACGGAGCCTTGGGGGCAGACAGTCCGTAAAACGCAACAAGCACTGACTCCTGAAGAAGACCAGTCGACTAAAGGTATAATGATGATTTATGTTAAGATTATTTTTGAAGTGTTACGGAAGCATGTTGGGCCTGATAAGTCTTCATAGACTATTTCCAATTTGAACATGAAATTGTATTATGATGAATATGTAGAGGATTTGTTAAAGGGTAGTTTTGTTATTAATTATGAATTGGATATGGTTGATATATGTTTTGTGAAAGTGAGTATTTTTGATAGATAAGTTATGGAGGTGGGTATTTTAAATTTTGACCCTTATATATATGTATATATATATATATATATATATATATATATATATTTTGACAAATGAAAATACTATTTATACTAAAGGACAAATTAGTGACTGATATTAAAAGAGGATGATATTGGTATCTAATAAAAATGATTGAGTTTATTGTGAGTGGAGAAAATATCTGACTTAAAAGGTAAGAAAGACATCTATTATGTGATAAAAGGAAATCAACAAATAAAAATTAACTAATTTTTATGGACACCAAAATAACAGAAATGAGTATTTTTGTGAAGGAAAGGAGTAAATTTTAACAGTATACTCGTTTGTAGATACAAATACATCAGGTCGGCTCGAATAAGCAATGTGGCACATAGCTCTCCATCACCATCTGCAGCTTTAAATCCTGAAGAACCAAATAAACTCCATCCATATCCAACTCAAATCCTCTTCCAACTGAGAACGAGTGAACCTTCTTCCTCACCTCAATCCAGCTCTGCGCCGGGACCTTCCTCAGCCCCTTAGCCCTCGCCAGCGTCCTCACCTCCGCAGCCTCACCCCAGCGCCCGCTAGCAGCATACAAATTCGACAGCAACATGTATCCACCCGTTGCGCTGCTCTCCATACCAAACATCACAGCAGCGCTCTCCTCCGCATCATCCACATTCCTATGCATCTCGCAAGAACTCAACATGGCCCCCCAGACAGGCGCGTTGGGCTCCATCGGCATGCTTCTCAGGACCCGTCGTGCCTCCTCAAGAAGCCCCGCCCTCCCAAACATATCCACCATGCACGCATAGTGCTCCACCCGGGGCTCGATCCTGAACTCTCCACTCATCCGGTGGAAAAGCTCGCGGCCCTCAGCAACTAAACCTGCGTGGCTGCAGGCAGAGAGGACAGCCACGAAGGTGACCTCGTCCGGCCCAATCCCGGCCTCCACCATTTGGTTGAAAATCGTGAGAGATTCGAGCCCTAATCCGTGCATCCCATACCCTGTGATCATTATGTTCCATGAGATTATATCTCTAAACTCCATTTTCTTGAATAGCATTTCCCCTGCCCCTAAATCCCCACATTTCATATACATGTTGATCAAACCATTCATCACCAATACATCATTGTCCATAAACAATCTGATCGTGTGGCTGTGAATCTCTCTACCAAGAGGGAGTGCTGATAGCTCAGCACATGCTGATAGCACGCTAGCAACGGTCACAGCATTGGCCAGAACTTGAGCATTCTGCATACGTCGAAAGAGCTTCAAAGTCGCCTCTTTACGTTCCTCGCTAGCTGCAAATCCGGCTATCACAGCACTCCAACTCACCACATTAGGCCTCACTGTGTTCGAACTCTCCAACCTTAGGAAGGCGGAGAGGGCATTGTCACACAAACCTGCCCGAGCATAGGCCGAGATCAACGCATTCCAGCTCACTAAACTCTTCGAATTTAGAGTTGAGAAGAGATACTCTGCCTTTCTCACATCACCATTTCTCCCATACATGCTTATAAGAGCATTGCTCACAAATATATACCTCTCAAAACCACCTCTTATCACATGACCATGAACAATCTCACCTTTAGTAGCAGCCATAATTCCATCACACACTGAGATAACAACAGCTATGGATTCAGCTGTAGCATCAACACCTCTCTCTCTCATCAAAACATAAAATCCCCATGCCTTCTCACCAATCCCACACCATGCAAAGCTCGAGATCACTGAGGTCCAAGTCACGGGATTCGCCTCCCAACCCTCGTTTTCCATTCTCAGAAGCATCCCAACCGCGCCTTCACAGTCGAAGTTCTTGGCGAAACCCGACACCACAACGTTCCACGAGATGCGGCTTCTCAGAGGCATTCCGTCGAACACCTTCAGCGCAGCTCCCATCAAACCGATCTCTCCATACATTCCCACAAATTCGTTACCAACATGTAGATTGCTCGAGAGCCCGATTAGCACGGCGTGGGAATGAACCAATCGACACAATCTAATATCGCCCCTCATCGCGCACGCCCTTATAATTAGCGGAAAGCCGAAACCGTCGGGGTGAAGATTAATCTCCCGCATTCGGAAATACAATTCAACAGCAGCGCTATACCTAAAATCAGAGAGATAAGCACGCAGCATCGAGTTCCAGAACAGAGGGCTTGAAAAGCAGTCTCTGGGAGATTTATCAAACACCTTCCGTGCATCGTTCAAAAGGGAGAGCTTTGCGTAGGCGGAAACCAGTCTGGCCGACAAGAACGCCGAGGAAAACAATGATGTAACAGTAACCTGAGCGTGGATCTGTTTAACGGCTCCATCGAGATTGAATCTTTGGTCGATTCTGCTGATGCAATGCTTGAGAAGATGGTCGAAGAGATCGATGAGGCCATTTCCCGACTGAATCTGTACTGCTTCAGTACAGTAAAATTTACCGAAATTGTTGTGATTTGCGTGATAATATGAGTTGGGTGTGAGGAATTTGAATGGCGAGGGGAAGAAACGCTTGTGTAGAATAGGCAGAAGGATCATCAAGCTCAAGCATCAAACAGATTGAATTTCACTCTACAAAATACAAATGCATGCTTATATTTAGGTATTTTCATTTCACTCCCACAAAATTAGATATTTATGTTAGTTACCCCCTATATTTCTAGGTAAAGTCGACCCGCCGGGGCATATGGCGACTCATTTTTTGACTTGTCCCATCAAGTCCACGACAATGAATTTTAATCCTTATTTTTTAAAAAATTAACACATAGTAAATCTTAAAAGAGAGGACATGTTCTAAGATGAAAAGATAAAAATAAAGCTGAGATATACTCCAAAAATAGAAAATCTTTTAAGGAACGGACCAAAAATTAAAAGTTATGAAATTATTCGGTGAACGAAGAAAGTAATTGAGATGTCAAGTTGGAAGAACTCGTTCAAATCGAATAATCGTATATTTATTATTTTTCAAATTGTTCGTGTATTTTATTATAATATTATACTTATCAATAGTTGGAGCGTATTAGTATTACTTTGCATGTAATTCTCGTATTTCTTTTAACTATTTATCAATAGTTTAAGATAATTTTGTTAAATGACCAATAAAAATCATAATTTTGCCCAAGTAAATTCAATTGGACACAGAAACACACCTAAAACACCCAAAAAGTGACAATACAAAGTGCAAAACTCTGCAACAAAACCAAAAAATGACAATACAGGTGCAAAACTCTGCAACAAAATTCGTGAAAGCATTTCAAGGCACGTGTCAACGGGCGTTTCAGAAACTACGCGGCCAAGCCCGATGGCACCTGCTATTTGTGTTTGGAACGATCGGATGCTCGACTTGGTTGCGACTGCTTTATGCTGGCCTTGGCCTCTGCAACGAACTTAAGATCTGGCTCTGGCTTGCCCGAGGGCTCTTTCAGGGCCATGTAGATGTAGAATGCTATGACCACGTTGACGGAAAAGACTGCGAGGATTCCGCTCCATAGAGTCACGGACTCTGAAGGCAATTCAGTAGAACCTGTGTGCATGGTGCAGATGATTGCATCAGTAATAACACTCAAAATGATGAACACATCTATTTGTAATGAAGAAATTTACACAGCATGTTTATGTGAGTGTTCTTGTAGCGCGGAAATAGGAGGCGCTTTTGATTCGCTTTGTTAGATGCACACACGCTTGGGATGTCTCAGACACGGGATAGGATTTGGAGTTTACTTTTGGTGATAGGTTAAATATATAAAAAGATAATATAGTATGATCCACCACATACAATGGAACTAAACTAGCTTGTGTGGTCACCTAATCTTAAAAGAGAAAAAGAAAAAAAATCAAATCTTGACCCGTGAGACGGTCTCACACAATTTTTCATGCACACAAATTGTCCAGAAAAGCCTTCACCTTTAAGCAGATTGATACTCAGTGATGAATACTAAAACACTTCTATAATCTAAGTTATATATCATTGACATCTTCATCAGAAGTTACACATCATAAAATTAACTTTTGCAGCACTAATCGTCATACATATTTATTAAAGAACCATGATTTAAATATATAAAAAATTAATATATATGAGAAAAATATCAACAGTGTCAATATTTTAAGAGGCTAGGGACAATGCACAAAACCTATATCAACACAGCTATATATTTTCCGACTGGCAGTTTTTTTGCCATTCCGCATTAAATTTGCATTTTTTTCTTTCTCAATTTCAACTGAGAGTAATGAAGCAAACACTAACGCATGCGGTGAAATATGATTAACTAATAAGTAACACCTAGTTTATGTTTGATACCAGACGATACCCCTTGCTTTAAAGCATAGTACCAAAACAAAGAAGTGCAACCCAGGAGGTTGGGGGTTCAAGTCACTACCGAAGGGAAATGAGGAACTATTCCCGATCCTCCATTTAGAAAAGAAAAATAAAATAGTTTCAAAATCTTGCATCTTTTTTCCAAGCATGCTCCTCGTTGTGCAGCCCATATACCTACACGCTATCCGGAGCACTATCCTAATCATATAGAACGTGCAAATGCTAGTTCCTTCTACAGCTTGAAATTGAGGATTTTCTACCACTATAGTCCTTAAACCTCTGCTAAATCTATCAAACATTGTTGGGCATGCATCAGTTTTCGATAATTAACAACTATTTGTAGGCAAAATAGAAACTTCAAGAATACAGATCTGCAGAAGATCTAATGCTAATAACCAAAGAATCATATCTCACAACTATAATAACTGCAGCAAGTAACAATGGTGTGAGTAGGTAAGGGAGCCTTACCGGGTAAGAAATTGTGTTTGAATCCATATAGAATCGCGATAGGAGCTGCAAACATGCACATGGACGCGATTACGAACTTGTTTACCACTCCCATCATAGCTCTTCAAACCTAGGACGACAAAGCACGAGTGCAATGTTATTACATATGTCGTGTGCAAGCATTGAGATCACGGAGAGATAGTAAGTAGCTGAAGCCAAAATCTGATGTTCAACTGAATCTTGTGAGCATTCATCACTCATCGTAAGCAGATCCTTAATTCGCCATCAAAATCTCAGCATTTAGCAGTTTTGTCAAATGCAGAAGGAAAAATCAAAGAAGATTCAAAACATTGCCATTCTGTCTCTCAGAGGAAAATTCACAAACATGTGGTGGCAGCTCAATGATCTTCAAAACTAACAAAGTTCCCAAACTATTTCCTCATCAATTCAACAAATAATTAAATCATCACTGATGTTATGAATTCAGTCTTGATATTTATGATAAAGAGAAGGAAAAATCACCTATAATTCGATCCCATTCAGTTTGAGCTCTTCCTTGAACTTCTCCAACCCCAAATGACCCCCAAAAATTAACCTAACACCAGATTTCGAACGAACTGGGTATTAATTTGATTGAATCTTAAATTGGAGCTATGAGTCCGAATCCTAGAGATTTGGAGCAATTTAAGCGAAAACAGATAAAGATTTTTTTGTTTTTGTTTTTGTTTTTAGAGAGAGAGAGAGAGAGAGAGATGAGAATTTAGTTTATTTGGGCGAGAATAGGAAAAGACATACTAATATTAATGCGATGAAACTGCTAAACACCCGTTTTCTCACTTCCTCTTCCGCAGCCCTTTTTTATCTCTCCTTAAACCCATCCAAATTCCCGCCGCTCTTCGCCCAGCCCCAGCTCCGCAGCTGCAATTTGCAGCTCCGGCCGCTTCGTTTTAGTCAATACTGCTATACCTTTTGCTTCTCGCAAAGCGCTAGCGCGGGAGCGGCAACAATGTGCACATCGCCACCGTCCGTTCACGTGAAGGACCGTATTGATCTGACGGCCAAGGAGAGGCAGATTTTTGACCGTCTTCTGCAGGTCCTCCGCCACTTCAATCTGCAAACGCAGCTCCGCGTCGCCGGCGGCTGGGTTCGCGATAAGGTCTCTCTCAATCACTTTATTTTACTTGTTTTTTTACCTATTTTTGTTTCCCTTTGTATTGCTTGTTAGGTTGAACACTATTGTAGTTTTCATCGTGTTGGTGAAATACGCGGAAGAAAAGTCGATATTTGCTTTGTGTAATCATTGGTTAGTTAAGTTAGTCTATGAACAAATTGATCGTGGGCGAGGGTGAATTTGCAGGTGCAATTCTTAAAATTTCGAATAGAAATATGAATTAGGTCTGGTAGTATGCTGGCTATGTGTTTGATTTTATGTCTCAATGTATCAACTAGATAATGTGTTCTTGATTTTCATTTTTGATGCCGCAGCTCTTGGGGAAAGATTGCTATGATATCGATATTGCATTGGACGATATGCTGGGGCGTGAATTTTGTGAAAAAGTGAATGAGTTTTTATCGTCTGCGGGCGAAGAAACTCATGGAATCGGTGTGATTCAATGGTATTTTTCTCTGCTTCACCTTGCTGAGTTCTTTCCTCACACATTTAGTTTAATGTGGTAGATAGATAGATAGATAGAACTAATATAGGCTAATCTATCATTTGCTTTGGATCCTTTGATTGATTGCTTAGCTTTGGACTCGTTTGATCATCTAATCCTTCAAATACTCGATCTTGTGTTTTGTTTATCTAATCTATCTCACAAAGTAAATGTCCCTTGGTCCGTTATTGAGAAGCTAAAAGACGAATGGGATGTTTTCTATCTCTTTGCTAAATGTTGGACTGTTTGTTGTTGGTCCGAGATCGGGCAAGTGAGCCTAATGCTGTTTCTCTATGATGATTCACAGCAATCCTGATCAGTCAAAACATTTGGAAACAGCAAGGATGCGTCTTTTCGATGTGTGGATCGACTTTGTTAACTTAAGAGCTGAAGACTACAGTGAGAATAGCCGTATCCCGACAATGGTACGTGCTTTATCCGAAAACTAGGAGGTGGTTAGTGTAGTATCAAAGATGAAGTATTGTAAGCAAATATTGTTTTTACAGAGGTTTGGCACTGCTGAAGAGGATGCATATCGAAGGGACCTAACGATCAATAGGTACTCGTCCAAACACTTCCATTTCAATTGTATTTTGTATGGTATTTTTGTAATGTTTCCCTCTTGAATTTTTTCTGGTTTTCTGTCTTGCTACTTAACA
Source organism: Salvia miltiorrhiza (assembly GCF_028751815.1). Taxonomy (NCBI): domain Eukaryota; kingdom Viridiplantae; phylum Streptophyta; class Magnoliopsida; order Lamiales; family Lamiaceae; genus Salvia; species Salvia miltiorrhiza. The sequence continues at coordinate 52,987,763 of NC_080388.1, forward strand.
GCTTGTTCTACAACATCAATACAAGTTCAGTCGAAGATTTTACTGGAAGAGGTAATACGGGTTAATGTTTGCTAGTTGCCACTCAAATCTGACTTGATATTGTTACTATGACTGCTACCATAGATGTCTCATTGATTTAGTGTTTCCTTCATTGACCGTTTCTAGGCATCATAGACTTGAAATCTGGGAAGATAGTAACCCCGTTGCCTCCGAAGCAGACGTTTTTAGATGATCCCTTACGAGTTCTCCGAGCTATACGATTTGGTAAAACACAGAAAACTTTTGCCTCTCTCTTCTTTTTCACAAGAAGAAATCGACACTTTATATATTAGAATTCGCCCTGATTTTATTTAATTTTAGGTGCACGATTTGGATTCTCGCTCGATGGAGAATTGAAGAAAGCTGCTGCCGACAACGATGTCATAGCTGCTATAGCTGACAAAATTAGCAGAGAGCGCATTGGTCATGAGGTATACACTTGTACATGCATCTTATGAGGAATAAATCTTTGTCGTCGTCTCTCTTATCTTTCCTGTCGTACAGATTGATCTCATGATGTCTGGCAATGAACCTGTGAAGGCAATGGTCTATATTTCCGAGCTGCAGCTGTTTTGGGCTGTATTCAGTCTTCCGCGGAAAGTGGAACCTCAGACGCCAGAAGGATGCGAGAGGTAACCTCCTAAATCATAGCCTTGTAACTGCCAATGTACGAGCATTTCCTGTGGCAGACCTAATAGGAGCCAGGGGGGCCTTAAGCCCCCACCAAACAAAAGATTTTGTTTTTAAATTCTTTTAAAATCATCAAATTATCGGTATTTTGTGTGAATCATTGCACAATAGCCCCCATCACCAAATCAAATCATAAGAATATTTTTTCGATCTCTCAAAATCAAAATGTAGAAAAAATATCCCCCGCCAGAGATTTTTTCTGCATCCGCCCCTGAGCATATTGTGCTCCTTTTGGTTGTTCCGTTTACGCTCCTCACCCCACACCTATATCTGTTTCCATTTTACCCCTTGTATTCATCAGTTTATGTTATACGACTAGGCTTTGTGTTGCTTACATGGATTCAGCGTGGAGACTTTTGCAGTTAATAGGGCCCTCTTCAATCATCGTGAGTATTCGATTTACAGGAAGATAATTTTACATCATTGTTAAAATCTGTTAGAACTGCTAAGCTGCTACTTAGAGAGGGATAATATGCAAACTATTAATCGTTTTCTCTTATGTATTTTTTAGGACAACCAACTGAGACTCTGCTTATATGCTGCATTGCTTCTACCACTGAGAAATGCTAAAGAAGAGGACAGGAAAGGGAAGAAGGTAAAATAAGTTAACTACTGTATTTGTTACTTGGCATATGTGTGTATAGCTCGTTTTTCAATAGGATAGGGTGCTGTATTTCTAATGATTTTTTGTCTTGTAAACAGATTCCGGTTGTGAGCTATATTTTTCGCAATTCTCTCAAGCTGAAGGCTAGTGATGCGGAAACTGTATGGCGTCTTTCTTTAACTATTTTGAATTATTTCAATATTCTTTAATATTGTCAAATTGCGGTATATATGATACTTAGATGCAACATTTCATAAGTAACAATCGCCTTGATGCAGGTTTTGAGCATGCATCTCGCAGCAGAAAATTTCTCATCCTTGATCCCTTCGATCATATCTGATGAGAATCTACAAACTCTTGAGTCTGATGAGAAAAGAGAAACTATCGACGTTCCACTTGCATCAAAACGTAGAGTATTGACCGGTGAAATGATCTCTCTCATTCTCAAACCTCATATTTTTGTCATTATCTAGCTTTTACTCGCGATTCATGTATTTGAAATAATTGACAAAATTTCAATCATATGCATATCATGTGATCAACTGTATTATGATGCACAGGGTTGCTACTTCGAGAGATCAAAGAATTCTGGCGCCCTTCGCTGGTGCTTTCGTTGCTCTTACACCCCCAAGATATCGGTCTGAGTGAAAATTCATCGAGCGAGGATGCAGAATTAGACGAGAGAAGAGAGATATATAGCAGGGTAGAGAATGCAATCCTGGATATGGGTAAAACTCCTTTCTTCTACACTATTTTCTCCTCACATAACTAAAATTTTCATTTTCCTTTGAAAAAAATGAAATCATTCTGACATATTCGTGTATGTGGATGCAGGACTCGACAAAGTTTGGGAACTGAAACCGCTAGTGGATGGCAAACGAATCATGGATGTATTGCAGATAAAATCGGGAGGGCCTATCGTTAGAGAATGGGTAAAACAGCTCTACACCTCTGTTTTTGGATATGATAAGTTTTGTTATGCAAGCTAATGAAGTTGTTCGGTTTCAATTCTCCTTCTCGACAGCAACAAAAGCTGCTCCAGTGGCAGCTCGCGCATCCCTGCGGATCTACAGAAGAATGCGTGGAGTGGATGAGGCAAGCCCAGTCGAAGCGGGCAAGAACAGAGTAACTCATTTTACCTGCTTTCCTTCAAGCCCGTCTTATCCGTGACGCCTTAGGTCGCTTCGGAAATTGAGGCGTGTGTACATACATTATTGGAACAGTTTACGCTCTCATCTATACAGATTTTATCATAATCTTTGAAATTTATTAATTATATCTCAACTTTTAGTGATTGTATCAATTTTTTCATGATCTTTCACACTTATCAATTATATTACTACAATTTTTAAAATTATTTTAATTTTATCATCGTAATTTCACTTCAATGATTGAGTTGCTTAATAGAATTGATAAGTTGAAATTAAATGTACATAGACTTTTTATTTGGTAAATGATGCACAAAAATAAGAAGCGTTTCAACAATAATTAACCATAAAAGAACAAATAAAATATCTGCTCCAATATATATTTAACATCACACCTTTTCACGAATATAGTTGTCATTTTATATTGGGCAAATTACATGAAAATACCCCACTTTAATCCAAATTTGATTTTTTGACAATCTTTTTAATTGTTGCAAAAATTTGAACGAGCTTTCAATTTGTTGCAATGTCTGTTCGGAGATACCTTCCGGCCAAATTAAATTATGCGTTTTGCTTACGTGTCATTAGTATCTGATATGGCTAATGACATGTAATGAGTCTGAATTCGTGGCCCGAAAGACGTGTATTTAACAAATACTTAATTTTAAAGAAATCCCCAAACGATGCCGTTTTGTGTTGAGGAAATCAAGAGGCAAACGACGTCGTATGAAATTAGGGCGGTAAAATTCGGTAGGAAGCGACGACCTTCCTCATAATCTCAAGTCTTTGCCAAAATTGAAACCTTTACTCCCATGGTAACTTAGAATTCTGAATAAAGTATTGCTTGATTCCATACTTGAAGAATAGTTTAATCTTCAGTTTTTTGTCCTTTCGTCATTAACCCTTTGTGGAGGTGGTCCCAACAACACGAGGAGCACAATAATTGCGAGAGGAATGGGGAACAGGTAGGGCTTTATTCCTTTTCCGAATAAAGTATTGCTTTGGGTTTTTATTGTGTGTAGTCGATTCTAGGGTTTATTGTGATTTGCTTCAATTTTTTTGGGTTTATTTACAGTTCATTTGGCGTCTACATTCACCATGGTGGTAAATTCGTGCATTTTGATAATAAAGATGTATATGTTGGGGGTGAATGTGAGGGAACTTTTAAGCATGATCCAGATAGATTTGGGTATTTCGATGTTGAAGATTTAGTTAAGAATTTGGGTTATGGCTATTGGAAAAAGTTCTGTTATCAAATTCCTAGAACCCCGACATTTTAGAGTCCTTAAAAATGATAACAATTGCATGGAGATGCTTGGTTATCTTAATCCATATCACAGAGTGTTGCATGTTTATGTTGATGGTGGGATTACATCAACCCAAGATCCTTCTGAAAAAAAACTTGAGGGTGAGAGTAGTAGTATGGCTGCCGAGGGTAAGAATGTTGAGGGTAATGGTGAGGATGAGGCTGAATTGGCAGGTTTTGAGGATGAGAACCAATATAAGGGTGAATGGGGATATGAGGGTGAGGATGAAGTTAATGAAGATGGTGATGGGGAGTTAATGAAGAAAGTGAAGGTGAGGATGATGGAGAGTTAGTGGATAACCTTTTAGCTATGAATGGGAACTTTGAGCAGGATGACTCTGATGATTCTGATTACTTCCCTAAAGATGGTGAATCATCTGATGATGAGTTGGGTGATGATGAACTCGTGTCAGGTGATGAAGAGTATGAGAAGTCAAGGAAAAATGTTAAGGTTAAAAGGAATGTATTTGACTCAGTTGATCAGGAGCCTGAGAAAGGGATGAGATTCAATCTTATTTATGAACATGAGAATGCTGAGTCTGAGTATGCAAGCTCCAATGATCCTGACTCTGCTTCTACAGATGAACAGTTTGAGGGCAAGAGAAGCAGGAAGTTCAAATCTACCTATGACCCTAAGACTAAACCGAAAAAGCTTAATCTGCAACTAGGCATGAGATTTGCAGATGGGTTTGAGTGCAGGGAAGCTCTTCTGCAGACCCAATGGAGGTGTTTTTGCCTTCATTTTTTTCCCTCTGTCGGACAAGTTCTTCCAATGCCAAGTCCCTTTCGAGCTTCATCTTCATGAAGCAATCCTTGTAATACGCCGATAGAACGGGATCAGCCCATTCCCAATACTTGCAATCACCAAGACGACCACGACGACGGCAGTGGTAGTAGCGCCGCTCCGGATTAGTGACACTATTTGAAGCCTGCAAGATGCACGGCTCCGGTTCTTCGCATCTGCAGAACCTTTGAGGTAAGGGGAAATGGGATGAGCTCATTTGTCCCGTTTGAGAAGAAGAATCCATTGATTAATGGATTTTCGCTGCAAATGAGAACTTTTGGAAGAAGACTTCGAACTGAGAGAAATTGTGAGTGGAAATGGTTGATTTCAAGCCCTAATCGATATATGTATTAAATTAGAAATTGTAATTTGGTTCAAATCGATTAAAACGACGTCGTTATATGTAAATTAGAGATGACGTCGTTTCATCAGCCGGTAAGACTCGCCACCTCAGCTATACGGGAATCCACATCGGCACTAATTTGGCCGGAAGGTATCTCCGGACGACATTGCAACAAATTGAAAGCTCGTTCAAATTTTTGCAGCAATTAAAAAGATTGTCAAAAAATCAAATTTGAATTAAAGTGGGGTATTTTCATGCAATTTGCCCTTTTATATTTGGTAGATTTAATATCACCAAACGAAAATAGTTTTTTTTTTTTTCTTCTTTTGGAGATAAGGAAGAGTGGTAGAGTTTGAAGGTAGACCTCATTATTTACAAATAAGAGTTCGCATCACTTATGTAATTTATCCAAAAAAAAAAGATCGCACCACCTGAATGTCCCTTCGTTGACTAGGCAGTTCATCTAAGGAAAAGAAAAAAACTTTATTTTTGACGGTCCGTTCTACATACAATTTTTTGTCGGTTGTTTTACACTTTAGTCAATTCATTTCAAAATTGTTTTATAATTCAGTAAAATTGTGGTCAATTTGTGATTTAGTGGAATACATAATCTCTGTTGTTTAAATTAATCAACATATACATTTTTTTAGACTGTATAAAGGCTAGGAGTACTACTGTATTTGTAATAAACTTCAATCTTGTGTCTAAATAAAAGAAGATGGAATAAAAAAAATCCATAATTAATCTTTGTGAACTTAATGAATCGACTGGTGTATATGTAGATTTAGAAGTTGTCAATTTTGTCATTGCTTATGTAGTTAGCTAGTAATGTTTCAATTTATTTATTTTTGCTAGAGATTCTTTTCGCTAGATATGACTATGAGTTGTCAACGCACAAAACTCAACAAGCGTTACCACTTACCACGATAGCATAATTACTTTCTACGCCAAATCTATATATCCGCTAATTATTTTTTTACGAATATGGTCAAAATTTTAAACTGCACACCCGCTATTTATTTTACGAATATAGTTATAATTTTGTATGTATTTAATAAATTTAATAGTACACAAAGTTTAAACTTCATTTGCTCATTTAGTCACAGTTGTAATTGACTTAAATCGTGGCCAATTTTTGTTTGTTGAATATTCTCATTGTTTAGATGAGAAACATTTACATTGTTAGTGGAATCTATTGAGGTCGTAGTTCTAATAATTGAAAGTTGTTCCTCTTGCAAAATAGAGTATGTTAGACTGATTATTTGAACAATAAATTCAATAATTACTTATGAAAAATAATAAAGCAACGAAAAAATTAAGTACACACAACGAAATAACTTTATATTGTTATTTATTAATTGCAGTTGTGAAATCACTATTTATTGTTCTTAGAGGTGATTGTGTGTTCTTTCATTGCATTGTTTTTTAAATGATATGGATTATTTGTGAAATGGCATCTTTTTGTCTCCACATTCCAATAATCTGATGTATGTATGCATTACAAAAAATATTACCCACACTACATCATCTACATTACAAAACCCATGTTTCCAAAGCATAAATTCATACAAAAAAGTGCATTCTTCGCAAATATGCAGAGAGATAACTGCATATTTACACAAAATGCATACAAAATAAATGGTCTTCTTCACTTCACTACTAAAAAGATGACTGATCTCATCTCTTATGAATCCTAGAGCATTTATGAGTCCTTGGATTTCAGTTGGTCTTCCATTTTCCATCATGTAGGTGAAGCAATCTTTCACCAAACTGTGAGGCACTTCCAAGTCTATTGGAAGCGCCTCCTGTCTTATTAAAGCCCCCTTCCGCATATGGGGAATTTTGTAGCCAATTCTGCCCCCTTACCTTCATGATCTCCATGCAGCCTTGTAGGCTAAGAAAAAACTTATTTAACGTTATAGGTGACACTTTTTCGAAAGAATTCACCATTACATTCACAAGATCATCAACATTACTGCATGCTTTCTCTATTTGTATGCTTTATATAACTCTAAACCACCCCAAATAATTGACATTAGTGTCAAGTGAATTGAGTGGTTGGTGAACTAAATTTATATCAAACCCATCACTAGAGGTTGCAATTCTAAAATTTGGGTCAGAGTCCTTAATGTGTGGACGAGCATTATCATGTTGAATAAATATCACTCTGCTATAATTATGTGTCCACTTTTGTTTAAGGGCAGGTAGAATTTTGAGATCAAATCAATAAATATTTTCAATACATACTTTAAAATCACCAGGATACAAATTATGAATTGAAATGAATACATGTTCTACTATAGGCAAACTAACTCAGCTAGATACATCTTATTTTTGCATTTCATGCACACAATATCATCTACTCATACCGTGATTAATCAAGCAATCTTTGATCACATCTTTTGTGATTGACTGGATAGGCTTCGTTTATAGAGTACCAGTTGTTGGGTCCCAGTGGGTATCCGAACTGGTGTATGGGGGGATACACCAGCGGACTATTTTCAAATTGAAAACTGAAATCAGTTTCTAAACTGAAACTGAAGTGAGTTGTGCAAGAAAGATCAGTTTAAATAAGGGTTAAGACTGATACTGATAATGAGTCAGTAGGGTAATTTTAGTTTGAGGAATTGTTCAACAAATTAAAGTTCAGATATGGTTTCAGTCTTATCAGTTTACGAAATCAGAGAAGTGTTAGAAATCCTACTGATTGTCCTTAAACTGATCAGTTGGACTGATAACACTGAAACGAAAGCGATTTAAGAAATAGCCTTTAGTAAATCAACTTGTTAGTTTTAAGGTTTATCCTTTAAGATATCAGTTTCAGTATAAGTCAAAGTTTGTGCACATATAATAGAAATGAAATACTGAAAGCAATAAACAACACAAGGTTTTTTACGTGGTTCAGAATACTAATTCCTATGTCCACGGTCAGTAGATCACACTGACAATCGATTTAGCTCGTGCTTACGGGTGCACAGCAAACCTAGCTCGTGGTGCATAGCAAACCTTACAACTGAAACACTCGTTTCGATGCCAACAACCGTTGGACTTCTCTTCCTTAGCTTACTGGTACTAAGTAAACCACACGTCTAGCTTGCGGGTGCTAACAACCTAGAGTCCAGACAATTGTCTCAAACTCTCTTCTCGCTCTTTAGAAAAGGGTTTGAATTTTCAACTAGGATTACTGAGAACATGCTCTCAAGTAATCAGTTTCTAGGCTTAAGGTAAGAATGTATGAGCCTAGAAAAACTAAGAGAATGTGTGTTATCAGTTGAGACTAATAGTTACAACAATGATTATTCTCTTCTTCGATTCAAACTTGGATGCAGTGGATTAGCTTGACTCTTGAGTTCGACAGAGCTTCGGCATTGTGCGTTGAATTAGTGAAGAATGGCGTTGATTCTTGAGCTCTATTTATAGGCAGCGTCTGGAGAATAGATCCGTTGGAGGAGGTCCTTCTTCATTTTCTGTCGTTGTGACTCATATTTGAATCTGGCTCAGGTTTTCAGTCTTCGGTCTCCTTAATCTGAAAGTAGGTACCGTCCTTGATTTCATAGGAGATGGTGTTGCAGAATAAAGCAACACGAAATGGGAAACTCTGCACTCTGAAGGACGATTTTGTATATATTCGCATTAAATGCAGCTTGTACTGATAGTCAACAGCTTACTTTCCACGTGGCTATGTTTGAACTGAGTGAAACATTCTTACATTGAAGAATCAGTCCGGATAAGGAATTAGTCCGAGGTTTCTTCTGATATTCTACTTCAGCATCAGTCAGTGCTTTATCCGACGTGGTGTATATCAGTGTTTCCCTAACACTGGTACTTCAGTGAGAGTCCTTCAGTTGAGTCAGCAACCTTGATTCAGTTGGTCTTCAGTCTTCAGTCTTTGGATCTTCAGTTCTTCAGTACTTTAGACTTTGCCTCATCACTCTTCAGTCTAAATCTAAAAAGGTGAACTCTAACACTTGAGTTCATAGAAACTTTAGACTAGAAAGGATAATCTAAGTGTTTTGGGATCATCAAAACTAAGGGTAGGATATTTTAATTAATTTCATAACACCAACAATTCTGTTCTTGGAATTCCTATGTGATGGCACTTGTTGTGTAAAAGGAAATATTCCAATTTTTACATCAAACTTGAGTCTTCTATCCTCTGAAAAAAGTGGCCTACACACTGCACACATAAACATGACATTGGTTATGAATTTTTTACTTTTACATGTCCTATGTGGCTCTGCCTCTCCAAGTGTGAGGTAGAATCTATGAGATATTTTTGTGATATAAAATCACTTCTCGTCTATGTGCACTGTGTTATTCATACTTTTGAACTTCAAAGTGTTCTAATTCTATCAAATTCGAGTGCCTCTAGTGTGAAAGTGAGCCTGAGTAGCTTGTTTGGTGCTGTGAAATCAGGCCTTAAAGCTAATGTGTATGCTTTGGATCAAGCATTAATTATTCACCCATCTCCACACCATGCTCTTACTACATGAAATTCCATTTGCAAGTTTCATGATCTTTAAAGTAAATTCAGATATGATATTACCTTCAAATCTATATGTACTCTCTTTTTCCTTGATGTGTTGGGTTTTGGACTTTGTAGGTAGATAATCTCATCTTTTGATAATTGTTTCTTTACAGCTACCCAAAGTTTAGACAACTACCGCTGAACTTGAAAGACTGCCTCCTTCATTTTGCCTTTGATTCTTTGAATGACTTGTCATTTTTGGAGTTTGTAAGAAGAAATTGAACAAATGTTGTTCTTCTCCTTGGTGGAGAGATTCTTCTTCACCATTTTCGATTTTTTTTTCGGTGGGAGGCTGTTGAATTCTGTGCGTGCAGTGGTGGAAGTAATCCGACTCCAATTCCTTATTTATAGAGTTAGTTTTGGTGGGAGTTTTAATTTGGTAAAATTTGAAACTTCGATTTCAAATTTATGTCAAAATGTAAACTTTGAGACATGAAGTCAATTTGAGATTTGTTTGAATCATTTTCGTTTTTTACTTTAGCCGCTTGTTGCTTTTTTATTTATTTTATGTTCAATAATTTCTTTCAAATTATTTTAATAATTACAAATTAAAAATAAATTGATTAATTGTAAATAAAATTTCTTAAGTTTAAATTTTCTGATGAAAATTAAAAAAACATTAATTTAATTAACAATGAATAGAAAAAATGCTTAATCTACCTAACAATACAATTAAAATGCTAATCTAAGTCTTTCTTATTTTACGTGTCATAAAGCAATCCGCCACTTATAGTGGGACAGCGAAAGTATTAATTATTATTATTATTATTGTGAATTCTTTTATACTATATTTTTTTCAATATTCAACTAAAAAATATTTAGTTAAAATTAAATTGTTTTATTCATAAATATGATAATTTAATTAATATCAATTTTATATAAATATAAAAATATATAAATGTTTTACGTATATTTACCTTATTTTTGTCACGATGATTCACATGTACATGACATTTACGTTATGAAATTTTAAGTTTGATGGTATTATTGAATGTAGTTGGTGTTGTATTTTGGTTGCAGTGGAACGAAAGAGTTCGCAGTCAGAAGTTTACTTAATGTTAGTCTAACTTTTGATGATGAGGAGTATTTAGAAGTTCGAAGGTTTAAGAAGACAAAAATTAAAATATTTGACTTAATTTCGACTGTTAATTAAGCTCTAATTTCGTTGAAAGTCAAACTTAGGTGAAAATTGTAATAAAAATATAAATTCATGTATTTTTTGACTTAATAAAAAGTTTTGGTGAAAATTACACATTTTTTCAAAGTTCGTGTACCTTTTTTGCCATAACCCATTTTATTTTTGATAAATTACACGAGTAAATAGATAAATTTAAGTAAATTTAAACAATCAGCTAACTTTAGATTCAGATACCATATTGATAGTTTGTTTTTTATCTGTTCTTTGTTGATATTGTTTCATTTGTCTTCTGAATGTAGTCATTTTTGAGCTACATTTATGTATGATTCTGATTTATCTGATTTCGCATTGTCACATTTAGATAGCATCATATATGAAATATTGATGGATGCTTATTTACAGGTTGGTGGTCTATTTAACCCTTCACCTTGGCTGTTTATTTTTTTTTAAAACAAATTTTGGGTGTGCAAATGTTAGTACTTAGTATGTTAGTTTATGTAAAAATTCGAAATGGGGTTGGGGGGTGGGGGGTGGGGGACTGGGGGTTACTCCTTGTTCTTCTCTCATTCATCTCTAATAAAACTAGTAAAATATTGTCTCTACACTCTGCAACGAACTCTTCTTTCAGCAAAAACATGCTCTAAAATCCCTCTCCGATCACCAAAAAACCCATTTCTTCAACTCATTCAAAACCCCCGAATCCCCAAAACCTTCAAAAAAGCCCTCCAAAATTCCTCGATTCACATCCGAAATTTCCCAAAATTCACCGCCGAACCCACCTTGATCACCACCCTCCCCATTTCGGCCATGGAGCCCAAGCGCAAGAAATCGAGAAAAATCGAAGAGTCAATCGAAAAGCCCTACCCCGATCGCCTCAGCAGCCTCCCCGACAGCGTCCTCACCCACGTCTTCTCCTTCCTCGACTTCGAATCCGTCGTTCGCACCTCCGTCCTCTCCAAACGCTACAAGCACCTCTGGACCCTCACCCCCTCCCTCGATTTCCACCTCTCCGAACACGGCGACGACAAAATCCGCCCCAACGACCACCGCCTCCGCGCCCGGGACAAGGAGGGCTGCAACAGTGTCTTCGAATTGTACGTCAATCACATCCTCCAGCTGCGAGAGCACTGCAATCTCTCCCAATTCCGCCTCTCGCTGCACCGGCATGCGCGGCCGGAGTTCGTGCAGAATTGCCTAATTTACGCCGTCGAGCACAAGGTGCAGCATCTCAAACTGCGAGGTATTTTCAATCGGAAGCCCCTCGCATTGCCTGGAATCCTGCTTGATTTGCCCTCGTTGATTAGTCTGAGCTTGCATAACGCGACTGTTAACGGCATAGAGCTGCCGAAATCGTTTTCTTTACCCAATTTAAAGAATTTGAGCCTAAAAAATTACGAATTCTCGGATAAAAACTACAATGTGGGGCTGTTTTCGGGGTGTCCGAGTCTTGAAACTTTAATTCTGACGAAATGTAGCATTAGGCCGATGAATAAGCTCAAGTGTTTGGATGTGAAATGCTCGAATCTCAAGCATTTGGAGATCAGGCGGTGGAGGAGCCCATGGAGGTGCTTCGATGAGCATGTGATCAACGTGAATGCTCCTAGGCTCGCGTTCTTGAAGTTCCAAGGCCCTCTTGTTAGGCTGAATTTCGGGGAGGCGTTTCCCTGCGTGGAGAGGGCGTGCTTCGAGCTGTTCTTCCCCACGGCTTGTGTGATGCTCGATGGCGAGGGTAGGAAGCAGAGGGTTTCAGAATGTTTGTTGGGTATGCTTCTCAATGTGTGCAGCAGCGTGAGAGCTCTTTCTCTGTCGTTGAGGACGATTGAGGTATTGGATTTACTAGGACGAATGTTGATGTGCTTTGTGTTGCTGAGATCTTATGTTGTTTGTGTGCTTTTGCTTAGGTTGTGTGCAGCATTCGTGATTTACGCGCTCATGCTCCTGTCATTTTCGAGAATTTGAGGATCATAAGGTTCACAACTGAGAACAAGTTTAGGGAGAAGGCTTTTCCTGTTGAGACTGTTAGCTGTTTGCTGGATAAGACAGCTACTGATGTTTTGACCTTTGATGGTTTTAAGGTATTGTGCTTGTCTCTAACTTTGTTTGTAGAAGTTTTAATAGCTTAAATCTCTGCGTTTAGTTATGATGTTTTACATGTTTCTCGCGTATAAATATTTCTTCTTCTTTGTAAGTATGTTGATGCAATGTAACTAGTAATCTTAGTGAGGGAAAACTGCAGTCTATGTCGAAGTTTCTGTTTGAGAATGTCGTAAGCTGATGTTGGGACGTTTCCTCGTTCCTTTTTCTGTGTTTGCAATGATTTTGACAGTATTTTCATTTCAAGGTCAAGAGAGTCCCACCCGAGGTTTCAAAGGCCAAATCTAAGAGACATGCTACACATATCTCTATCCCAATGCATTTTGTGAAGTTTCTGTTGGAGAGCTCGCCGTCTGCTGAGCTTTTGAGTCTTGAAATGCCAAATGTACGTTTTCTTTTAAGAATTTTGAGCAAAGTGGTTTTTTTTTAAGAATTTAACAAAGTGGTGTTGATATACTGTTATGACCAACGTAGATAGCTATTCGTGTGCGTGCAGTTATCATCAGACGAAGAATGGTGTTGAAGAGGCAGCACGTGACAAGATCATTGTATCATCCTAGGGTGATTTTTTCTGGTTCAATCAATGTTCGTGACCTCTGCCGTTTCTCCTACAGATCAAAGCAAGCTAGTGATGCACCTCCTTGTAACTATCTCTCTACTTAGCTTTTAGTATTTTGGAAGCACGTTTCTGATTGAACTCATTTGCTGCTTCGTTCCTTGATGCCTATACAGTGTTGTGACTGCAATGTGGATGTTTTTTTGCTCTGTATCATGTTAGGACTTGTTTTGAGCCTCATTTCTTGTCAATGAAAAATAAAACATTGATTTGGAATCAAAATTGACATTTACAAAGACATGCGTATCATTAATTTGATTTGAATTCCTTACATGTTGCTATGTGAAAGTTGTGTTGATGATTTTGTGAGCAAAATGTCACACAAAATTCCCCTAAATGTTAATCTGTTTAACCATGAGAACGCGTCTCCTCCTCCCGATCCAGCTAGTCGTCCACGGAGGGTCTTGTGAGACGACCGTGTAGCCCGCGTTTGTGTACAGTTTCCTCGCCCCATGATCGTCCTCGTAAGCTCTGAGGACGAGATAGTCGAAGCCCCACGTAGCCGAGAGTGCGTCGCAGGCGTTGAGCAACGCCGTGGCCACCTTCTGCCTCCTGCAAAAATGAATGGTGGCTGGTTTTAGTTAGTTGGCGCTTCCGTTTGATGAAATTTTGGTGGGATTGGAACCTGAATTTGTTTAGGACGGCGATCCCGGAGACGTAAATGTACTCTTTTGCCCCTAGGAGATGCTCGAGAACAGAATCTTCCCTTAGAACTGTTGCATCCACTACTCCTGCAACCTCTTTCTTTGAAACTTGGACTTCATCTCTGGCCTCTGCTACCAAACATGCATACCTGTTTATACACCAGCTATCAATTTTAATGTTGACAAATATTTCGACATTAAATTACGAATTACCTGTCCGGAGGCGAGTTTCTCAGCCGGTACATTAGCCCTGCAAACACTTCAGCCTACATAAAAACAACTAGTGATCGTTAAGACAGGTTTAGGGTTCAATCTTCACTGTCTCATAAAATAAAATTTATCTCATGATTGCAAGCAATTGTTTGTTAACATTTTCTGTAATAAATGTGCAAATACCTTGAAGAATTTGAAGAATACATCATCGAAGAAGAAGGCCGGCTCATGGAATGCCTCAGCTTGAACATTGGCTACTTCTCTCATTTCTTCCTGTGTCTCCAACATTCTTCTCACTTGCCACTTGCCATCTCGAACGAGATAACGTAGATCGTCCTCGTTTATTTTCGAGTCGAGCTTCTCGTGGGTCGAACTCACATAATGCTCTGCAGATATTGAAGTGAAGTGTAGCACCCTATCGTCCTCGTTTATTCTCGAGTCGAGCTTCTCACCACCGGCCAAATTCGCTTGCTGATCGGCCGATGATGATGTTGGTGTCGATGTTGAAGAAGTGCACCAATGAACGAACCCTCTATTCTTGATTCTTCCACCTCTTCTTTGATTGGGTAAACCTAAACCCATGTTGCAAAACATCATTCCTCGACATCTCCAAAAGAGTTCCTGTCCGGACCCTTTAGCCACAATGGGGAGATTGTGATGCAAATGAGCCATCACCTCTCTCTCTCTCTCAAGAACCAATGATTTGATGAAGAATGCTACAACACCCTCTCTCTAAAATGTATGATCACTAAGTAGTCCATTCTGATCATATCATCATCATCATTACATGACATCTAATTTGATATCTAACATGATCATATGCTCACTAAATTGTCATGGATTATGATTACAATTCATGACAAAAATTCAATGTTTCTTGATCATGTGTGAGTCTTGATAGATTGTGTTTGCTTTCATTTCCACACGTAGAATTGCCCTTGCGAATGCGAATATTTTTTCCTCCACAAACAAATATTTGATAGATAAGGCTATAATTGTTTGTGGCTGTGGTATTTTCAGTACCTCATAGCTCATAGATATTTCACCTATGAAATTTAACGTGGCAGGACATGCGCCTGACACGTTTCTTCTTCACAGGAAGCCACGATGTTAATGAGAAGGAAAAAAAGTACTATGAAATTTGAATTTCAAGGATTGGATATGGATTTAGATTTGTTTGAATACAAGTCCGGGTTAGTTTGGGCCTTTAACCTTACTAAGATGTGATTATTTGCAAGCTTCTTAATTGGTGCAATATTCACCATTTTCTTCTCAACTTTTCATAAAAAGAGATATGAATCAAGTTACTCACAATCGAATTTGGTTAAAACCGAAGTTCTTGTATACTATTTTTTTAGCATTGATAGTATATAAATTATTGGACTTTTTTTAACAATTTAGTTTCATTTTGCATGTGAACTTTAAAATCTCTATTAAAATTACTTAACTATTAATTTCTTCTTATTTTGTATATTTGTCCATTTTTCGGTCAAACTTTGGACCTGAAATGACGTCGACCCTAGTTTTCCACATGGTCATATTTTATGCTACATAAGCATATTCATGCCAAGTGAGTATATTTATGCCATGTCACCACGATATAAAATAGGCAAATATGAAAATGAGAAGAAATTAATAGTTAAGTAATTTTAGTAAAGATTTTAAAGTGTGTATGCAAAATAAGAATTTGTTGGAAAGTTCAATAATTTGTATGTAATTAATTCTATATTTTAATACATGTAAATTACTTTATATCATCATAAAATAGTATTTTAAAACTAATACTACAAAGCTTAAGCTCAATCACAATCATAAACTTGAAAAATCCACAAATAATAAAGCTGCATAGGGTGATAGAAGGCGACGAGGCGGGATGGAGATGTGCGCACAACGCCGCGCCGAAGAATGTGCAGGCGACAAGCTAGTGGAGGCGGAGAGAAATAACATAAAAGTTGAGAAATGAGTGTGAGGTTGGCCCATTTCTCATTCCTTATCCCTTTCTTTGTTTTTTTTTTCTTTTTGATTCTGGGCCAACTTCAGGGCCCAGAACCGAGCCCACCCACTAATCCCAGCCCATTCCCAAACCCTAGCCTACTCCTCCCTCTGATATACCCCACCCGAGCCCCACTCTCTCTCTCACTTCCCTCTGCGCCGCTTCCCCTTTCCCTCTCTTCTCTCTCCCCAACTCCTCGGCTCCTCCACCCTTCCACCGCCCTTCTGCCTTGATTTCTCCAGCGCCTTCAATGGCATTCCACCCTACCGTTGCTACTGCTCCCCTTAAAACCTTGATGCTTCCTCATGCTGGGGATACCGTGATTATCAAAGTGAGAAAGGCTCTGCTATTCCTTTCAAGTGTTGTTTCTTTGGTAGTACGGGATTCCCTGTGTGAGTGGAGGTATCACCGGGCTTTCCTGACCATCGGAGCCCTGATTGGTGGTTACCTGAGGTAGATCTGAGCCGCCGGAGTTCTGTACTTGGCTCCTGCTGTTGGTGGCTCTGTTGAGATCTGAGAAGCTGCTCCATATCCACCACCTGGTCTTGATCGAACTGCTGCCGGAAGGGTTGCCGAGTTCAGGGGAAAATCTGAGCCCCACCGTGTCCCGAGGACACCTTTTCCCCTTCTCTGAATTCTCTTTACTTTATCTTCTTTATTTTTATATCTTTTTCTCATTTTCTTTCTCTTATTGTGCAGATCTAAAGATGAAGAGGAAGAGGGAGCAGAAGACGAAGAAGACGACGAGTCAAGTGCTTGAGCACGTAGTGGGGAAGACAGGAGGTTCGGGAACCAAGTGGTGAACCCTGGCTAGGCGTAGATACCCTACAGTGGTATCAGAGCCACGGTGACCTAGCCAGGGCACTCTCCGAACACATCTTACCCACCCCGCCGCCCTTTGGCTGCGCCGATTCGCTCCCAACGAGCAAGGAAAAGTGTAAGTCCAGCCCTTCCCCGAGGGAGGGTGTGGCTCTGGTAAATTGGCTGAAAATCCTAGCTCCTAGACTCTAGGGTTGGTGTTGCCTGCTGCTTTTGTTTTTTTGCTTGCTTTTGCTTGCTGAGTTTCTGGTATCTTGCGATCCTGTGCTTTTTTTCGTGCTTCCGCTTATTGTTCTACATCTCGATAAACCCTTGGCTTTCCAAGCCTGGTGAGATCTCTCTTGCCTTGGTCCAGTTCGTCTGGATTCTTCTTTAAAGAAGTCTCCTCGTGCGAGTATCCTGGAAAGCAAGAGAGAAAGGGGTTTATCTAGTGTGATTGTGTTTGCCTTCGTGTTTGCCCTGATTGCTGCGTTCTGTCTGCTTTGGTAAGTCTGTGTACCTGGAAAACTCTCTCTGATTAAGAGTTTTTTGCCCGTTTGTGACTAAGAAAGTCAGTGTTGGAGCTCCTGAGGTGACCAGTGTGACTCCTTGCTCCACAGATCAATCTGTGCTGAGAACTGGGCTCTCCACTGCTCTGCAACTTCAGTTGTGGTCTCCCTGTGGTCTTCTTGACCATTTCTCTTTGTGTGATTGTGCTTTGTTTGTTTAAGTGCTACATTCATCATGAACACTGTGCATATGGTTCCTTTTAATGGTAGGGATGACTTCCAGGACTGGAAAACCAAGATTGAATGTATTCTTGTAAAAGAAAAGGTTAATAAGGCTATTTTAAACAGATATGATGAAAACACTGCTGATGAAAAACTGAGGGATCTGAATGATAATGCAAGAGCAACTATTCTGTTAAACTTGAGTAGTTCTGTGTTAAGAAAGGTGTCTCATCATAAAAGTGCTAAAGACTTATGGGATGATCTGACCACCTTATATTCTGCATCTTCTGAAACCCTTGCATGGTCCTTGCAAAATCAGTTTATGTCTTTTCAAATGGACTCCTCCAAAGATGTTGATTCTAACATGGATGATTTTAATAAGTTACTTCAAGACTTGAAACTTGCTGGAGATGATAATATTGAAAAATATGCTCCTCAAATTTTGTTGGGTTCAATTCCTGAAACATTTTCTGAAGTCAAATCTGCTTTGAAGTATGGAGGGTCTAAAGTAACATGTGATATGATTGTGAATGGACTAAAGGCTAAAGAAAGTGAACTAAAATTTCAGAAACCAAAATCTCTGCATGGTGATGTGATGTTTGTGAACAAAAATGATCATAGAACCTCTAATCACAGCTTCAAGAAGGATCAGTCCTCCAATGATGTTAAACATGTTACCAATGATAGACAAAGAGAAGAGAAAAGGCCTAATTTTGCTCCTAATCAGAACAGAAACCAAAATACTGATCAAAAACCCAGAAAAGTTTGTTGGAACTGTGGTAAGCCTGGCCACTTCATCAATAGGTGCAAAATGCCTAGGAAGAATAAAGATTTTGTCCCTAATGAGCCAAAACAACATGCCAATAATGTCTATGAGGAAGATAGTGTCTACATGGTGCATGAACTTGATTTTCAGTACATTAATTACTCCAATGATGTGTCTAAATCTGTAAAATCAAATGAGTGGTTGATAGACTCTGGCTGCACTTTTCATGTCACACCTTTCAAACACATGTTTCACAATCTAGAGTCTGTCAATTCTGGTCATGTAGCTTTAGCTGATGGTCAAAAGTGTGATATTCTGGGAAAATGAGATGTTTGCCTGAAATTTGAAAATGGGAGTTTGTTGACCTTAAATGAAGTCAGATATGTGCCCAACTTGAAGTTCAGTCTCCTATCTGTTTCAAAGATTGCTGATAAAATGCTTGATGGGTCTGTGAACTACCTGAGGTTTCAATTTGAAAAAGACTCCAAACTCTTCTTTACTGCTCCTAGAAAAAGTGACTTGTATGCTGTCCAAGCTGAATCTGTGCCTCCTTCTGTGATTAATTTGGTGCATGATGACAAGACTGCATTGTGGCATACTAGGCTAGGTCACATGAGTAACAAAGGTCTAGAAATCTTAAGAAAAACTGGAGCATTTGGTAAGGATAAAGTCTCAAGCATGCAATTTTGTGAACCTTGTGTGATGGGCAAGCATCATAAGTCTGCATTCCCTATATCCAAACCATACCCCAGAGAACATGTTAGTACAGAAATTCTTGAATACCTGCATGCTGATGTTTGGGGCCCTACAAAGGTGCCCACCCATGGTGGAAATTATTATTTCTTGTCTGTGATAGATGATTTCTCTAGAAAAACTTGGGTTTTCTTGATGAAAAACAAATCTGATGTTTTTGAGAAACTATCTAACTGGGCTGTTCAAATTCAGAATCAGACTAAGAAAAGAATCAAATGCATAAGAACTGATAATGGGCTTGAATTTTGCAATAATGCTATGAATAAATGGTGCTCTGAATCTGGTATTGCAAGGCATAAGTCAGTCCCATACACTCCTCAACAGAATGGAGTTGTGAAAAGAATGAACAGAACTCTCCTTGAGAGAGTGAGAAGTCTTCTTGTTGGCTCTGGTTTGTCAAAACATTTTTGGGGTGAAGCCCTCATAACTGCTGTATACTTGATAAACAGATCACCCTCTGTGCCTTTGCTTGGTAAATTGCCTGAGTCTGTTTTCTTTGATAAACCTGTCTGTTTGAGCAATCTGAAGGTTTTTGGGTGTGCTGCATATGTGCATCAGAGTGTGTGTAAACTTGAACCTAGAGCTAAGAAGTGCATTTTCTTAGGATATCCTGAGGGTGTCAAAGGTTATAGGCTTTGGGATAGGTCTGTGCCTGGTTTTAAGACATGCATTAATAGGGATGTGATTTTCAATGAACTTATGTTTCCATGCTTACCTGAATCCTCACATTCTGACACTCCAAGTGAGGTGGAGACAACAAGGCCTATTGACCTAGAAAGGTATGATTTTATGATCACTCCCCCCATTCCTTCTGAGGTGGACCCTGAACCAAACACTGAGCCTGAGCATGTGCATGATCATACCAATAACAATAGCCCAATACCTGAACCAGAACCTCTACCTGAACCTAAAGCTTTGCATGATCCTGCCCCAGAACCTAGCTCAGATAGGAACACTGCTCAGAATGATTACTTGTTGTCTAGAGATAGAGAAAGAAGACATGTGAGAACTCCTGCTAGGTTTGATGACTACAATTTGTCAATGTATGCTTTCAATGTGTTTAATAATGTTGATGTGTCTGAACCTAGTACTTTTTCTGAAGCCGTGAACTGTCCTGAATCTGAAAAATGGTATGCTGCTATGGAATCTGAGATGAACTCCTTGCATGATAATAATACTTGGATTCTTGTTGAAAAACCTGATAACTGCTCTTTGGTTGAGTGTAAGTGGCTGTTTAAGATAAAGAATGCGGTGGACCATATTAGATATAAGGCTAGATTGGTTGCTAAAGGTTTCACTCAAAAGGAAGGTGTTGATTATGATGAAATCTTTGCTCCTGTTGTGAAATTCACTACTGTCAGGATTATGCTTGCTTTATGTGCTCATTTCAATTGGGAATTAAAGCAAATGGATGTTACAACTGCTTTCTTGCATGGTGAATTAGAGAACAACATTTACATGAAACAACCTGAAGGTTTTGTTGACAAAAACTTTCCAAATCATGTGTGTCTTTTGAAAAAATCTTTATATGGCTTAAAACAATCACCAAGGCAATGGAATCTTAAATTTGATCAATGCATGAGAAGCATGAACTTTACAAGGAGTAAGTTTGATCACTGTTTGTATTACATGAAGTTTGGTACTCCTGTCTACTTGCTCTTGTATGTGGATGATATGCTGATTCTTGGTCCCTGTCTGAAAACCATTGAGCATGTTCAGAAGTGTTTATGTGAAAACTTTGATATGAAAGACCTAGGTGATGCTAAGAAAATCCTAGGCATGTGCATTGAAAGAGATAGGGAGAAATCCACTTTACTTTTGCATCAGTCAGATTATGTGAAACAGGTCTTAAAGAAGTTTAACATGGAAAATTGCAATTCTGTTAATGTGCCCCTTGGTTCACACTTTGAGTTGAGTAAAAAGCAATGTCCTGTGTCTGAGTCTGAGCTTGCAGAGATGCAAAACATTCCTTATGCTAATGCCATAGGTTCTGTCATGTATTTAATGATAAGCACTAGACCTGATATAGCCTATGTTGTTTCTTGCCTTAGCAGATATATGGCTAATCCTGGAATGCCTCATTGGGAAGCTGTGAAATGGTTGTTTAGATATCTGAAATCTACCATGCATTGTGGTCTGATCTTTGATAAGTCTGATGATAGGGTTAAATGTGTTGGTTATGTTGACTCTAATTATGCTAACAATAAAGATAATAGAAAGTCAACTACTTCCTATGTGTTTACTCTCCGTGGTTCTTGTATTAGCTGGAAATCTCAATTGCAGGGAATTGTTGCCCTGTCAACTACTGAGTCTGAGTACATTGCAGCCACTGAGGCTGTAAAGGAAGCAATATGGCTGAATGGAGTCTTATCTGAACTTCAACATATTAATGACAAACCCTTGTTATTCTCTGATAGTCAGTCTGCAATCCAATTATGCAAAAATCTTGTGTTTCATGATAGAACCAAACATATAGATGTCAGGTATCATTTCATTTTTTTTTTTTATCAGTAAAGTAAAAATTTTATTAAAAGAAAAGGGATCAAGGCATCAGGAATGCCAATCAAAACAACAAAACAAGTTTGAAGTCTTTGGAACACCAAGAAGTAAAAGTAATTCCTAACTCCACGATTTTATAGGCCTCGTTCCAACTCCAAAGTCTCCTCTTAATCTGTAAAACAAGTCTATCAATATCCCAAGCCTTGTCCTGAAAACGACTACCATTCCTGCTTTCCCAGAGCAACCACACTGATACCTGAAAACAAGTCAGGTATCATTTCATAAGAGATGTTGTTGAGAAATGTGAGGTCATACTTGAGAAAATACCCTCAGAGTTCAACCCTGCTGACATGGGAACTAAGTGTCTTCCTGTTGCCAAGCTTACTTCTTGTCAGAAAACTTTGCATATGAGTTTGTAGTAATCTGGTACTGCATGTGACTCTTCCTGTTTTTCTTTTCTGCATGATGTTTTTTGTTGTCTCTTAAGTTTTCCTGTGTGAGTTTTGTGAGTTTGACTTGTTTTCCCTTTTTTTTTTTGTGCATGATGTGTTTTGAGTTCTGCCCTACTCTGCATGTTTTGTGTGTATGTTTGTGTGTGTATCTGTTGAGTCTCCAATGATAACCCCTTGGGTTTGAGGAATGGTGATTTCCCTAGGTTGGTCTCTGTGGTTTGAGATTGAGTTAAATATGCTTAATATTTGTCTCACCCTCTACTGTCTTGTCTTTGTGATAGGATGATAGTAAAAATAGGGGCTGTGATGACAACTCCAACTTAAAGGATGGCCCTTCCTTGGTGACTAAATGATCAATGTGCCAAAGGTGGATATGTGAGGTTGGCCCATTTCTCATTCCTTCTCCCTTTCTTTTTTTTTTTTTTTTCTTTTTGATTCTGGGCCAACTTCAGGGCCCAGAACCGAGCCCACCCACTAATCCCAGCCCATTCCCAAACCCTAGCCCACTCCTCCCTCTGATATACCCCACCCGAGCCCCACTCTCTCTCACACTTCCCTCTGCGCCGCTTCCCCTTTCCCTCTCTTCTCTCTCCCCAACTCGTCGGCTCCTCCACCCTTCCACCGCTCTTCTGCCTTGATTTCTCCAGCGCCTTCAATGGCATTCCACCCTACCGTTGCTACTGCTCCCCTTAAAACCTTGATGCTTCCTCATGCTGGGGATACCGTGATTATCAAAGTGAGAAAGGCTCTGCTATTCCTTTCAAGTGTTGTTTCTTTGGTAGTACGGGATTCCCTGTGTGAGTGGAGGTATCACCGGGCTTTCCTGACCATCGGAGCCCTGATTGGTGGTTACCTGAGGTAGATCTGAGCCGCCGGAGTTCTGTACTTGGCTCCTGCTGTTGGTGGCTCTGTTGAGATCTGAGAAGCTGCTCCATATCCACCACCTGGTCTTGATCGAACTGCTGCCGGAAGGGTTGCCGAGTTCAGGGGAAAATCTGAGCCCCACCGTGTCCCGAGGACACCTTTTCCCCTTCTCTGAATTCTCTTTACTTTATCTTCTTTATTTTTGTATCTTTTTCTCCTTTTCTTTCTCTTATTGTGCATATCTAAAGCTGAAGAGGAAGAGGGAGCAGAAGACGAAGAAGACGACGAGTCAAGTGCTTGAGCACGTAGTGGGGAAGACAGGAGGTTCGGGAACCAAGTGGTGAACCCTGGCTAGGCGTAGATACCCTACAATGAGAACAGAAGGAAGCAAGCGGCGTCTCCCCTAAACCC
The DNA here is from genome assembly GCF_028751815.1 of Salvia miltiorrhiza. Classification (NCBI taxonomy): domain Eukaryota; kingdom Viridiplantae; phylum Streptophyta; class Magnoliopsida; order Lamiales; family Lamiaceae; genus Salvia; species Salvia miltiorrhiza. The sequence goes on from NC_080388.1 coordinate 53,011,177, forward strand.
TAATTTGATTTGTTATTTTTATTTTTTAATATTAGATTATTAATAATTATAAAAATGAGTATATACTTTAGTCATATTCGATTCGATTCAAGTTAAACTGCATCATTCACACTTTATCTCGAACATGAATTCGAATCAAATTAATTCAATAAATAAAACTCAAATTGAAACGAACCATCAATTTTTGATTTAGTTCGATTTTTGCTCAACCCTAATTTAAGCTCTATCCCACTTTTTAATGTTTCACTCGTGCATGTTTCATTCAAATTTGTGATTGTTAGTTAAGATTGATTATATCTAATTAAAGTTAAAAATATTTTGTAGGATTTAATTTTATTTTTTAAATTACTATTAATCGATTATTATGATTGGTATACAATTTTTTTAACTTCAATTTTTAGTAATAAATCTTATTAGGCTATTGTATTATAATAATTTTATTTTTTAATAATAACAAAATATTATTAGTGTGACACAAAAATATTCTGATATTCCAAAAACGTCGAGATCAAGGGAGTATTTTCCTCTTTTTAAAGAAAAAGTGTTATTAAATAGTGCTTCACTCATCCTCATAAAATATATTCATTTATAAATGACACGAGTTTTAATAATGTGATTGAATGTGTTGTGAGTGAAGTATCAAAATCAAATTGAATATATTTTATAACGATCGACGAAAATAATAAATTGAATATATTTTATGAGGACAGAGAGAGTATTTGAGAAGTGAAGAGCGACAATATCTTGTAACCAATTAAAAAAATTCAAAATCCATCTAACCTTCTTAAATATAACAAGAATGTTGGGGCTTTATTTGCAATATCTTTTTTAAATTCATCAAGTATTAGTCTACGTATAGGACGAATAAATTATATTTTAACATTTTATTATATTTGAAAGTAGGCGTGACGTGACAACCTCTTATCTATAGAGGAGTTAGTAAAATTACCCCGGTGTAAATTGTAAGGGCATCCACAATGGGGGTGGGGCATCCACAATGGGGGGTGCGGAAGGCGGTGCGCACCAGGTCCGCGCGCACCCCCCTTCATTACCGAGCCCAACAATTCTGCTCAAGCCCCTCCCTAGCGCTCTGAGTGTAGAGCGAAAAAATGTTAGGAGCGTGTATTTTACGCTCCAAAGTAAAAAATAATAAAAATAAATTTTATACGTCTCACAAAGGAAAAGTAAAAGGTTTTATTATGAACGGATGAAGAGTATCTTTTAACAAAAATATTTTGAGTGTTATTCATCATTAATACATTGGTGCCATAGTTGAAGAGCAAATAGTGTAGGGATCAAAATATAATAAAACACAAACCATAATACCAGATTCTGCACCCTTGTCCGAGAACCTCCTCGAGAAGTCGAATTTCCTTAAAACAAACAAAAATAATCCACTCCCACTGAAAATGACCATTTTCACCTCCACTCCCTCTCGAGATTTCTCTAGAAATTCATCAAATTTCCCGCAAAATCTCCTCCCTTTATAAACCCCTGCTCCAGCTCTGCACCAAACATCCCAAAAATCGATCAAGAAACGATCAAAACCGTAGTTACACGCAGCGATCATGGCTACTGCTGCTCAACTCTACTGCCCATTTCCACAAAAAGCGAAACAAACGCCGTTTCTGGGCTCGAAGCCGATCAAGAAAGCGCCTTTTCTTCAGCTGGGCGCGAGAGGAAAAAGAAAAAATGATGGTTGTTACAAGGCGTTGAGGGTGGTGAGCGAGAAAGTGGTGGGAATCGACTTGGGCACCACCAACTCCGCCGTGGCGGCGATGGAGGGCGGGCAGCCAACGATCGTGACCAACGCCGAGGGGCAGCGCACGACGCCGTCGGTGGTGGCGTACACCAAGGGCGGGGACAGGCTGGTGGGGCAGATCGCGAAGAGGCAGGCGGTGGTGAACCCCGAGAATACTTTCTTCTCGGTGAAGAGGTTTATCGGGAGGAAAATGAATGAGGTTGATGAAGAGTCGAAGCAGGTGTCGTATAAGGTGGTGAGGGATGATATTGGGAATGTGAAGGTGGAGTGCCCTGCTACCGGGAATTTGTTTGCACCTGAGGAGATTTCTGCTCAGGTGTGTTCTTGGATTTGTGAAAGATTGGATTTTTAAATTGATTGGTTTGGTTGATTTCTTGATCTTGATATGGTTGAGTTTTGTCTTGTGTTTTAGCTTGATGTTTGTGAGTGTGATTGTTGCTGAGGGTTTTTTTTTAAGAGTGATTCTGGCCGAAAGATGTGATTTTTGGTGGTTGGGTTTTGGGGATTTAGGATGCTTTCTTGATCTTGATATGGTCGATTTTTTCTTGGGTTTTGTGGTGATTTTGCTTGATGTTATAAGTGTCTTGTGGCTGGTGGGTTTTCTGAGGGTGGTTTTTGGTGAAAGATGCGATTTTGGTGGTTAAGTTTTGGCGATTTGGGTAGCTTTCTTGATCTTGATATATATGGTTGAGTTTTGGTGTATTTTGTGGTGATTTGCTTGATGTTAAAATTGTGATTGTAGCTAAGGTGATTTTTGGTGAAAGATGTGATTTTGGTAGTTGAGTTTTGGTGATTTAGGCTGCTTTCTGTATCTTGATATGGTCGAGTTTTTCGTGTATCTTGTGGTGATTGCTTTATGTACGAGTGTGATTGTAGCTAATAGGTGATTTTTGAGGATGATTTTAGGTGAAAGATGTGTGAATTTGGTGGATGAGTTATTGGCGATTTTAGTTCGTGTTAGGCCATTGTCACTTGTTTTTCTTTGATGTTTCTTGTGATAATTTTGATGTTTAATGGGCATTCACTATGTGAGGATGGTATTGAGGGAAATTGGCTATAATCTATAATCTCTAACTTCATTTTAATTTAGGATGATTGCGAATTAGTTTGTGGTTGAGACATATTTTCGATTTTGCTTTCAGCATGTGACATGCTAATGGTAATGATAATGATATGTTGTTGCTAGTTCTAATGATTGTTTAGAATCGGTTGAAGAACAGACGATGACATCAATTTTCTTGGTCTTAGGTGTTGAGAAAGCTTGTGGATGACGCCTCCAAGTTCTTGAACGATAAGGTCACTAAAGCGGTTATTACAGTACCGGCCTATTTCAATGATTCGCAGAGAACTGCAACAAAGGATGCTGGTCGAATAGCTGGCTTGGACGTTCTTCGCATTATCAATGAACCCACAGCCGCGTCTTTGGCTTACGGGTTCGAGAAGAAAAATAACGAGACCATTCTAGTTTTTGACTTAGGAGGCGGTACATTTGATGTTTCAGGTATACTTACACTCATTGTGGCATCTTAGTGTTATAAATTTATAATATACCACTTACTGTGTTGTGAAGCGTTTTAACTCGTCTGGGCCAATACGTGCAGTTCTTGAGGTCGGAGATGGAGTGTTCGAGGTGCTCTCCACCTCAGGCGACACACATTTGGGGGGTGATGATTTCGACAAGGTATGGATTTGTCTACAATAATCAATCTTCGAGTGATGTTGTGATGGTACTAACGTGATATGTTGGAATGAAATAGAGAATCGTTGATTGGCTAGCCGATGGCTTCAGGAGAGATGAAGGCATTGATCTCCTCAAGGACAAGCAGGCGCTCCAACGCCTCACTGAATCTGCTGAGAAGGCGAAGATAGAGCTATCATCTCTAACTCAGACTAACATAAGGTGAATTTTGTCGTTGCTCATCACGTTTTGTATGAAATGTTTTGATAGCTTGTTGATGGGGTTTTGTCGCGTGACAGTTTGCCCTTCATCACTGCTACTGCGGATGGTCCGAAGCACATTGACACGACGTTAACACGAGCTAAATTCGAAGACTTGTGCTCTGACTTACTAGACAGGTACATAGGCAGCTCTAGATCACTTTGATTGATTCTCGTATTCACATTTACTAGTAATGAATGAAAATGTGAGGTTCTTGTTCTGAGACTCATCGCATTGCAGGCTTAAAACGCCTGTTCAAACTGCGTTAGATGATGCAAAGCTTTCTATCAAGGAGATAGATGAAGTGATTCTAGTTGGAGGGTCGACTCGGATCCCTGCTGTCCAAGAGCTCGTCAAGAAGATGACCGGGAAAGACCCTAATGTCACGGTCAACCCAGACGAGGTGGTTGCTCTCGGAGCTGCAGTTCAGGTAGACCTCGTCTCCATCATCATCGTTGTTATCTTATATCGATCTTAGCTTAGTTATGATTCGACAAGATTTGAGTGTTGTCTTCTTGTTAGGCCGGTGTCTTGGCTGGTGACGTGAGCGATATCGTGCTCTTGGACGTGACGCCTCTGTCACTCGGCTTGGAGACCTTGGGAGGGGTGATGACGAAGATCATACCTAGGAACACAACGTTGCCAACCTCCAAATCAGAGGTCTTTTCCACGGCCGCGGACGGGCAGACGAGCGTGGAGATCAACGTGCTGCAAGGCGAGAGGGAGTTTGTGAGGGACAACAAATCCTTGGGGAGTTTCCGGCTGGACGGCATCCCGCCCGCTCCCCGTGGCGTCCCTCAGATAGAGGTGAAATTCGACATAGACGCCAACGGCATCCTATCCGTCGCAGCCATCGACAAGGGGACTGGGAAGAAGCAAGACATCACCATCACCGGCGCCAGCACATTGCCTAAGGATGAGGTATGCTCAAATTTCACCGATCATAAATATTTTTATGAAAAGATACTCAATGAATGGTTTTTCAAAATGGGAACTTTTTTCAGGTGGATCGTATGGTGAAAGATGCAGAGAGATATGCAAAGGAAGATAAGGAGAGGAGGGAAGCCATCGACACGAAGAATCAAGCGGAGTCTATGGTGTATCAGACGGAGAAGCAGTTGAAAGAGGTTGGCGACAAAGTCACGGCAGCGGTGAAAGAGAAGGTGGAATCTAAACTGAAAGACCTAAAAGATATTATCTCTAGTGGATCAACTCAAGCCATCAAGGATGCCATGGCGGCACTCAATCAAGAGGTGATGCAGATAGGCCAGTCTTTGTACAGTCAGCAGGGAGCCGCGGCGGCAGCTGGCGGCGAGCCTTCGGCTGGCGCATCTGAGGGGTCGAGCTCCACCGGTAAATCGGACGGAGATGGAGAAGTCATCGATGCAGACTTCTCTGAGAGCAACTAACTGTGTTTTGTTTGGACAATGTGATGTCTTTTTTGTTAGATGTAGGTTGTTTGGTGTGGTTGAGGTGCAAGAAGTGGGATTATTGTACATCGGTAGGTGTAAATTCTTGATAGAATTCTACAAAATAATTTCCTCTCGTCATTATCGAATTTTGTTAGTAGAAATTGATTATTATCTATATATGTAAAGTATCACCATTTTCGTGAATTTTCACAAGTAAAACAAGGGGCAATTTCAAGAAATGAAAAAAAGAACTGACACTAATGGATTCGTCTTGAAAACAATTTGCTTTATCAAAAAATTCCAAGTATAATTAGTTCTTGAATTTAAGGAAAATGTTCTTGGATTGAAGAAAATTGAATTGGAATTCGGAATCTTAGTGTGGAAGACAGCCGACAATCGTCTATACACGTCGTGTGCATTTGGTGGCAAAATCAAATAAAAAAATATGTTTGGAGCTTACTATTTCCCTAAATTTGCGATATAGACTATTATAATAATCAGTAATGAATTTATACAAATTCATATGAACAATCATATCCGGGGGAGCTGAAGCCAACCCAAGCTGCGTGCATTGAGTAACATAGCATGTGTGGTAAACGACAACATGATGTATATCATGTATTAGTAGACGACAACATAGATATACATGTTATGTTTATTTTAACCACGAGATCGGAACAGAGTAAGTGAAGTGCGACGGCGATAGTAGCTCGGTTCATTTACAGTCCCAATAAGCGCCTAAAAACGCGAAGCAGCTTACCTTTCTTCTTCACACTCGATCCACCGGAATGAGCCTCGCATTTCCCAGCGTGATCTTCCGAAGACTGGTTATGGATTCTGGCGTAGCCGTCGGTGACGGAGGCCGATCTCCGGATGGAGGCGGACCTCTTCACGACGGCCTTTTCCGCGGTCTGGTCGGAGATGCAGGCCTCCCGGCCGAGGAGGACCCCGAAAGCCTCCCCGCCGTCGTCGTGCTCGGGGATGGAGAGCTTGACGGCGGCGCAGAGGTCGGGCGTGGGCTTGAATTTGGAGAAATTGGGAGGGGTTCTAGTGAGGGAGAGCTCGGAGAAGTCGAGGGATTTGGATCTGTTGGATGAGGCGGATTTCTTGATTCTTGAGTAGCCGTTCATTTTGTGCTTGGAGAATGGGGAGCAGATGTGATCGAGGTGTGGGAGGAGTGATGGGAATTCTTGGAAGATGGCGCAGCTGGAGTCGATTATGAAGGAGTTTGTGATGCCGAGATTTGGAGGGAAAGACATTGTGGTTTGCTTGTGCGTTGGGGCACTAGCTACAACTACAAGCCTACGTTTATAAGGCCGTTGGGTTTCCTGCTTTCCAAACGACTCTCAATTATATTCATCCATGCTTCCAAATAACACACTGTTTCGGGATTGTTTTACACGGTTTTGTTGCAAATACAGCGTTCTTGCAAGTTATTCCAAGCCTCTTGTTGAAACGACGTCGTTTTCTTAATGAAATGCACAGAAGTCGTTAGTTTGTATCAAAAGTACTAATAGAAAGTAAAATAAAAAAAATACTTAATAATTTGATACTTTTGACACTATCAAATTATTTAGAACAAATGAGAATATTGTACCGAAAGTACCAACCGAAAAAAAAATAAAATAAAATAATAACAATAATTTGGTACTTTTGGCATAAAATATAACATTAGTGCCAAAAGTACAACTCGAACCTGCGCCCACCCCGCACGCCAAATCCAATCCGGTTCGCCCAAATTAAAGGTAATACAATTTGAAATTATAAAAAATTGTCAAAAATTGTGTTTTTAAGATGAGAGCCAAATATTGAGTTTCAATCCCCAATATGTTTATATGAATGCATATTCTCAATTTGATAAATTAATGTCATCAATTCACCAATTATTTAAGTTATAATGATATTTCAACGTTGACCTCAATATTAATTTGAGAATAGTTTCACTACATATATATATATATATAGGGTGCGGTTATAGTGAGAACCACAATTATCATGAGAACATAAGAACCAATAAAATTACTGCATCTGCTATACAAATTAATGCATCCGCTATTAAATTTAATGCATCCGAAAAAAATAATTTTTTTGCTCCCTTCAGGATTCGAACCCAGCACCTGCATCCATCCACCAAGATGATGCATCCACCGTAGATCTTGATGATCGAATGGCTTAAAATGGTTCTCCGTTCTTATTTTATTAGTGGTTCTTATTTGAACCTCTCCCTATATATATATATATATATATATATATATATATATATTATAGGGGCGCATTCCAGTGAGACTCCCTATTTTTCGTGTAACATGAGGACAATGAATAAGACATATAATATTAATGAATAAGACGTACGAACAAGATGTATATACTGATGAAAAATAAAATTTAAAAAATTGGTTATGAATAATAAATATATACTGATGAACAATGCAGTATATACTGATGAATAACAAAATTTAAAATATTATGCTCCCTCCAAGATTCGAACCCTGCGAAAAAAAATCTCCCTCTAGATATAATATCAACCATAGGATTGATAAAATAAACGCACCAGATCGTGCCCTAGATCTCACTAAAATTAGGGGGTCTCATTGGAGCGGCACCCTATATATAGGGAAGGGCTACCGTGAAAATACTTCTTAAAATTAAAATAAAAATATTTTTCAATGTACGAATTTTATGTAGAACACGTATGAATTCATCTAACAGAGTTACGAATTGTGAAAAATAAATTTTTGTTATCTTTGGGATTCGAACTCAGAACCACGAATTCATCCAACAGGTTACGAATCAACCGTAGATATTGATGATCTAAGGGCTGAAAATTATTTATATTTTATATTTTAAGAAGTGTTTATATATATATATATATATATATATATATATATATATATAGGAAGAGGTTCTAATAAAAACCTCTGTTAAAATGAGAATTAGGAACCTAATCTTGACCTTTTAAATATTAGATCTAATGGTTAGGATTTAGTCAACAAAAGAAACTGTGCATCTATTATATTTTACTGTGCACTTAAAAAATATGCAATTTATGCAATTGAAACCAACAATGCAAAATACTCAAGCAAATCGAAATTGTGCATCTATGCAACTGAAACTGTGCATCCATGCAATCGAAATTGTGCATCTGCAGTTTAATCTCAGCCCTCTATTTTATTTAAATCAATGGCTTTAAATTGGTTCCTAGTTTTCATCTTTAGAGGGGTTTTTATATTAACCCTACCATATATATATATATATATATATATATATATATAATTTGAGAATAATTAACCACAGTACGAAAGACTAGAACAAATAAAATCTATAATTTAGAGGTGGCCAAAAAAATCGGAACCGGGAACCAAATCGGAAAACCGGACCGTCCGGGACGGTTTTGGAACCGGAACCGTGATACACGGTTCCGAACCGGAACCGAAACCGTGCTCGGCCGGTTTGGTTACGGTTCCGATTTCTCAAACCGCCGGTTCTCGGTTCCGAACCGGAACTGGAACCGGGAACCGGGTTGGAACCGTGCCAGAACCGCCTTGGAACCGTGAACCGAAGGTTCCACGGTTAGAACCGGGAACCGTGGAACCGTGCCTAGAACCGCCTTTTAATTTTAGTTATTTGGTCAAACAAAGGTCAAAGTAGTAGTAGTAGTCAACAACAATTAGGGAGCCAAAGGGAGGGGAATTGCTTAATGCAGGGCCAAATGACGTGGACGTGTTAAATTGGTGGTCAATTAAGCAAGGACAATACCCCATCCTTGCGGTGATGGCGAGAGAGATATTCTCCGTCCCGGCATCAACTGTAGCGTTCGAGCAAGCTTTTAGCGAAACAGGATACATGCTCGACGAACGAAGATCCCAAATGGCACCGCATAATCTTGAAGCTCAACTATTGCTCAAAGATCATACATTAGCCGAAGCAAGAGAGCAAGAAAACAAATGGGATGATTTGTTCGTGGAGTACCCCATATCCACCACCGAAGGCGATACCACCGATGCGAGCGAGTCATCTCAATGCACCGAAGGCGAAGACTTCGACAACGACTTCGACATGTAGAAGACTTCATGATTATGCGGTGTCACCAAAGGTAAGACGAAGGTAAGAGAACTACGTGGACTTTGATTCCTTCGGGATACGTAGGCAACTCAATTATAATTTAAATGTTATAATTAAGCTCAAGTTCTATTTCCTTTATTTCTTTTTTTTTCCCCAATTAAAAGTTGTAAACTAATTTGCCTTAATTTTATTTTAGCATTCAAATGTTGTAATTTGTAAATTTTATTTACAAGAGTTGTAAGGTATAACTTTGAATTATAAGTTCAATTTAGAAAATAATGTATATGAACTTTATATTTTCTTGTGTCATTTATTTTATTAAAGCAAATTTCATTAAATTTTACACAATACATAAAATAATAAAAATTACATTAAAAAAAAAAAACGGACGGTTCTAACGGTTCGAACCGGAACCGGTGGTTCGGAACCGGAACCGGAACCACCGGTTCACGGTTCGGATCCGAAACCGTGAGGGTTATTTTTCGGTTCGATTCCGGTTCCAGTTTTTGGAACCGGAAACCAGCGGTTCCGGTTCCGGTTCGAACCGGGAACCGAACCGTGGCCACCTCTAATCTATATATATATATATATATATATATATATATATATATATATATATATATTAAAGCAAAATAAATTATATCCTACGTGGCATTGTATAATCACTCCATTCTAATTTTCCTCAATTCTCATTCATTCTTATTTTTTTCTAAATTTTAATCAATTTCTATATCTAAGAACCATTAAAAATCTAAAAGTCATGATATATTTAAAAACTAAATATCTAAAAAATCATTATATAAATATTTTAACAATCCATATATATATATATATATATATATATATTAAAGTAAAATAAATCATATCATACATGGCATTGCATAATCACTTCATTCTAATTTTTCTCAATTCTCATTCATTCTTTTTTTTTTCTAAATTTTTATCAATTTCCATATCTAAAAATCATTAAAAATCTAAAAGTCATGATATATTTTAAAGCTAAATATCTAAAAAATCATTATATTAGTATTTCAACAAAATAAATTCTATCATATGTGACGTCGTATAATCACTTCATTCTAATTTTCCTCAATCTCATTCATTCTTTTTCTTTTTCTAAATTTTAATCAGTTTCCATATACAAAAACTATTAAATATCTAAAAACTATGAAATATCTAAAAATCATTATATTAATATTCCACAAATCAAGAAAAAATTATTTATATCCATAACGTAATTAATAATGCATTTGATACAAAAATATTTAAGAATAGATCTATCTTGACCCCCACTAATTAATGAGATGATTGATACGATAAATGATTACGTTATGTCTCTAATGTCTATCAAAGAAATGATTTATTTAAGTTCAAAGAGTATTTGCAAAGAAGATGGACAAATTGAGCTCGATGAACATGTATTCTCGATTGAATATCTCAACACGATCAAGTGTTTAGGATTGCCACAAATCAAGAGGAATGCATAATCACGCTTCTAAAAAATATGATCAATTTAATGAGCTTTGCAATGGCACCAGACTGATAGTAACTCAACTTGGGAAACACGTAAATGAAAGGAAACTCGTTTCAGGAAAAAATGAGCGCAATAAGTTTTTTATAGCTAGAATGATTACGATTTCATCGCATTTCACTAAATTTTCAATTCGGTTTCAGATAAGTGCCTTCCCTATGAGTGTTTGTTTTGCTATGTCGACAATAAATAAAAGTCATGGACAATCTCTTTCAAATATAGGATTATGCCGAAATCTATTCTTAGTTATGAATAATTCTACGTGGCAATCTCAAAAGTCACTTAAAAAAAAGGTCATATGCAAGACATAACAACTAACGTGTTGTATGATGAAACTTTCGATAGATTATGGGGTAATTGCAAGTTTAATAATTTATTCAAACTTTTAAAGTTTAAGTCATTAATGATATTATTTAATTTAGTTATTTTTTTTATTTTTTAATTATTGGTTCCAACTACAGACATCTAATATAGATACGTTTCAAATAATTGTTTCAATTTCTCTTTAAATATTTTTTTGATCGAAACTCTGCTTACACATAAATTTTATAAGACATTTAAATTAGGTCAATTTCAAATAAATATTACTCCATCCGTCCCAATAAAAGTGGCCACTTTTTTTGGGCACGAAGATTAAGAAAGGGATTGTTATGTTTTAATTGAGTGTGACCCACCAAAATTAGTGAGTAATTTTTAGAAAGTGGCCTACAATTGTTGACCAAATTAGTGAGTAATTTTGGCATTTTTAGAAAGTTGCCTACAATTGTTGACCAAATTAGTGAGTAATTGTTGACTTAATTAAAGTAAACTTTTGCCATTTTTAGAAAGTAGCCACTTTTAATGGAACACCCAAAAAGGAAATGTGGCCACTTTTATTGGGACGGAGGGAGTATAACTTTTTTACTTTAAAATAATTTATTAAATTTTCTATTTTTAAAAATAATAATTCATGAAACAAAAAATACATTAATATATAATTTCATAAATTTATATTTTAATAAATCCCGTCGAAGTCGAGTCACTTACTAGTTTTGTATAATCAAATGTGAGGAGAATATATATATTGGTGCAAACGACACAAGCTCGAGTGATGGAGATGTGTAAGTGGGGAACAGAAGTCAAATTATTGTTGAAGAGTGGTTGGAGCTATTTGGAAAACTCTGTAAATCCATACTATCATATGTTTGACAGATTGACTTTGAAACAGTTCCCTTTTTTTATTTAAAACATATACTCCATATAGATTGAGTTAATTGTCTGAAAATTTATGAAGTTTAATTTATTTTTTTGGATGTTTTCTACGATTTTTTAATTTTACATAGTAATCCACCATATGTAAATTTCTTTTTAATATTTCAACGGTTACAAAATTTGATCAAATTTCTTCTTTTTTTAAGACCCTGAAAAATTACTAATATTAGTAAAAAAGAATTTTCAACCATCAATCGATAGATTATAGATAATTAGATTACCTTTTGCTGAAGAAATGAAGGTCCAATTATAAGTAATTGCCATGTAATTTGGCCAAATTTTCAGGGATAATGCCATTTTTCGTAAGAAATGAAAATACCGAATAAATCATTATAAATATATGAATGACGTATTCGAATAATATGGTGAAATTTTCACATTCTCTAGAATTCGAATTTAGATTTTAATGGTTATTCGTGCATTACAAGAAGCTTATTCATAGACTTTACTACCTTATTCATATCAATTCTCATTCTCACGAAAGATATTATTTTCACTAGCATATAATACATGTATAAATTTATGAATAGGTGTTGTAGTGTAATCTGGTTTGAATTGATTTAAAATAATGAATAAGTCAGTATAAATCTACGAATAAGCCATTTGTAATGCATATCAATTCTCATTTTCATGAAAGATATTATTTTTCACTAGCATATAATACATATATAAATTTACGAATAAGTTGTTTGTAATGCATGAGTAGACGTGCAAATCTGGTTTGAACTAGTTTAAAAGAACGAATAAGCCAGTATAAATCTACGAACAAGCCGTTTGTAATGCATATCAATTCTCATTCTCACGAAAGATATTATTTTTCACTAGCATATAATACATGTATAAATTTACAAATAACTTGTTTGTAATGCATGAATAGACGTTCAAACCTGGTTTGAACTAGTTTAAAATAACTACGAATAAGTCATTGATAATGCATGAATAGTCGTTCAAACCTGGTGAATCGGTGATAACTAATTTAAAATAAAGAATAAGCCAATATAAATTTATGAATAAGCTGCTTGTAATGCATGAATATCCGTTCAAACTAGTTCAAACCAGGTTTGAACGACTATTCATGCATTACAAGCGACTTATTCGTAAATCTATACACATAATACAAGCTAGTATAATTGATGTGAATAAGCTATGTGTTATCTTTTGTGAGAATGAGAATTAATATGAATAAGCTAGTATAATTAAATCTACGAATAAAACGCATGCATGAAAGAGTAATTTGCTTAATAATTTTCATTTCCTATTTTTTTTTCAAAGATTTATATTGAATTCACTAATTATTATCCCTGGCTAGTTTCATTGATCATAAAATAATTTAAAAAATTGTGTAACTATTATTATTTTTTGTCACTTTTCAATTTATTTTCACTATTAAATTCGAGTTTGAGATGTATGTATGTATATAAATTCTAAATTAATTTTATAAATAGTATATAATTTTAAATTTTTACTTTGAATTTATTTATAATATTTTGTTATTATAGAATTTATATTAATGTTTACTCTATATATAACAATTTGTATTGGTTTACCATAGCTAGGAAAATGACTCCATCCTACAATTTCAAAATTTCTTAACTCTCCTTCATTTGTAATCATTTTCATCCTATGTCACTTTTCAATTTATTTTCACTATAAAAATTTGAGTTTGAGACGTGTATATGTTTTAAAAATTTAAATTAATTTTATAAATTATACTTTGAATTTAATATATAATATTTTGTTATTATATAATTTATCGTTAATGTTTAATCAATATATAACAATTTATATTGTGTATATAATAGGAAAATGGATTAGTGCAATGTGGACTCAACATATTTTTTTATATATATTTATCTTAATTCTCCAAGCAGTTCCATATTCATTAATTCTTATTTATCTAACAATTATACTTATTTTTCTAAAATCTCAAATCCCACATTAATTTTTACAAAACTTCATCAAATAAAAATTACTATAAAAGGAGTATTTCTGTTCTTCCATTCAACAAGAAAACCAAGCATGATCATGCTACAATTACGTTAAATATAATTTGACTAATTAATTAGTTGGCCAAATAAATAATTATATTTTTTATTGGAAAATTTAGTTATACCAATTTTAAAATTCAAGTAGTATTATTTGTACCCAAATTTGATGGCCAAAATTTCAAGTAGTATTATTTGTACCCAAATTTGATGGCCAAAATATATTTTTATTTTTATTGAGAATTTTAATTTGATCGATTACTAACTTTTTTTTTCAATAAAAAGAAAAAAAACTGTGTTACTGACGTAAAAAAAATACATGACTTCTTTTCAATAAGAGATAAATTTTGAGATAAGTATTTACATTAAAGCGGGACAAGCAAAGTACACGAAAAATATATAATATTTCCAATATATAATCATTTTTTTTATGAAATTTAATGAAATACACCCTCCGTCCCACTAAGCATGACTCCTTACTTTTGGCACGATTATTAAGAACAAAAATGATTAAAGGAGAAAAGTGATAGAAAGTGGTGGAGTCCATAACTTTTTGCGAGATAAAGAGATTTCCCTTTTTTGAAAAGGGCCATTTGTAATGGGACAATCCAAAATGACAAGGGGGCCATATTAAATGAGACGGAGGGAGAAAAAAGTTACTGGTATTTCTATTTTCCCATTTAATAAGAAAATCAGACATAATCTTGCTACAATTATCTCAAATATTCAATAATTTTCTATTCATTTTGTTGATTAAAATCTCTGTACTTAATTTAAATATCACTAGTCTAACGGCAAAAACTGATTCATTTTACTTTTTACGTAATTTTTTCTTGATCATATGTAATTTGTCATTGTTTTGCTATCTTTAGCCAAAATCAATTTTAACTTTGCAATTTTATAATATTTCAAGTTGCAGACAAGATGATGCTCATAACAGTTATATATGGTATTTTAAGAGATATGCTCATAACTCAATTATGATTTTTCAAGTTTCAAACGAGATAATACTCAGACATCAGAGGTGATCTGTTAAGCTTCAAATAAGATGATTCACGTAGCTTAATTATAGTATTGCTAACTCCACAAATTAATTATGATTTTTAAGCTTAAGACGAGATGATATTTAAAAGTCAAATATGATGGTTCAAGTTTCAAGTGAGATGATGCTCAAAGGGATATTTTTATTATCTCAAAAATTAATATTTAATTAATGTAAGTGATTAAGATTAATATAATTTTAAATATTATACCACTAATTTAATTTGATCAAATCAAATTAATTAAAAAATAATTTATATACAAATTATTTCTATGTTATAACCATAAAAATAATATAAAGTGATTAGAATAATAGCGTAAATTGATTCCTCATGGAATTTCGACGGGTTACACCTAGTGTGTGTGCGTGTGTCTATATATATATATATATATATATATAGGGGAGGGCTACAATATAAACACTTCTTATACCTAAAGGGTGTGTTTGCTTTTTATCCCTCTAAATGGAGGGATAATATAATTAGGTATAAATTTATCACTTAAAGTGGGGACCACATTATTTATATCTTGTTTGGTTTGAAGGATAATATATTTATTCACTATTTATAAGGTGGTATAAAATTATACCACCCTTTCTTAGGTATAAAATTATCCATTTCCCAAGAGATAAGGAGCTGCCCGAAAAATTATACAACCTGCCCGAATTTTTTCATACATCAAAGCAAATGAGGTATAAGATGGTAAATGTAGCTTATCAATTCCTTATACCTCAAAGCAAACACACCAAAAATTTATAAATTATGTGTAGAACACGTACGAATTCATTGTGTAACTGTATGAATTGCGAAAAATAATTTTTTTGCTATCCTATGAGATTCGAACTCGGGACCATGAATTTATCCAACAAGGTGATGAATCAACCGTAGATCTTGATGATCTAAGGACTAAAATGATTCTTATTTTATATTCTAAGATGTGTTTTTATTTTAGCCCATCCTTATATATATGGGGGAAAATGTGCACTTTTCACAACAATTATGAAAGTTGTTATATATATATGTGTGTGTGTGTGTGTGTTTTATTATTTTAAGGCAATTAGAGTTCATCTAAATATAAATTCAACTGTCAAGCTAATGATTGACTCATTTGTATTGATATAAGTCTGGTTAAATAAGTTGGAATTTTTTTTAAAACCGATATCCGAATATGTGGTGAGCTAAATAGACTGATCATTTAATTATAAGCTTATAATATGAGTGACGCGATACAATGTTAAAAGATTAAGGGTTAATTGCCCATAATATCAGTGACGCGATACAATGTTAAAAGATTAAGGGTTAATTGCCCATAAAATAGTGAACTTTCATCTAATTCTAATTTTGTACATAAACTTTGAATTGTGGCGTGATAAATACTAAAGTTTTGATTTTATTTGATTTTACTACTAATCCAAATTCCGGCCAAATATCAAGCTAATATATAATATGGTGTGCCAATTTTGACATGACGTATTTATTCTTGCGTGACAATTAGTTGGCAAAATAATATTTTTTATTTAATTTCTTATCAATAAAAAAAGAACACAAAGCAAATAACTCAAATTGTCAATAATTTAATATATCAAATCAAATAATCGTATTTTTTAGTTGAATTAATTAATTGAATAAATTCAATAATAGTAAGGGGATTCATCGAATTTAGGTGTGTCAGCGAAAGAACATTTTAATTATCAATAACTTAATATATATATATATATATATAATTATTTAGTTAAGTAATAAAGTTTATTAAATTTTCATTATCTAAAGATTAATTTTTTTATAAACTATATATATTTATAATATTTGAATGACTTCTATTTTATACTCCATATTGGAGTAATTAGTTGTGAAATAGTGAACTAGAAAAAAATTGATTTAAAATTGAGAATTAAAAAATACTATTATTTGATTTGATATATTAAGTTATTGACAATTTGGGTTATTTGTTTTGTGTTATTTTTTTATTAATAAGAAGTTAACAATAAATACGTCACGTCAAATATTGACACGCCATATTAGCCTGATATTTGACCGGAATTTGAATTAGTAGCAAAATCAGATAAAATCTAAAGTTTAGTAATTTTCACGCAACAGTTCAAAGTTTGTGTGCAAAATCAAAATTGGACGAAAGTTCAGTATTTTATGAACAATTAATCCCCCAAAGATTAAAAAAGGCACGTACACTACCTGTATGTGTTAGTGTTACAACAAGTATGAATAAAAACAATCTCACAGTCACACAGCTCCGATCCGAATAGGCGAGATATGACTATATATGTCTCGACCATTAATTTCTGAGATGAAGAAGTTAGAATTTTGCTTTTCCATCGATTAAATTCCTAAAGTTACAAACTATAGGTCGACCCCATGAAAATAAAATAAAATAATTGATGATAGATGAGAGATGGGGCAGATCTAGGAAGCATGTGAAGTGTTTTGTTGGGTGATAAAAATCCAGCCTTGCAGAGATCTGTTTGGTTACGGTGGCAAAGATGTGACTTAAGCTTAAACAAAAAAGTTGCTTCTCTTTTCACTATCGCTCTATTGTATTTTTCCTATTTTTTTCACATCTATGTGCAGGGAATCTACTATACTTTCTACTGTATCATGCACTGTAACACCTCATCATTGTTTTTATTCCTCTAATGTTTGTACTGCAAACTTAAAAATGTCACCTATATATTATTATTAGATAATTACGTTTAAATATATGAATTTTCACTCAATTTTAGATTTGCATGTAAACTGAATATTATGCTTCTAAATGAACACTTTTAAAAAAAAAAAAATCTAAACAAACACTTTTAATTGTTCTAATTTTTCATACGATTGTCAATTGCCCACAAATTATTTTTGAGATGGACACTTACAATATCTACATAACTTAAAAGTTGATGTACTAAACGACATTGTTGGATGACTACGCTACTTCAACTAGACACAATGACATTATTTTGTCGAAAACTAACAACCGCGTGAAAAATCAAAATAATTGAAAATTTGTGTATTTGAACAAAACTTTAAGTTTATGTACAAAATTTGACAAAAGTTCTAATAATAATAATAATAATAATAATAATATTATTATTATTATTATTATTATTCATTAAAAATTTGGGCATGTGATCTTGGCTGCTAAGCATATGCAACGAGATCAAGTATTGAGGACCAGTAATCATGTGTCTTGGCAAATAGTTATCGAGATAGTTGGTGATGAAGTTAGTGACTCATTGTTTGTCATTGCGATTTTTTTTTTTTGTGCAAAAAAGAAAAGAGACGTGTCTGCCTACAGTTTCATGCTATATTATTCTTCACGGCAACATATTTGAAAAAAAAGAAGTAATAATAATAATAACAATAACAATAATAATAATAATAATAATAATAATAATAATAATAATAATAATAATAATAATAATAATAATAATAATAATAATAACTATTATTATTAGGGGTAATTGCCCCTAAATACTAGGGCTGGGAATCGGGTCGGGTTCGGGTACCCTATCCGAAAAAATCGGGTACCCGAACCCGAAAATCCCCTAAACCCTATACCCGACCCCGACCCCGACCCCGACCCCGAAAACGAAATCGGGTACCCTAATACCCGAGCCAATTCAAAGCAGCAGCAGCAGGGCAGCAAACCGAGCCCTAATTTCCATTGTTCCAATTCAAAGCAGCAGCAGGTTTGCATTTTGTTGGTGTTGTGGAAACCCATTGTTCCAATTTCCATTCGGAGCAGGAAAGACCGGTGCTTGAGGTCTGTAAAAACAAAAAACAAAAGAAGAAGAAGGAGAAGAAGAAGAAGGAGAAGAAGAAGAAGAAGAAGAAGAAGAAGAAGAAGAAGAAGAAGCATACCTGCTGTGCTGTCGGAGCTCGGAGGTGGTGTCGCCTGGAGTGATGCTGGCTGCTGCGCGGTGCGGCGCGCCGTCGCCTGTGGGTGGATTTGATGGAAAACGGCGACGGGAAGTAGGAGGCGCGCGGAGGGACAACCGAACAGGGGGAGGCCGAGTGGAAGCGCAGGAGGGCGATGGTGGGCGGCGAGGGGCGCCGGTGCGCCGCTGGGTCGCTGGGCCTGGGCGGTAGGCCTGAGGCGGGAGGGAGCAGGACGCGGGAGGGCTGTGGGAGTGGGCGGCGGAAGTCTAGGGCTGGGGCGTGAGGGCTGGTACTTGATTCTCAAATACTCAAGTCAAAGTCGGTAATTAGAGTAATTAATTTCACTTACTTAAAATTCGGGTATTTTCGGGTATACCCGATACCCGATCGGGTATACCCGATACCCGATTTTTTCACAACCTAAATACCCGACCCCGACCCCGATTTTTTCGGGTATAGGGTACCCGATACCCGATTTTTTCGGGTCGGGTATCGGGTACCCGATTACCCGATCCCGAAATTCCCAGCCCTACTAAATACATTACATTTTCCCATTTTCTGGAATTGCACATCACCTTTAAAATCCGCCTCATAATACATAATTAACCTTTCTTTTTCTTCTGGAATTGCACATGGTCAGCCAACCACCAACCGGAAAAATTATGTGGATGCCGGAAACGCCACATATACACGCCGAAAAAAAAATAATTGATGTGGCAGCCATGTAGGATTTTTTTTTTTTTTTGCTATTAAATTCGAATTTCCAGAATATAGAATTAAGGCATTAATTTCTCAAATCCCCAATTTTTCCCTAAATCCCCTAGTTTTACAATTTTCCCATTCGCAATAAATTGTCGAACGGACGGATCTTTATCAGCTTGCGCCGAACCCGATGGTTGACCTCCTGACATCATTGATCGCAACCTTCCCTCACTAGATCCCAGGAAAACAGCAATTTCCCATCGCCCCTACAGTTCTACCACAATCAACAACACGACAACAATAAATGCATTTAAACTAGCCAAAAAATGATTATATCAACTAAGTTTTCATCACAGTAGGCCCTAGATAAAGAAAGCAACCCATACTAAATGCATAATGAATAATTCAAATTGTCGGCTTGTTCGGTTTAATTGAGTTTGTGGAATCTATGTAAATTAGCAGTTGATGTTAGGGGAAAGATTGCAATCTAAGTTAAATCAACGGCGACACGTTAGTCTCCCTGCTTGGTTCGTCCCGTGGGCCAGAGCCTTGGTCGCCGGAGCCTTCGTCGCTAGTTCATGTTGGTGTAATCGCTAGAGCAAGTGTAATCGCCGGAGCTGGAGCCTTTCTTGGTGTTGGTGTAATCGCTGGAGCTAGGGCAATGTGGAGCAGATCGCTGGACGCTAGGGCAATTGTGGAGCAGATCGAAATTCAAGTCTAGACGCTAGGGCAATTGTAAAAAGTGGAAAATTTTTAGGGGAAAATTGGAGATTTGAGAAATTAATGCCTTAATTCTATATTCTGGAAATTCGAATTTAATAGCAAAAAAAAAAAAATCTTACATGGCTGCCACATCAATTATTTTTTTTTCCGGCGTGTATATGTGGCGTTTCCGGCATCCACATCATTTTTCCGATTGGTTGTTGGCTGACCATGTGCAATTCCAGAAGAAAAAGAAAGGTTATGTATTATGAGATGGATTTTAAAGGTGATGTGCAATTCCAGAAAATGAGAAAAGATAATGTATTTAGGGGGACTTATTATTATTATTATTATTATTATTATTATTATTATTATTATTATTATTATTATTATTATTATCTTGTTATTATTATTATTATTATTATTATTATTATTATTATTATTATTTAAGTGATCATCCAAACTTCAATTTTAGATTTGGTAATTTTCCTTCTTCTTTTTTTCTTTTTTTTTTTTCTTCTTTTTCTTGGGGAGCAAAAGTTGTTTATCCCAATCCAAATCTGATGTATAGACATGCTGTTAGGCCCATATTATTATTTCATAGTAGAGCAGGTTATTGGGCTTCAGTAAATTTATACAAAAGAGAGATACATTTAGTTTTCTCAATTTCGAAAAATGGATATTTTTTCCAATTTTCTACTTCTCTTATGGTTTAATTTTTTTAAGGAAAAATTGGATAACTTACTCCTATTTGTATCAGATAACATGTTGATCCCATCAAAACCGAAATTGATTCCTTTTTAGTGTTAATGGGCTGAAAATCCACTGGGCTAATCTACCGGAAAATAAATTCGGTCGTACCAAATTTTTTACGGCCCAACTTGTTCCGAAATTCGGTGGGCCGAAATTGACAACTCTAGTTGTCGTCGTGCTCTGTGCATGTGTACAGTCTAGAGTCTAGACTTTGGGAAAGAAATGCGAGTGAAGATTATGGGCATTTTCATCAAAATGTGCAGAATTATAGTAAACTTTTAGATTAGTGGGCTTTTAGCTTTTCCTTCAACATTTTGACAAAGTGTAAACGGTGGCCTAGTATAAGTGATCGATTCGTGGTTATAACTTCGTGCAAATAAATTTTATTATTTCTATAGTTATTGCTAGTGGCAATTATAAAATCAATACTAGAGAAAGTTGGTGTATTTTTTTTTCTGGTGTCAAAGTCACAATCACTTAAGTTTAATATTTTGATCAATGCATTGGAAACTAAAGAGTGAAATTAAAGAAATAACAAAAATAAATAAAAGCAACCTAATCTAGTCGCAATCTTGTGAAACATGAATAAATACCGCATTCATCTGTGCAAAATTATTCAATGCATTTGTGTGTTATTGGTTATTGGCGGTCGAAAAATGAAACATGACCCTCATTGTCACGGTGTCACGGATGCAGACTCACTCAGCTCAATGTATCCTTAAGTATAAAGTATGTAAGAGACCTCTCTATATTTACTATCTAATTTGACTAATCATCTATGAAGACATTTAATAGGCGGGTTGCCCAAACAACATTGAAAGAGATAAATTCAACGTAAAAACATGCACATAATGCATACGACCACTCTTCCGCACCGGTCGTACTATTTAGATTGAGAGAGAGACTTCTACACTTTAATTCGATAATTACTTGTAGTTTAGTTTGCCCAAGGTGTTACCGGCTTTTGACCAAACTGTATAGAGATTCTGACTTAGCGCATCAGGAACATACACATGCAAGTACTATGTCCAAATTAAACCTCGTAAGGCTGAAAACTCATGTTCACGTCATCTCGTCCAATCATGTAAAAAAATTACCTAAACATAATTAATTAAAATAAAGAACACAAAAACATCCACCATAACAAATAAAAACATAATTAAACTAAGCCATGGCAGTAGCCGTAGCGATCGAAATAATTCCAGTGATTGTGATTTTCCTATCTTTTTGGCCGCATGCTATTCATCCTTATATAAAGGTCGTTGTGGGCCTTAGGCCAGGCCCATACAGTCTGGATGCAGCTAGGATTACTGAGATTTATTTTCTTGCATGTTCAGGTTTCTCGAATCTTTGTTGGATTTCCACGGATAAAGAAACTTTTAATTCTCAAGCACAAAACCGAGGCTGCCTCATTGGAACGCCGATGACTTCTCTGCCTGGCATTGTACATAGATAAATTTTGAACCATCTAATGGGCAAGATAATCACATAAATAAATTTTGAATTGGCTCTTCAATGGCTCTCCTAAAAATGAAAGAATGATGAATCAAACCATTTAGTATTGATGTTACCGGTAGAGAGTATGCCCAACTCCAAACTAGAGCCCTCAATGTGAAAACGACCACACAAACAAATCATGATAGGATTAAGATTTTTCCTCACACAAGATGTACATGTACCAAACAAAAGAAAGAAGATCAACCAACTTGATTAAATTGAACATTATTGAGTGTGAGGCCCTCTGTTTCCACCATTGCCATGACATGAATTTGGATTTGAAGGTCATCATTTTCCTGATATTGGAGCTGCTCATCTTTTATTTTCAAAGTTGAAATCGCGGGGAAGTCACTACAGAATTCCACATGAATAAGTTTGAGTGTTGGTATGTCACCAATACCCCATGGGATCTCTTCCAATTCAGATAGTTGACAAAGAAGAAGCTTCTCGGAAATGTCAACTATCTGCATTCCAACATGTCAGCTTACAGTGATCAATTTTCAAGAACTTGAGGCGTTGAAATTGCCCATCAACAGGACTCCACGTGCTACGATTCCAGTTACTTTATACTAGGAGAACTTCAAGTATGAGCAGCGAACCAATCATTGTCAGATCATTCCATTCAAAATCGATCATACTCAACCTCAACTTCTTTAGCGATCTGGGAAACGTGAGCATCTCATTCAGCTTAGAATACATGTTCCTCCACAAACGATCAAGTTTGAGCGATTCAAGTTTATGCAAGCAATCAAGATTACACAAACACTCCTTCAAACTATCATCCCATCCTTGCAAGTCATCGTCATAAAATTTTAGTAGTACACAAACTTTTAATTTCACTTGTTTCTTTATTTATAACTAGTAAATTCATTCGTGCGATGCACGATAAACATCGAAATTAATTGATGCTCCAGCCCTAAAAGCCCAATATGAGTGCCCAAAGTCCACCAGCCCACTCCATCCTTCACCTATAAATATGGATTATTTGTGGAGTCAAAAGGAACAGAAATAATTTTGAGAGCTCAAGCATTGAAGGAGTAATTCACTACAACGAAGTCATCTCCAACAATCAAGGCCTTCTATAAGGAAGATCAACGAGTTCTTCATCAAAATCATCCAAGTTAACGTTTGATTCAGAAATAAGGTGGAAGCCCTCTGGATTGACGTCATCAAATCAAATTCAAGTCAACATTCAAGTTCAAGGAGATCAAGAAATTATATTTTCCTCCAAGGATTTGAAGAAGTTCGAAGAGAAAAATCAGAGGATTAAAGTAGAGAATCGCAACCTGCAACAAATTCATTTCAATCCATATATTTTAAATTTGTACATATTTTTATATTTTATTTATTGAATACAATAAAATTTGTGTTTACAGTATTATGCACGGAGAAAGAGTTTTATCAAAGTAGGAGTAGTGATTTATATAGTGGATGATGAAAATAAAAATGATAAGTCATATGTGATAGAAATAATAAGTTGATATAATTAGAATAATATATTGCGGAACCGTTAGGGATGACAATCGGGTACGACGGGCACGGATAGTGGCTATCTATATAATGAATTTTAATCACAAAATTATCCATGGATATCAAATGCTACCCAAATCCGCCACCCGTCGGATACCCGCCACCCATTTTCCATCTGATACCCACGAAACAGAATTTAAATACTCCCTCCGTCCCATTACAAATGTTCCATTACTTTTTAGCACGGAGATTAAGAAATGTGTAAAAAGTAGATAAAATGGAATATTGATGAAAATTATTTAAATATTAAGTATAGAGAGAAAATATATTTGCCAAAAAAGGAATGAGACATTTGGTATGGGATATCCCATTATGGAAAGTGGACATTTGTAATGGGACGAAATGAGTATAAATTAATAACAAATTTAATACAAAAAAAAAAAATCACCACAAATCATATAGTTCAAATGCACGTCTTTCATCCATGTTCAAATCCACAAATGACAAAGTTTAAATTTAAAGTTAATATTCAAATTCATGGGTGTTTCGTGAGTATTTCGCGGGTATTTAGTGGGTATTTTCACGGGTGTTTTCGCGGATATTTTTCACGAGTAATCGGGCTTCAATTCGCATGTATGGATAGTAAGTATCAAGATCCATACACACGAACTAAATGAATAGTTAATTGTAATCACGAAACTATCTGTGGATATCAAATGCCCCTCAAACCCGCACCTAGTAGGGTCGGGTAGGGACGGATCCAATTTTTTTTTTA
Source organism: Salvia miltiorrhiza (assembly GCF_028751815.1). Classification (NCBI taxonomy): domain Eukaryota; kingdom Viridiplantae; phylum Streptophyta; class Magnoliopsida; order Lamiales; family Lamiaceae; genus Salvia; species Salvia miltiorrhiza. Next base: position 53,035,937 of record NC_080388.1, read on the forward strand.
TACGGGGGCACAAAATAGTTATATATAAAAAATACGTTCAAAAAAATTACTACATGACAATCCAATCCAAGTTTATTACAATTGAAATCTACGAATTTTCATCGACTGGAACATTTGCATGATTGACTCATTATCAACATTATCAAAAATCTCTTTCTCAATATATACAATCTAACTATCATTCATCCATTGATCTCCCATCCGACCGCGTAGAGGATTCTTTATGATATGTATTGCAGAAAATACCCTTTCAACTGTAGCAGTGACAACCAGAAGAATAAGAACTAGTGTTATAAGCAAATACCCTCGATATGTATTCCCTTCGAACTTCATCTCGAATATTTGGATTATATTCCAAAATCTGAATTCTAAATTCCGGATCTATAGGAAGGTCTTTTGCATCAAAATTGTCTCTACTTGATTTGGCACTATCATCTTTTTTTTTTTTCCATTAATAAATGGTGGTTCCAATGCTCTTTTATAAAATCTTTCCATGTAAACCTAAATCAAAATAATGTAATTCAATAAATCAAAATCAAAATAAAATTTTCGAAAGAAATAATTAGATTAATATATATTACAAATTTAAATATGATTATTTTACGATACCTGCTAATATCTGCTGAGATAAAATCAAAGCTTCAATATAATTTGATCAAAAGAGGAGAGAGAGAAAGCGGTTCGCGGCGGCTACAGATTTGAATTCTTTATTGATTCCTTAATTCAAGCTTCAATTCTCTATTTGACTTTGAGTTATCACTTATCTATTATTTGTCTGAATGTGTTGGGTTTGTTTAGGGGTTTGGTTTTGGGGATTTGGGAATACTAATAAAAAAAGTAAAAGTTGAGGGGGCACGTTTTGGGTTGGGAGTTGGAAATATGGGGAATAAGACATATACTTATATAATTGATAAAAAAAGAAGTTGTGGGGGCACGTGCCCCCGTAGTGTTGAGCGTGCGTTCGTCTCTGGGGTCGGGTACTCGCGGATATCCGTTACTCAGGGACGGATCCAAGATTTGCCGATAAGGGAGACTAAACTTGAAGGTATGCCCGGGGGTTGGGGGGCGGTAGCCCCCGAGCCAAATTTTTTGAACAGACCGTACAATCCATCTTTATCTTTATGTTCAAGTATAATCTTAATGGACTTAGAATTATAGTTTGATCACTACGTATAATCAATATTTATTTTCTTTTTATTGATTCAATAACAAATACTATATTGAAAGCATATCAAAAACTATCTCTCTATGTTTTTTTTTAAAAATAATCTATCTTATACAAGAATAAATTAATTTATTATTATTATTTTGAAATTTTTTTATCTTTCTCTGAAAATTGGACTGGGCTATGAACTGACCTTCATAGATATTAAGCTAAATATATTAATACATATAAAATAAAATTTTGGGGTTGCACTGGGCTAGAGCCCAGTACAGCCCGAGCTAAGATCCGCCCATGCTATTACTCGCGGGTAAATTGGGAGGAGTGTCTGCCGAAAATAAACAATATAGCTTCAGTCAAGGACTGAAATATATGGCTTCAGTTGAGGACTGAATTTGCACACTTCAGTTTCAGTTTTCTACATGACTAAAGAGATGGTTATTTTTCTTATATAGCTCTCTTATTCAACGTGAGTTTTAAAGATTAAAAATTCGTATGGGTATGAGAGAAAACAAGAGTGAAGAGATTGGGGATATTCATGCTATGCGATTTTGTTGAAGGGGTTAATCTTCTTCTTTCCAGTTTTGGATCTTGTATTCTACATCATTTCCATCTTCGATTAATAACATTCCATCGTTAACCCTTCGTGGATGTAAGCTTCGGCTGAACCACGTTAAATCTTGAGTTCTTGAGTGATTGCGGTAGTTTTTGATTTATAGTTTTCTTGTTCATTGTTCGATCTTGCCAACTTGTCTAACAAGTGGCGCCGTCTGTGGGAAATGAGGCAAGATCAAGGCAATTTCAGATCAGGGCAGATTCTGATCGGACAAAATTCCATTCGTATCTAATTGAGATTGGAGCAAGATGTCAGTCACGAAATTTGAAGCTGAGAAATTCAATGAAAAAAACGACTTCAGATTATGGATGTTGAAGATTAAGGCGATGCTGATTCAGCAGGGATTATTTGCGGCCCTTCAAGGTGAGAAGGCATTGCCGGATGACTTGAAGAAAGCTGACCGAATCACCTTATTGGAGAAGGCTCACAGTGCCTTGATTCTCTATTTAAGCGATAAAGTACTAAGAGAAGTCTCGAAAGTGACCACAGCTGAATGTGTTTGGAAGAAGCTTGAAGATACATATATGAAGTCTTTAACCAATCGCTTATACATCAAGCAAATACCGTATTCATATAGGATTGTTGAGGGCAAGAATCTGGAGGATCAGATTGAGGAATTCAACAAGATGCTTGATGAATTGGAGAATATAGAGGTGAAATTAGATTATGAAGATAAGGCTATTATCTTACTGAATTCCCTCTTAAAGTCATATGAGCATCTCAAAGATGCCATGCTATTTGGCAGAGAGAATACAATTTCTCTTGAGGAGGTTCAAGCTGCATTAAAAACTAAAGAATTGCAGAAGAATAATTCTGCCAAGAATGACACCTCAACAGCAGAAAGTCTGAATGTGAAGTCTAAATTCACAAAATGAAAGTCCAAGAAGCAAAGTAATAATACCAAGAACTCTACTCAAGAAAGGGCCAAGGACTCCATAGAGAAATAAACAAGAAGTTGCCATTACTGCAAGAAGCCGGGGCATTTGAAAAAGAATTGCTTCTCCTGGAAGAAGAAACAAGCAGAGCAAGTGCAAAAGGGAAATGAAGCAGGGATGGTGGAGCATATCCAAGAAGCTGAAGTCCTTAATGCGGTGGATTGCAAGATGGCAGAGGAATAGAGGATTGGATTATGGATTCGGGGTGTAGTTTTCAGATGAGTCCACATCAAGAATGGTTTTCAAATCTGAAAAATGGAGAGCATGGTCAGGTTCTACTGGGCAATAATCACACCTGCAAAATCAAAGGAATTGGAGACATAAAACTCAAGCTAGCAGATGGATCAGTCAAGATTTTATCAGAAGTGAGGTATATTCCTGATCTAAAGAGAAATTTAATTTCCCTTGGCATTCAGGAATCAAAGGGGTATTATTTTGTATCAAAGAATGGTGAGATGAATGTCATGAAAGAAGGTAAAACTGTTATGAAAGGTGTCAGGAAAAGTAGCTAGCCTTTATTACCTTGAAGGACATACTGTAGTTGGGGATTGTGAATCTAATGGTGTAGATGATTCAAGAATATGGCATATGAGACTAGGCCATGTGGGTGAAAAAGGAATGAATCACCTCTTGAAGTCAGGAGCTATTAAGAATCCCCACAATTTCAAAGTCAAAGACTGCGAAGAGTGTATCCTCAGCAAAAGCAAGAAGCAGCCCTATGGAAAAGGGAAGCATATCTCAAAATCACCTCTAAACTATGTGTACTCAGATCTGTGGGGCCCAGCTACGGTCAACAGTAAAGGAGATGGAAAGTATTTTATGAGTATCATAGATGATTACAGCACGAAGCTGTGGATATACATTTTGAAAAGCAAAGATGAAGCTTGTCAGAAATTTAAAGAGTGGTGCACTGAAGTAATGAATGAAAAGGGTACTGGAGTTAAGTACTTGAGGACAGACAATGGGCTAGAGTTTCTCTCAAAAGAGTTTCAGGATTTCTGCACTGAAAAGGGAATTAAAATGCATAGAACTGTGCCTGGGAATCCACAACAGAATGGTGTGGTTGAAAGGATGAATAGAACAATTTTGGAGAGAGTTAGATGCATGTTGCTGAGCTCTGGTATGCCAAAAATTTTCTAGGCAGAAGCTATGTCTACAACATGCATTCTAATCAATATCATCGGCCATAGATTTCAAATCCACATATAAAATGTGGCATGGACATGTTCCAGATTACTCAAACCTAAAACCTTTTGGGTGCAGGGTGATTAGGCGTATTTATATTCATTTATTTGGGGGATTTTGATATGATTTATGTGCTTAATTCATGTTAAATATCGTTTTTTTGGATATGAATTATGGTCTTATATGAATTTTGATGATATTTGATAGGTTTTGGAGAAAAGACATGCTTTTGAGAAGAGTTTTGAAGTCTTAATCTGTGAAGAAAGAATCTGTGCGTGCAAGCTAGACAGCGTGCCCATACCGTCTGAGATGTCCGAAATTCAAGATTGGCGAGAAATTGATTTTGTCGGCTGACTCTTATTTTGTCTTCTAGTGGGCTTAAGTTTGCTTTTATGGGCCTCTGCGCATCTTTTCCAATTTCCATTAGAATTAGGTTTGATTTAGTTTATATATATAAATTGAAACACACATTCACGCATACAACTTTTTGAGGCAGACTTGGACGAATTTTTGGAGCTATTAATCAAGTTTTCTTTTCTTCATCTTTTCGCTATTTATTACATTTTTCTTATTTATTTTTATTTATGAGTTCTAGCTAATTTCTTTTATTCCAGCAACGATTAGGGATGCACTAGCAAGATTATTTTGTATTTTATGCTTGTATCTGTGATTCTCCGTGTTAATCGTTATTAATTATTTTAATCCATTAGGTAGTGCGCAATATTTAGTGGGTTAGAATTAATTATACAACCAATTGAATCAGCCATCCGTAATTGTGGTTTAGGTTTGATTAGTGGTAAATTGACACATCAGGGTCAAGGAAAAAGCAGTCTTAATTCAATAATCATGCGTCAGAGTTTATTGGTTTTGAATCGGGTTTCTCTAGATATTAATGATGTCGGCTCATTAAACCTATAGAGCGTCTCTTACGGTTGTCAGTCGATTAGGGTAGTAATTAGTGAAGCGTCTTCCTGATTACCGAATAATTAAGGAGAAATAAGATCACGTCAGAAGCGTCTTCAGTGGTTATAACTGGTTTGCTTGCATGAATTAAAGTTATATTTGCATCAATGATCAGAATAATTAAGCTAGGGTGGACTTAATTGATTGCTGGAATTCTTTATTAATTGTTAGAATTTTCTATTTATTCTTTAGGATTAGAACCATTGCAATTCTTTTGGATTTTATTTATTTATTTTAGATTTAGTATTTTCTCAATATTTTCCCACAAATTTCGTTTTTGTTGAGTTTCTTTGCAGGTTGAATTTTAGGAGAATTCTCACCAATCCCTTGGGAGACGATCTTGCTTACTGCTGTCTGCGTAGTGTGGGCATACCGGCTGACCGCCGGATATTTTTGGTGTAAAACGACGCACCACAGGGCATACTCACATATCAGGCAAGACAAACTCGAGCCAAGGGCTCTTAGATGTGTCTTTCTAAGATATCCAAAAGGAGTAAAGGGTTATAAGCTTTGATGCACTGAGCCTGGAATTAGTAAGCTAATAATCAGCAGGGATGTTACCTTTAAGGAGGATATCATGCCTTATCTTGAAGCAAAGAAGAATAGTACTGATTCAAGCCATGGAAATTCAGATACTACTTTATTTGAGGTGGAGCTTGAAAGTGATGCAGATCAGAGAAATCAAGCAATTGATGATACAAACAGCTCTGAATTGGACAACTATTTGTTGGCCAGAGACAGACAGAGGAGAACCATACACCCTCCCACAAGATATGGTGATTCTGATCTGTTGGCTTATGCATTGAGTATTGCAGATGAAGTGGATTATCATGAGCCCAAAAACTTCACAGAGGCTATGAAATCGAAGGATAAATAGCAATGGTTAGCTGCAATGAGAGAAGAACTGAACTCTCACATGAAGAATGGCACCTGGATATTGGTTAAAAGGCCAAAATCCAAGAAATTGGTCAGCTGTAGATGGATCTTTAAAAGAAAGATAGAAATGGTGTCTGACAAAGAGTACGTCAGATTTAAGGCCAGGTTGGTGGCGAGAGGATTTACACAACAAAGGGGTATTGATTTCAATGAAGTCTTTTGCCCTATTGTAAAGCACTGCTCAATAAGGATTTTACTTGCTTTGGTGAATCAATTCAATCTAGAACTTCACCAGTTGGATGTTAAAACAACCTTCCTTCATGGATATTTGGAAAAAACAATATTCATGACACAGCCATAAGGATTTGTTCTGCCAGGAAATGAAGATAAAGTTTGCTTACTAAAGAGATCACTTTATGGTTTAAAGCAAGCTTCAAGACAGTGGTACTTAAAGTTTGATGAATATATGATGGAATTGAACTTCACCAGGTCATAGTATAATAGCTGTGTGTATTTGAGTAAAGGAAAGGATGGAGATTATACATATCTCTTATTATATGTTGATGACATGTTGGTGGCAGGGAACAATTTGGCTGAAATTGAAAAACTGAAGTAGGAGTTGAGTAGGAAGTTTGAAATGAAGGATCTAGGATGTGCAAGAAGGATTTTAGGGATGGATATCCTAAGGGACAGAAAAGGTGGGTGTCTGTGGTTAAATCAAAGGAGTTATGCAGAGAAAATCTTGCAAAAATATCATATGCAAGACTTGAAATCTGTTAGTGTACCTTTGGTTGCTCACTTTAAACTGTCAATTGATCAGAGGCCTTCTACTGAAAGTGATAAGAAGAAGATGGACAACATACCACATTCAAATATGGTGGGGAGTGTTATGTACATGATGGTCTGCACCAGACCAGATCTTGCCAATTCAATAAGTGTGATCAGTAGGTATATGGCTCAACCAGGAAGACAACATTGGATTGCTCTGAATTGGTTAATGAGATTTCTAAAAGGAAATACTGGAGTAGGTATTAAGTTTGAGAAATCAAATGCAGTTAATGGAGATGAGCTAATTGGTTTTGTGGACTCAGATTTTGCAGCAAATCTGGACTCCAGGAAGTTACAAACAGGTTACATCTTCAAGTTGTTTGGATCTGCTGTGAGTTGGAAATCAAGCCTTCAATCAGTGGTTGCTCTATCAACTACTGAAGCAGCGTATATGGGGCTTACTGAAGCAGTTAAAGAAGCAGTTTGGCTTAAAGGTATTGTTGGAGAGTTTGGTGTAAAGCTGGACAGTGTGAAGGTATTTTGTGATAACCAAAGTGCTTTGCACTTAGCAAAGCATCAAGTTTTCTACGAGAGATCCAAACACATTGATGTAAGACTACATTTCATTAGAGATGTAGTGAGTAAAGGGACTGTAGAGGTCTTAAAGGTATCAGCAGACCACAATGCTGAGGACATGTTGACTAAGGCATTGCCTAGAGAGAAGTTCAGGTATTGCTCAAGTCTTGTTAATGTGATTCCTTGAGAGGATATCACATGGTTAGCTCTGTAATGGGGCAAGTATTTTTTAGGGGAATCGAGCTCTGGAGTGTTACTGCATTTTCTGCATCCAAGGTGGAGATTTGAAATGAGGAGTGTCTGCCGAAAATAAACAATATAGCTTCAGTCAAGGACTGAAATATATGGCTTCAGTTGAGGACTGAATTTGCACACTTCAGTTTCAGTTTTCTACATGACTGAAGAGATGGTTATTTTTCTTATATAACTCTCTTATTCAGCGTGAGTTTTGTAGATGAAAAATTCGTTACGGGTGTGAGAGAAAACAAGAGTGAAGAGATTGGGGATATTCATGCTATGCGATTTAGCTGAAGGGGTTAATCTTCTTCTTTCCAGTTTTGGATCTTGTATTCTACATCATTTCCATCTTCGATTAATAATATTCCATCGTGAACCCTTCGTGGATGTTAGCTTCGGCTGAACCACGTTAAATCTTGTGTTCTTGAGTGATTGCGGTAGTTTTCGATTTATAGTTTTCTTGTTCATTGTTCAATCTTGTCAACTTGTCTAACAAGTATCTATAAATATAATATTCCAGCCCAGTGCAGCCCCAGCTAAGATCCGCCATGACGTTACTCGCGGGTAAATTGCTTATCCCTAGGAACAGTATCTATAAACATAATAAGATTATATCATGTGTTCCCAAAATAGGAATTTGAGATTATTTTTCTAGAATGGAGGGAGTAGTTTTTAATGTCAATGTTGTTGGAAATATGGTTTTATGCCAAATCTGAAAATTATTATTTAATTAAATATTTATTATTTAATTAAAATAATAATTGGATGTTAATCTACATCTCGAGTAGATCAACGTGATATACTTGAAGTCTCAAAACCGATTTCCGGTGAGTGAGATATTGTATGTCAAAGTTTGGATGTTGAAGAGGGAAAATCAGTTTCAACTTCTGCGTTCAACGATTGCGGCCACCTACCGCAGCCGCCGGAATTGACTGTTTCAACTTCTGCGTTCAACGATTGCGGCCACCTACCGCAGCCGCCGGAGTTGACTGCCGATCCGTTCACACTCGGTTTAACACCTATAAATATGGGTGTGTGGTGAGCTTTAGAATTCACTCTGAAAACTCACAACTCACAACTCACAAAATAGTCTGCATTCTGCATTCCACCTCTAGCTCAGTTTTCGATCCTTATTCAGTTCGCCGGAGCTCGCCGGATTGTGGTGCTACATCCGCCGAGACGAAGTCGTTTTACCTTTGGGGAAGATACGCCAAACCGAAGAGCACTACTGGGGCGATAATCTTCTTGCGGGAAGAGATTCATCTCGACTCGACTTAGTTTATACGTATAATTTATTTATACAGTATATTTCAGTTGTATACAATTATTTGAGTTGTAATTTCTCAAATTATTTTCTTTGTAATATTTTCAATTATTTTGAGTTGTAATATCTCAAAATATTTATTTTGTAATATCTCGATCGTGTACCCGGTTCTAACAATCGCAAGAAGATTATGCTCTGCCGTTGATACACGTTCGAGAAATGGCTCACACCGACGTCAATATGGACGGCTCCACCACCTCTGCAACCATTGCTTCAACCACGTCGTCAATGTTTTCCTCGATGGGGGCTTCATCGTCAACATCTAGAACTATTGGTCTTGCCGAGAAACCATCAACGTTCTCAGGCAAGAACTTCAAATATTGGCAAGAGAAGATGCTATTCTACCTCACAACCGTGGGGTTTGCCGGATTCTTAATGGAGGATAAACCTCCAACCCCGAGTGAAGGGGAGACGAGCCAAGAAATTCGTGCCGGATATTTAAACTGGTGCCGCGGCGACTACTTGTGCCGTAACACCGTTCTCATGTCTCTGGACGAACGGCTCTATCGTGTTTTCAAGGTTCATGAAACCGCGAAACAATTGTGGGAGGCCCTTGATTTGAAATATCAAGTGGACAAGGCAAATACTACCAAGTATATTGTCGCCAAATGGTTGGAATACAAAATGGTCGACTCCCGGCCATTGATGGACCAAGTGGAAGAATTCCAAAATCTTTCACATGAGGTTCAAGCCGAAGGGATGCCCTTGGCGGATGCATTGCTCGTTGCAATCATCATAGAGAAATTACCTCCTAGTTGGAGAAAATTTCAAAACCTTTTGAAGCATGAGCGCTCGGAGATGTCCGTGCCGATATTAATATCCAAGCTTCAAATGGAGGATCACGTGAGAAGTCGTGATCAAAAGGGAAAAGCTCCGATGGAGGCAAAGGCCAATCTCACCGAGAAAGGCGGTCCCTCCAACAAACGTGGTCGCCCTAACCCTAATAATAAGGGTAAAGGGAAGCAAAGCGGTAGTCAACCATCAAAGTTTGATGGTGTATGTTATAATTGTGACAAAAAAGGTCACATGGCTAAGGATTGCCGCAAGCCAAAGCGGAAGAAAGCAAATGGCAACGTGAACAACGTCGAGAAGGACTTCGACGATTGGAACCACGATGACTTTGCTGCCATGATCTCCGAGGTGAATCATGTGGACAACCCGAACGCTTGGTTCGTGGATACCGGCGCTACCGTCCATATATGCATAAATCGTGAGTTGTTCCACAACTACAAGGAAGTGGAAAACAAAACGATAATGGAGGCTAGCGAGCGGACATCCCAAGTCCTTGGCATGGGAGATGTGATTCTTCAACTCACGTCGGGCGTGGAGATCACATTAAAAGACGTATTACACGTTCCAACTGTCCGAAAGAATTTAATTTCGGGCTTTAGGCTTACGAATAAGGATTTTGAATTGTTTTTCAAATCTGACTATGTTGTAATACGCAAGTGGGGAAAGTTCCTAGGGAAAGGCTATGCCTCCGAAGGACTTTTCAAACTTGGTGTAAGAGCTTGTAAGCCTGCCAAGGCTAAGATCAATAAATATGCATCAACCTCTTCTGCTTACTTGATTGAGTGTTCTGATTTATGGCATTGTAGACTTGGACATGTTAATCTAAATGCTATAAAGAGATTAGTAAAAATGAATTTACTAAAAGTTGATGAATACAACTCACAAGAAAAATGTGAAGTTTGTGTTGAAGCCAAAATGGCTAAGTTACCGTTTAAATCGGTAAAAAGGAGCACTCAACCTTTGGAACTTATTCACACCGATGTTTGTGATTTAAAGTTCGTGCAAACTAGAGGTGGCAAGAAGTACTTTATCACCTTTATAGACGATTGCACAAAGTATTGTTACCTTTACTTATTGAAAAGTAAAGATGAGGCTATTGAAGCTTTTATAAACTTCAAAAATGAAGCCGAGAATCAACTTGGATGTCGAATTAAGATGGTTCGAAGTGATAGAGGTGGAGAGTATGTAGCTCCGTTTGCTGAATTATGCAACGAAAGTGGTATAATCCATCAAACGACGGCTCCTTATTCACCACAATCTAACGGCGTTGCTGAACGCAAGAATCGAACTCTTAAGGAGATGATGAATGCCTTGTTGATTAGTTCAGGATTACCCCAGAACATGTGGGGGGAAGCTGTCTTAACGGCCAACTATATCTTGAACAAGATTCCACTCAAAGGGAAAGATGTAACTCCCTATGAGCTATGGAAAGGAAGGAAACCTTCGTATAAATACCTCAAAGTGTGGGGGTGTTTAGCCAAGGTAGAAGTGCCTTTACCAAAGCAAGTTACAATAGGACCTAAAACGGTGGATTGTATCTTCATTGGTCATGCACTTAATAGCAGTGCCTATCGTTTTATAGTGCACAGATCGGAGATACCTGATATACATGTTGGGACAACGATAGAATCAAGGAATGCTATATTCTTTGAAAATATCTATCCTAACAAGGATAAAGGTACATCGAACTCTAATGATGGAGTTGATGGTGATGCTACAGGTTCTAAACCTATGGAAGTAGCTAGTAATTCTACTCAAGTAGATGATGCCACGGGTTCTAATCATGTACCACCTAATAGGAAAAGACCAAGGTCTAAACCTATGGATGTAGAACCGAGACGTGGGGAACGAGTTAGAAAAGCTAATGTCTATGGACCGGATTATGTTGTCTTGATGCTAGATGGCGAACCGGTGACGATCAAAGAAGCTTTATCTGGCTCAGATGCAGCTCTCTGGAAAGAAGCCATCGATATTGAGATTGATTCCATTATGCAGAATCATACTTGGGTGCTAGTAGATCTACCACCTGGTGCTAAAGCTTTAGGATGCAAATGGATCCTAAAGAAGAAGTACAAATCTGATGGTACTATAGATAAGTACAAAGCCCGACTTGTCGTTCAAGGTTTCAGGCAGAAAGAAGGGTACGATTTCTTCGATACCTATTCACCTGTGACTAGACTAACATCTATTCGGATGCTTCTCGCTATTGCTGCCTTGCACAATCTCGAGATTCACCAAATGGATGTGAAAACTGCGTTCTTGTATGGCGAGTTGGAAGATGAAATATATATGAAGCAACCTGAAGGGTTTGTAGTACCTGGGCAAGAGCACAAAGTATGCAAACTTCAAAGGTCTTTATATGGGTTGAAGCAAGCACCGCTTCAATGGCATTTAAAATTTGACAGTGTAATGTTGTCAAATGGATTCAGAATCAATGAGTGCGATAAATGTATCTACATTAAGAATTCTAATAACGGATATGTTATTGTTTGTCTTTATGTAGATGACATGCTCATCATGGGAAGTAATTCCCGAGTGATTCAAGAAACCAAAGGCATGCTAAGTAAAAATTTTAGTATGAAAGATATGGGCTTAGCTGATGTTATCCTTGGAATTAAAATTCTAAGAAGACCTGATGGTATTGCTATAACACAATCTCACTACGTTGAGAAAGTGTTAAAGAAATTCAACGCTTTTGACAAGCCAATAGCTAAGACACCATGGGAACCTAATGTGCATTTGAGTGTACACAAGGGAGAACCTGTTGACGCGTTAGAATATGCGAAGATTATTGGGAGCCTGATGTATCTAACAAATTGCACTCGTCCCGATATAGCATGCTCGGTCAACAAGTTGAGCAGCTTTACAGCTAACCCTAGTAATGAACATTGGAAAGCTCTTGAAAGGGTTTTGAGATATTTGAAATATACTCAAAACTATGCGATTCATTATACTAGGGAACCCTCTGTACTTGAAGGGTACTGTGATGCAAATTGGATATCTGATGCCAAAGACTCGTTTTCAACGAGCGGTTATGTATTCACTGTGGGGGGTGGTGCTGTGTCTTGGAAATCCAAGAAGCAAACATGTATTGCTAGATCGACCATGGAATCAGAATTCATAGCTTTGGATAAAGCTGGTGAAGAAGCCGAGTGGCTTAGAAATTTCCTCGAGGATATTCCATGTTGGTCAAAACCTGTGTCGTCCGTGATAATTCATTGTGATAGTCAAGCTGCTATCGGACGAGCACAAAACCATTTGTATAACGGTAAGTCGAGACATATTCGTCGACGTCATAATACCGTGAGACATTTGATCACTAGTGGAGTTATCTCAATTGATTATATAAGATCAATTGATAACATAGCGGATCCTTTGACAAAAAGTATCCATCGAGATCAAATGTATAAACTGTTAGGGGGAATGGGTTTGAAGTCCACAAATTAAGGATAATCATAGTGGCAACCCAACCATGATGACTGGAGGATCCCAAGAACTTGGTTCAATGGGACAACTAAGTTATGAAAATCCGTGTGTTGAACACTCGAATTGCCTATTCCTTGTAGAACAGTGAGTGTTCGGAAACCTGCACGTGGTGAGGTTAAGTCTTTGACTTTTAATGACTCTAGAACTCCTCGAAGAGGACAAGTATAGCAGGATACTTGAGTTAAGAGTCACCTATGTAAGTGTGAAGTGGGGCCGCTTCGATTGAAACACTTATGAATCCAAAGAGGTGTTCCAAGGCCTGTAATGGACACAAACGTGAGAACGAATAAGGATTGAAGCAATATTGTGTCAATATTGTTGACTAAGTATACACCGAGGAGGACTAGTTCAAGGAACACAATCCACTAGGCCGCCGGTATACTCGATAATATTGACTATGGCAGGTTCAAAGCCACAAGCTACCTTTCCAAAAGCAATGTTGTTTCTTAAGAAGACTGAGCTAAATGTCTGCATACATACGCATACTGATTTCTCACTCATGTGGGGGATTGTTGGAAATATGGTTTTATGCCTAATCTGAAAATTATTATTTAATTAAATATTTATTATTTAATTAAAATAATAATTGGATGTTAATCTACATCTCGAGTAGATCAACGTGATATACTTGAAGTCTCAAAACCGATTTCCGGTGAGTGAGATATTGTATGTCAAAGTTTGATTGTTGAAGAGGGAAAATCAGTTTCAACTTCTGCGTTCAACGATTGCGGCCACCTACCGCAGCCGCCGGAATTGACTGTTTCAACTTCTGCGTTCAACGATTGCGGCCACCTACCGCAGCCGCCGGAGTTGACTGCCGATCCGTTCACACTCGGTTTAACACCTATAAATATGGGTGTGTGGTGAGCTTTAGAATTCACTCTGAAAACTCACAACTCACAACTCACAAAATAGTCTGCATTCTGCATTCCACCTCTAGCTCAGTTTTCGATCCTTATTCAGTTCGCCGGAGCTCGCCGGATTGTGGTGCTACATCCGCCGAGACGAAGTCGTTTTACCTTTGGGGAAGATACGCCAAACCGAAGAGCACTACCGGGGCGATAATCTTCTTGCGGGAAGAGATTCATCTCGACTCGACTTAGTTTATACGTATAATTTATTTATACAATATATTTCAGTTGTATACAATTATTTGAGTTGTAATTTCTCAAATTATTTTCTTTGTAATATTTTCAATTATTTTGAGTTGTAATATCTCAAAATATTTATTTTGTAATATCTCGATCGTGTACCCGGTTCTAACAAATGTATATTCTCGTTGAGACATATCATCGAACACGTAGTGTCCTTTCAAGCAAGCAGAGTTTAGCAAAATGAATTCTCGAGAAATTGCAAGCTGAAGTATTAAATTCTAAAATCAATCAAAAAATAAAAATAAAAATAAAAAGTGACATTCTGATAAAAAGTAATCGAAGTACCTATTTTTATATATTATCATTCCAAATGGAACACTCCAAACTTTTGTGAATTGGGGATTTTCAATTGTAATTCATCTATCAACAATTGAATTTATTTTTTCTTCCCTTTTCTCCATCTTGAATCATAGTTTCGTGAATTTGCAGCTCAAGGATTTTTGCTTTCCAAGAATTTTTCTCTCAGGTATTACCTACAAGCTTCCGAAAATTGGGGAATGCCGTAATCCAGCTTCAATTTAGTTTGTGCCTTATCTTCTTATTTTCTTACAATTGCTGTTTGAAATTTCTTGCATATATATATATATTTGACGATTGTAAGTAAATCAAGAAATTGACCATTTCTTTATCTAGATGATATGCCGTTTATTGCTCGGTTAATTGCTTTTTAAGTCAAATTTGGAATTCTGTTGATTCATTCATTGAAAATCATTTCTCATGTTCATACATGGCAAAGGGAAAATGTTGAATGCTGATGTCATTTGCCCGCTAAACTCCAAAATTCTTGATGAAAAGCTCGAGATTTTGGTGATTCTCGATTCACTAAAAACAAAAGAGAACAATTTTTGAGGAGACTATAATTTTCGTGGATGAGAGAGTATATGATTCGATGTACTTGGAAATAACTGTAAGAAAATTAAGGTGGGGGTAATAGCCCTCCACCACCGATTGTAAAAGTAAATAGCCGCCTAATCGTGTGCGTGTGTTGGCTAAGGTAAGGGGTTAATGTCTAAGGCCAAAGTCTTGGGTTCAAGTCCCCTGTGGTGCGGCCATTTAATTTAATCTAATAATGTAAATTTATCAAAAAAAAAAAAAATAGCCGCCTAATCTCCATTTAATTGTATCCAAAAGCTGTCGTGATTATTTTTGTGCTCAACTATACGATTGTCATTTGCTATTGTCATTACATATAATGATATAAGAATTAGGCCGACTGCAAAATAGTAAAGCATTATACTTCCATGATCTTGTCCAAAAACTAAGCAGAAACTATGTTATCATCCAACACTTTTGTTTGATATATGAAGCATTGTTCAGAGCCCTCGAACAATGGATGCCGGCGCGATTCTCCCCAGACGGCGCCTCATAGGCGCAACGTGGAGGGAAGCCTTAGCCAGGAAGCAGAGCCGCCTCCTAGCTGAATTTCTCTGGAGAAACTCTGCCCCGATGAAGCCGGCGGAAGAAACGGCATCGCAGGATTCGGAAGCAGAGCTTCACATTCAGACAACACTATCCCCTGATTTGCTCAACCAAATTTTCATGTTGCTCCCTGCTGAATCCCTCTTCAGGCTGCAGTTTGTGTGCAAGCAATGGTTCGGATTGATCAATACCCCTACTTTCGTGACTAGCCACGCTCGGAAATCGGAGACAGTTTTGTTATCTCAACATTTGGCCTTTTGGCCTAACGAAGGGAAGCCAAAGGCGTACTTCCATTTCTTGAGTTTGGATTGTTTGAGCAGTAGCTTTGTGGAGTCAAGTGTGCCCGATCTGGCTAGCGTTCGAGCAAGCTACAACGGCTTGGTTCTTGCATCTAATGGGAGGAGGAAGAGATTGGTGCTCATGAATCCCATCACAGGGAAGCATGTTGAGCTTCCATTAGGTGTTTCGAGTCACCATCTATGTGAATCATTTGGTATAGCATTTTGTAGTGAGGCGAAAACGTATAAAGTTGTGCACTTGTTTCGTGAGGTATTAGGGGGTGTTGGCTGTGAGATCTTGAGCGTTGATACAAGGAAATGGATGAGAATCAAGGGGCCTCATGAATCAATACGGGTTAGGCAGATGCCGGTGTCTGTGGGTGGATCGTTGCACTGGCTGGCGTCTAAGCGGGAGCGTGATTGCTTCGTCTCCATGGATGTGAGAGGTGAGAGGTTTGTCGCCAAGAAGCTGCCCGCGAAGAGGGAGTGGGGCGATAGGCTGGTGGAGATAGGAGGGAGTCTTGGATTTGTGAGTCATGCAGAGGTTAATACATTTCAAGTATGGATTATGAATGGGTTGGGGGAGTGTTGGATGAAGAGATGTAGCATCAATTTGAGTGGTTGTGTTCCGGTTTGTAGCCGGAGAGACGGGGAGGAGATGGTGCTCGAGTCCGCTGGGGGTCGCTTGTGTGTTTACAACTTTGGTAGGGATGAAACGAGGGTGGTGAATGGTGGTGGTGAGCCATGGTTTGGGAAGAAGATAAACAGGCTTTATATTCCTCATCGGAACACTCTTAATTGTATCATGTGGTGAGCAAATATATATATGTATCAACAATTTGTAATGTAATTCCTTTTCCTTCTAAATAAAGGTGTCAAAACAGGTCTGATCCATCATATTTTTGGCCTGCACGAATTGCATATTTGGCAGAGTTGGCTTGTTTGGTAGAGTTGGAGGGTCGAGGCGGCGCGGGGTTTGAGGAGGCGAAGGAGGCAGCGATACATGGCGGCGAGAGGAAGCGGTGGATGACAAAGGTGGGAGGGGAGGAAGAGGAAGGAGAGAATGAGGTACTGGTGGTGGTGAGAAATAAGGTGGGGAGGCGACAGGTAGTAAAAAAATCAAATGAGAGAGAGAGTAATGAATTGATTAAGAATTTTAATTAAGCTCGAATTATGCTCCAAAAGGAAATCATGCCATGTTACTTGGGACGGTCCAAAAAGGAATACAAATCATAAATAATGGGACAGATGGAGTAATATATTTAACTGAGATGTTTTTTTTATTATATGTCGAATTAATATCATGATTGGTAGAATGCATAACATTTGTAAAATGTAGTAATATGTTATTTGGTACGATGTATTAAGATTATATCAAGTTAATAATAGTTATAATTATGATTTGTATTACGTATACCACCTTCGTAGGTAGTATACAGAATCCCTCAATTCAGTTCGGGCTTTTAATTTGTAAAAGGGTTGTGTGTTTCGTATTACCTCTTACCAAACAAGATATTAGGGTATGATAGATATATTATACACTCTAATCACATGTACCAAACGAGCCCTTGGTATATATTTACCTCCTTCGTCCTATTACTAACATCCCAAAAAAATACAGCATGCAAATTAAAGAATGATGATTTAGATTATAAAGTGATTGTTTAAACTCAATTAAAATAGTAAATGGGAGAGAGAAAGAGAAAGTAGTAGAAAGTAAATGAAAATAAAGTGAAAATTGGGCACACAAATTAAAAACGTTCGTCAGTGCAGCGAATAGGGTCAAGGTGGTGGGGCGGCCGATAGGGTTCGGCATGTGTGAGTTCAATTATAAAAACCTAAGTTTAATTAAAAAAATTACGATCATAATTTTAAATTTAACACCGACTATACGGTCATTAAGTCTAGAAAATACAAAATTAATAAATATATGTAACGACCGACGGTCTCTAAAGATACAAACGATCGTTAAATAATTAAAAAATAGTTACCGTTAAAACAACCAAATTATGTCATTTTTTGACTAATATACTTTAATATATTTCATTTTTTGAGCTGAGACACTCGTTTTTTTTTTTCTTTTTTTTTTGTTGAGACATTATAATTGAGACAATCTAAAAAGAAAATTGGACCGTTAATAAATGGATTATATCTATATATATATATATATATATATATATATATATATATATCCAATTATTAAAACTTAAGAATTAAGAAATTGATGCTATGTTAAGAGTACATTTTTGTGTTTAAAGTTTGTTGAATTTATGTGTATATGTATATATTGATTATTACTTTCTCCGTCCTTAAAAACTATGGTCCAATGAAAATGTCATTAGTTTTAAGAAAAAATATGGTAATTGTGTTTGAATGGAGATTGAATTTCACATTTTTTTGTAATTAATGAGATGAGAAGTTTGTGAGGTCATTTCCAAATAAGGAAAGATTATAACTTTTAGGAACATTCCAATACGATAATTAGACCATAATTTTCAGGGATGGATGTAGTATTATTTAATTAAGTAAGTGGGTTTAATTAAAATTTTACTTTGAACTTAATCAAATTAGGATCTGAATGTTGTATATATTTCATCTCAAAATATATTTCTGATTGCAAATATTTTTAGTTAAAAAATATATTATTCTAATTTAAAATTATCTTAATTAGTGATTAATAGCTAGAACACAATAACTTAAATTTTGATAAGCGAAAAAGTTTAGAATTCTTTTTCTTAGAGAAATTATTTTATTTTTGATAGATGAAAATATTGTTTTTATCAATTTGGGAAGGAGAAAAGAAAAATAATACTAAGTGGTATAACATCAAAATGATGTCTTTTAACTAAGAAAGCAAGATCGAAAAAATTCGTTAAAAAAATAATGATGATTTACTAAAATACCTATAAACAAGTAGTATTAAATAAAATAAAAAATCAAAATATAATTCTTTTTTATTACTACTATTGTTTTGTTGTGGATGTTCCGGCGCTGCCCACCCCGGCCCAATCAAATCCTAAATAGGGTAAATAATAACCAAACACCCTCTAAATAGGATCTTCCAATGTCAATACGCATTCGCGTCTGAGAAAGATTTCACGCTCATCGGCGGCCGATCGCCTGCTTCCAAGAGGTAGAACACATCAGTTACAGACAACCCAATTTTACTGTAAACAGGTAAATTTTTATAGGACTCGGTCGTACATCGCTGTTATTTATTTTTTACACTACTTTTTATTAATTGAGACGGTTTTGGGAGTCGAGCTTCAGTTATTTCTGTGTTTCTCCGATGATCATATCGATTTAATGTTTCCTTGGGAGTTTAATGATTTTTTGGTGAATCTTTCTTCTTTTTATCATTTTCTATGTGAAAAAGTTAGAATTATTGCCACAATTGAACTGAATTTAGAAAGGGGATTGCTATAATTTTGCAAAATTTACACTTTTCGATGCTACTCTATTTTATAGATATGCCTATGTTTGGTGATGTAGTTGAGTCGATGTATTAAGAGCTTCTCAATGGTTCAATTGCCGTCAATCGTCGTTAATACTTCATCTGTCCACAAAAAGGATTAATTGCTTGTAAATAATGTTTTGCTTCTTCTGACAGAAAGAGTGGCACGATGACAAAATTCGCACGAGGAGAAACGAGTAGCTTGCTGAGGCGGGCGGAAGAAGAAATGAAGCTGCTCGAAGAAGAGAAGAAGCAGCAGCAGGAGCCAAAGAGCAGTCCCATTGTTGTGCCTCACCTCCCCATAGATTGCATCTTCCACATCATTGCCTGGCTTCCACTTGAATCATTACTAGCATCAAGGTTCGTCTCCAAGGCCTGGTATGGGATTGTCAATGCTCCTGATTTTATCAATGCCCATCTGCAACGATCAAGTATCGGATTGATATACTTGACCCCGGATGTGAAGTCAGCCAGGAAAGTCGATTTTAGTGTTGATGGCAAGGTTTTAGGACTAGACTCTGTTTCTGTACTTCACTGGCACCTCTTCAACCCACGCACCCGGTTTCAGATCAAGTATTTGGAGATGGGAGATGGGAAGAGCACGATAAAGGAGTATAACGTGACTTGCACGGGGCATATCAAGGCGACGTGCCATGGCTTGATCGTTCTCGAAAACACTGCAAAGAGGAAAGGGTTGATCGTGATGAACCCTGTGACGCGGGAGGTGAAAACAGAGCCTTTGGGAACTATCTGTAGCTTTCAAAGTGAGTCGTATGGATTAGCCTTTTGCGAAGAGACAAGCAGGTACAAGTTGGTGCACTTGTTTAAGGACGCCTTGCAGTACATCGGGTGTGAGATCATGTGCATCGGGGGTGGGACGTGGAGGATTGTTGAAGGACCCCCTCATGGATTGATGAGTTGGTTGGGATACCCACCGGTTTCTGCCATCGGAGCTCTGCATTGGATCCCACACTTGGATCAGAATGAGCACATCGTGTCAATGGTGGTGAAGGACGAAGAGTTTGTGAAGACACCTCTCCCCAAGAGGGGTGGGATTCACGATCGTGTTATTGAGATGGATGGCAGTCTTGGGTTCGTGCGTTATCGGTCACCCATAGTAATGGAAGTGTGGATTTTGAGGAGTTTGGGAGGCGGAGGTTGGGCGAAGCAGCAGAGCGTGATGCTGGATTGGGCGAGGCCTATGGTTGCTCTGTTTTGTGTGAGGGCGGGTGGGGAGTTGGTTTTCAAGTATGGGGACCATCTATATGCGTATGATCGCCGTGTGCAGCTGATGAGGAAGATCGAGGCCACCAACGAATGGCATTCCTCCCCCGCTTGCTACTTACCTCATGTCAACACTCTTAAATCATGGACCAATCCTTCAACTTAACATAACCAAGGGAACGTCGCTTTTGGAAATATACAAGTAAGAATTATTACTTCTATATATCAAGGGAAATCATCATTATATGTATACTCTTCCAACTCTAAATCTGCTCATCTTAGTCGAGTATTAATGTTCGATGTGTGAACGTTTTGAATACTGTATCTTTAATTTATTTAGGGGCGTTTGGTTTGATAATATGATAGATAAGATTGATTGGATTAGATAGTGATTAAAATTTAAATTATCCACCAACTTTATGATGGTAAATAGTAATTACTTAGGGGGTGTATTCGTTCAGGATTTTTATAGATTTTAAAAGTCCGTGGATTTTAAAAGTCTATAGAATTCTCTCAGATTTTTCATGATTTTAAATGAATTCCTGCCTGGATTTTTAATGAATTACCAAGAATTTGACGTGATTTCTACGGATTTGAAATCCACAAATCCAGCGAGCGCTGGGATTCAACGGGCGGTAGAGAGGAACCCAGCGCCCGCTGGGAGGATTTGACGTAATTTATTACAAACAAATTACTCACTTTGTTGAGAGTATAATCTTATGCCTCAAGGACTCAACCGGTGCATGATATCCTGCACGTCCACGGCGGTGAAA
Organism: Salvia miltiorrhiza; assembly: GCF_028751815.1. NCBI lineage: Eukaryota > Viridiplantae > Streptophyta > Magnoliopsida > Lamiales > Lamiaceae > Salvia > Salvia miltiorrhiza. Next base: position 53,057,159 of record NC_080388.1, read on the forward strand.
AATTGTAATCCTCCTGGTGCTGCACCATGAACTTGACCAGCTGCTCCGCCGTCATCTGCTGCGCCCCCGCCGTGAACCGCCAAAACGCCTCTCTCACGTCCGGCAGCGGCTCCGACTCGCTGATCTTGAACTTCCGGTTGAAGCACCCGAACATCTTGTAATAATTGTAGCTCCCCATTTCCCTCTCTCTAACTACCTCTTTCCCTCTCTTCTTACCCACCACGCGGAATCTCTGCCTGCATGTATACATATACGGAATCTCTGCCTGCATGTATACATATACATCATCCGCGATTATGTATCTATAATAATCTCTATCCATTTGGATTCTTTTTCCTCGGTGTCATTCTCGATCAAAATCATGTAAACATGAATTCTACAAATAAAAAAATTCGAACAAAGAAAATTGAAGGGGAAAAAGGATGAAATCAACGTGGTTGTGGTTTTGGTTTTGGGATGAAGAAAGTGGTGGGAATAATCACGTAACCATGAATTGTTACAGCAGAAAATTCAAAAAAAAAAAAGGGAAAAAGATGAAAATATAGATGGAATGTGGTTTTGGGAAGAAAAAAGTTGATGGAATTTGGATTGAGGAAGAAGAAAGCTAAAATTAAGAACAATGTGAGGCTGGAAATAACCTCGCCCGGCTCTGTCTCATCTGGTGTGAATGGAATGGTTTTGACATCATCAGTATGTCCACAGCTACTTGTTAGTCCACAAGCACATGTTTCTTCATCCAGCGAGCGCTGGGTGTCAGTTAGTCCACAAGCACATGTTTCTTCATCCAGCGAGCGCTGGGTGTCAGCCGACGCTGGCTTCTTCAGCCGCGTCCGTTGGTACCCAGCGAGCGCTGTAAACTCTCAAGATTTGAATTCTCGTGGTCCGAGCTCGGATTTGTTCATGTGTATTTTTTGAATGAAATCCATGGAAATCAGTCTAATGATAAAATCCGTAGATTTTTAAATACACCCAGATTTTCATAGACTTTTAAAAGTCTTAAACGAATACACCCAGATTTTGATAGACTTTTTAAAGTTTTGAACTAATACACCCAGACTTTAAAAGACTTTTAAAAGTCTTAAACTAATACACCCAGATTTTAAAAGTATATAGAAATCTATTAAAGTCTTGAACTAATACACCCCCCTTAATTGCATGATTAGAGTGTGGGCTGAGTTATTCATTACGGACTTAATTATACAAAACTAGTTGTACAAATTAAATACTCCCTCCGTCCACCAATTGAAGGCCTACTTGCCTTTTTGGTCCGTCCACAAAAACAAGCTCTACCTATTTTTGGTAAGTTTTTATTCATTATTTAATCAAAAAAGTCAAAGATTCTTTACAAAAAAGTGGGACCCTTTCTCCACTCAACTAATAAAAATACAATTTTTTCTTAAAACCCGTGTTTTTTCATATAGGCCTTTAATTGGTGGACGGAGGGAGTACTTGATTAAGTTGAATTATTTTATTAACCAGGTCTTATCACTCAAACCATACGCTGAGTGGTTGGACTTTGTTCTTGATAATCCTTATCTAAGAAGTGATATCACTATAACCCAATTCATTGTATACAAGCATGGTTCCTAAGTTAACTAACGCATAAAAATTCATTTTTATGCGATCTATCTCGATATGTACATATATAACTCATGTACATATATAACTCAACAAACATATTTAAGAACTTGAAATCAATTGATATGTATAGAATTAAAGTTGAGCTAAAATAAAAATTCATTTTAAGTTATAAATCATGAATTATTTTTAGTTTTTGGATTATGAAAATCTACAATGAATTCATCATTTATGTTGCGGTCGTGCCCACGATGGCAGCCACCCACCATCGTGCCCACGAAGGTGGCGGTCGTGGTCACGATGGCAACAATCATGGGCACGATGGTGGATGCCATAGTGGGCACGCCAAATGTCTCCAATCGTGGACACACTCCAGTTGTGGTCTCGGCAGCCATGGCTCCATTTTGTTGTGTTTTGTTATATTGTTTGGTTAAACACATGATCATAGTTCTAATGTCTTATATACATTGATTTTGTAGGATAATTGTGATTGGAAAAGACCTATCTTGCTCTATGTCACCCGTGGAGTGAATCTTTACATGAGGGTAGTGTATTCAAGGAGGTTAAGAAGGTTTTGTTTGAATTTGACAGTAATGCAACTTTGGATAGATTTCAATCCGGTGTCGTGGGAGGTTGATTGATTTGAGGAGAAATCATAGTGCAAGTAATGCCCTACATCACTTGCTAGCTCGACAATTGAGAGGTTGTGATATACCCCATGATGAGTCTTAGTTTCAAATTGCTGGAATGACCTTTCATTTTGGGGCGACAGATTATGCCCTTGTCAACGGACTTCACTTCGGCAACTATTGTTTTGATCCATATGCAATTTATACAATTCCCAAGAGCAGAATTTTTTGTAGATATTTTAAGGGTGAATCTACAAAAGTGAGTGTGTTGCCAAGAAATTCAATGAGATGAGACTTGGCGAAAATGTGGAAGACTATTGGCTTTCGTGTTATGTTTTGTATATTTTACATATATATTCTACTTACATCTTGAGAGTCTCAATGTACATAACTTCGAACTGTTTATCGTTTATTTGATATTACAAATTAAACTTCATTAGCAAAGTATTGTTTAAAACATAATATAATACAAAAAATAAGTCAATGACCATTTTTTAGGTGAAATCGATTGATTTTAATAATTTTACGATGGCACGCAAAAGCCACCGTGACCATGATCGTAGGTATGCCATTGTGCTCGTGGCTGCCACGATCGTGCCCTTGATCGTGCTCACAATCGTGTCCATGGTCGTGAGCACGATCGTGTGCTTGATCGTGAGCACAATCATGTCCGCGGTCGTGATTTGACCTGATTATTAAACACTAACATCTATGCAACACAAAATAAATCAAACTCAACCAAAATAAACATTAAAATAGATATCATAGATAGTTAAAGGTCACAAAAAGTTCAATAATTATTATATTTCTTCTCGGAGGGGCATTGGACATCCCCTAATAGCATGACCCTCACCACGACTATTGCTACATCCTTTTTTCCTCCTGCGCCTCCGACTCGGTTGTGCTCTCCCCTCATCTTGAAAAGGTTGCTTATGTGCGACCTATATGTTTACATGAAATCAAAACCTTCAAATAACGAAATAATCATGAAAGCCGATAATAAAATTACCATCGTGAGGTTAAGAACACCATCGTGTGCACCTACCGTGTGCACCATCGTGATTTGTGACCTTAAGATCACGTTCTCCATAAATAATTTTTCGACTAGTAGACGCATTATTCATACCTTTATATGAAGTGAGAAACACAAAGAATTCTCCCTTGAAGTTTTCTTCTTTATCTTTTGTCGATGTTTCGAATGCTAGTATAAGGATTTTGATTTTCTTTTTCGTGGTGTTTTTGTTTCTTTTGTAAAAAGTTATGTACTTATGTTGTGTTAAACAACCACAAGTCTCACACTATTACTACCACCAACAACATCATACTCACAAAATTTATTAAATACTTAGTCTCATCCGAAAATCTTCACCAAATCTGCAGTTCAATTAATGACGATCCGAAGATTATGGCGTGTCGTGCTCACAACCGCACGATCGGGGGCACGATAGTAGATCACAGCCGTGCCCACGATACGACTACAATCATGTGCACGCGTCAGACCTGCACAGAAAACGGAGAGAGTGCGTGTTGACTTTTTAAAAAAGTGGTGGGGACTTTAAGGGTATTTTAATTTAGTCATTTTACATATTTTGGTATGCAAAAGAATGAGTTTTAGAGAGAGGACATATAACTTATTAGTTTTATGTTGTGGTATTTATTTCTAGGTTTGCACATAGAAATATATGCACTTCAAGTAAAGGCGCGACTAGCTACAAAAACTAACAATAACGAGCCATTCGTTGTTAATTTTTAATTTCAAGCTTAACGGCGGATTGCCGACACCTTGATCATAATATCTAGTAATTTTATATTTTTATGTATTTCTTAAATTATCTATCGTTTTCGCATTGTTAATAAAGAATATACTCCGCATTTTTTATTATTTAAATCATCTATCATTGCGGCGTCGTTAAATATTTACTTTATTTGTAATTTTTATATACTTCACCCGTCCATAAAAAAGAGTTGTACACTGAACACGAATTTTAATAAATTTGTTAAAGTTATTGTGAGTTGAATAAATGTACAATTTGTCGAGGTAATGTTAGTAAAAAAAAGTGAAATAAAATTACATTAATTATTAGGTAAAAAATGGAATAAAGATACAATAAAGATATAATTTATAAATAAATATAGAAGAATGTAGAATATATGATAGTTCAAACAGTGAAGGGGAACACTATTTTGTGGACAAATAAAAATGGGTAAGTGAAATTCTTCTTCGTGTACTAAGGGAGTATTGAATAGAAAAATCGTTGTTAGAGAATCGTTAATAATAAATATAATTTATATATTATTTTCAAATATAATTTCCTATTATACACTAGTCGTTCAATATAATATTTTACTTATTAAAGTAAATGCTCATAGAATTGTTAAATATAGTTTAATTACTTTTTAAATTTAAATGTAATAAATAAATATAACATCGTTGTAGCATCATTAAATGTAACTTTTATTAGTTTTTAAAATAAATATTTTGTCGTAAAAAGTTGTTAAATATATATATTTTTAAAATATCTTTATTAGATTACATTTCTGTCGTTGAAAAGTCGCTAAATACTCCCTCCGTCCCCCAAATAACTTCATAGTAGGGGACGACATGGATTTTAAGGAAAAGTTGTTAAGTGTAATGATTATGGAGAAAAAGTGTTATAATTAATATTGGAAGTGGTGAAAATGTGTTATAATTAGTATTGAAAATGGTGAAACGTTGAAAAGTAAGAATAAATAAAATATTAGTGGTGGGTTAATTTTTCAAAATGGATAATAAGTTATTTGGGGACGAATAAAAGTATAATTTAATTCCTACTTTGTCATCTCCCCCAAAATCAGATCCAGAATTTTAATCGCAAAATCCCGGCCCTGTCCACCTCGAGGCCCGCCATCCCCACCCATATGTATCGAGAACCACCAATCCCATTTCATACATTGTCCTCGATCGTCGCTTGATCCAGAACCGTCGTTCGAGCTCATACGTCGTCAATCCCGCTGCCCTCACAGCTCATTGTTTGAGGAACCCTTATCTTCGTCGAGCTTGCAGTTTTTTCTGCGAACCATTTATTCTATTTATCATAGCCACATTTATTCGAGCTTGCATAAAATATTTATTCAGTAAAGAACATGGAACATATGACATAAACATGACTAGAATATTATTCCAATTATTGATCAGCCCAATCATGCAACTTCTTCAATAATCAATTGATTCCCTATTCCACATTGTTAATATTCTATCTAACATAACCACATTTATGTTTTATGGATTATCAACTACCACTACAATCACCCAACCACAATATTTTATATAATTTTTTTAGTTATAATATTTTAATTGTAAATTAAAATAATAGACAAATAAACCATTTATTTTTAAGCTAATAATTAAATAAACCATTAAAATACTTTTATCCATCCAGTCGCATGATTGAACTATTTTGTTTTAGCAAACAAGTTAACTCATTAAAATATAGAAAGTGTTTGGACAACATTAAGATATATTGCAAATATTAATTGAAAAAAAAAATCAACTGATTCTCGCATCAAATAAAATATATACACTCGCTTTCACGATTGGGGTCTCTCTTGTTCAGATCATTGAGTTTTTTCTTTTTTCTTTTCTAGTATCCTATGTGATGGTCGAACTTATACTCCAAAGGCCAACCACCACCAAACGCAATAGTTTTATGTGTAAAGTCGCAGGTTGCATGTCTTTCCCCCACCCCCCGAGCACTACAAAAAAACGCACGATTACCGACGGCATTTTGCCGTCGGTAATAAGACACGGCCGCCGGTGATAAAGGCTACCGGCGGCGTTACCGGCGGCAACTCGCCGTCGCTAACCGGCTCGTCGGTAACCCCATTACCGACGGCGATCGACCGCCGCCGGCAATTAACGGCGGCGAAGCCGCCGGCATTTCCGCAGTTAAATACCGCCGTTGAACGGCGGAGAGTTGCCGGAAAATTACCGACAGCAAATGCCGTCGGTAATTAGCGGCGGCGAGATCACCGTCGGTAATTTCCACCGGACGGTGGTGGCGCACACGCCGGAGCTGTTCAAGGTATTACCGAGGGCAAAATGCTGTCGGTAATTACCGACGGCATTTGCCCTCGGTAATATTTTTTAATTTATTTTTTTTATTTTATTTTTTTTTATTTATTTATTTTATTTATTTATTTTATTTATTTATTTATTTTATTGTATATCCACAATTTATTTCGGTATTTATACAGTATTGCATAATTTAGACGAACTTCCCAGTCGGTCACCCATCTTAGTTGTGCTCTAAGTCAAGCACGCTTAACCTTGAAGTTCTTTTCGAATGGTCACCAGTACAGAACACTCATATTATTGATATATATAGTATCTATTAATTCATTTAAAGTCTACTTCAATATACAATATCATATATATTCATAACCTTAGAATATGTCGAGATGATATACAAAAAATATTGTTAATTACGGATTGGGCTCGTTTCCGTTCTTATTTTTATGTCGGAAAAATATTTATTAATTAATTTATTATTAATTTTCGATTTTTTTTTTTATCAATCTAGTTTATACACCATTCATAACCTTTGTGTTGATTGATGAGTGAATCACTAATCAAATTAACATTATTTAGTTATAATTATAAGTTTCTCACTAACAATTTTGAATGCTTAGCAATAATATTAGAGTAGTGATGATTGATGAGTGAATCACTAATCAAATTAACATTCTTAAGTTATAATTATAAGATTCTTACTAAGAATCTTGAATTCTTAAGTAATATCTTACATTAGTGATGAGTGATGTGTGAATCACTAATCAAATTAACATTATTAAGTTATAATTATAAGTTTCTTACTAATAATCTTGAATGCTTAGTAATAATATTAGATTAGTGATGATTGATGAGTGAATCACTAATCAAGTGAATCACTAATCAAATTAACATTCTTAAATTATAATTATAAGTTTCTTACTAAAAATCTTGAATTCTTAGTAATAATCTTGGATTAGTGATGATTGATGAGTGAATCACTAATCAAATTAACATTCTTAAGTTATAATTATAAGATTCTTACTAAGAATCTTGAATTCTTAGTAATAATCTTGGATTAGTGATGATTGATGAGTGAATCACTAATCAAATTAACATTCTAAAGTTATAATTATAAGATTCTTACTAAGAATCTTGAATTCTCAAGTAATATCTTACATTAGTGATGAGTGATATGTGAATCACTAATCAAATTAACATTATTAAGTTATAATTATAAGTTTCTTACTAATAATCTTGAATGCTTAGTAATAATATTACATTAGTGATGATTGATGAGTGAATCACTAATCAAGTGAATCACTAATCAAATTAACATTATTAAGTTATAATTATAAGTTTCTTACTAATAATCTTGAATGCTTAGTAATAATATTAGATTAGTGATGATTGATGAGTGAATCACTAATCAAATTAACATTCTTAAGTTATAATTATAAGATTCTTACTAAGAATCTTGAATTCTTAGTAATAATCTTGGATTAGTGATGATTGATGAGTAAATCACTAATCAAATTAACATTCTTAAGTTATAATTATAAGATTCTTACTAAGAATCTTGAATTCTCAAGTAATATCTTACATTAGTGATGAGTGATATGTGAATCACTAATCAAATTAACATTATTAAGTTATAATTATAAGTTTCTTACTAATAATCTTGAATGCTTAGTAATAATATTAGATTAGTGATGAAGTGAATCACTAATCAAATTAACATTATTAAGTTATAATTATAAGTTTCTTACTAATAATCTTGAATGCTTAGTAATAATATTAGATTAGTGATGATTGATGAGTGAATCACTAATCAAATTAACATTCTTAAGTTATAATTATAAGATTCTTACTAAGAATCTTGAATTCTTAGTAATAATCTTGGATTAGTGATGATTGATGAGTGAATCACTAATCAAATTAACATTCTTAAGTTATAATTATAAGATTCTTACTAAGAATCTTGAATTCTCAAGTAATATCTTACATTAGTGATGAGTGATATGTGAATCACTAATCAAATTAACATTATTAAGTTATAATTATAAGTTTCTTACTAATAATCTTGAATGCTTAGTAATAATATTAGATTAGTGATGATTGATGAGTGAATCACTAATCAAGTGAATCACTAATCAAATTAACATTATTAAGTTATAATTATAAGTTTCTTACTAATAATCTTGAATGCTTAGTAATAATGTTAGATTAGTGATGATTGATGAGTGAATCACTAATCAAATTAACATTCTTAAATTATAATTATAAGTTTCTTACTAAGAATCTTGAATTCTTAGTAATAATCTTGGATTAGTGATGATTGATGAGTGAATCACTAATCAAATTAACATTCTTAAGTTATAATTATAAGATTCTTACTAAGAATCTTGAATTCTTAGTAATAATCTTGGATTAGTGATGATTGATGAGTGAATCACTAATCAAATTAACATTCTTAAGTTATAATTATAAGATTCTTACTAAGAATCTTGAATGCTTAGTAATAATCTTGGATTAGTGATGATTGATGAGTGAATCACTAATCAAATTAACATTCTTAAGTTATAATTATAAGATTCTTACTAAGAATCTTGAATTCTTAGTAATAATCTTGGATTAGTGATGATTGATGAGTGAATCATTAATCAAATTAACATTCTTAAGTTATAATTATAATTAAGATTCTTACTAAGAATCTTGAATTCTTAGTAATAATCTTGGATTAGTGATGATTGATGAGTGAATCACTAATCAAATTAACATTCTTAAGTTATAATTATAAGATTCTTACTAAGAATCTTGAATTCTTAGTAATAATCTTGGATTAGTGATGATTGATGAGTGAATCACTAATCAAATTAACATTCTTAAGTTATAATTATAAGATTCTTACTAAGAATCTTGAATTCTTAGTAATAATCTTGGATTAGTGTTGATTGATGAGTGAATCACTAATCAAATTAACATTATTTAGTTATAATTATAAGTTTCTCACTAACAATTTTGAATGCTTAGCAATAATATTAGAGTAGTGATGATTGATGAGTGAATCACTAATCAAATTAACATTCTTAAGTTATAATTATAAGATTCTTACTAAGAATCTTGAATTCTTAAGTAATATCTTACATTAGTGATGAGTGATGTGTGAATCACTAATCAAATTAACATTATTAAGTTATAATTATAAGTTTCTTACTAATAATCTTGAATGCTTAGTAATAATATTAGATTAGTGATGATTGATGAGTGAATCACTAATCAAGTGAATCACTAATCAAATTAACATTCTTAAATTATAATTATAAGTTTCTTACTAAAAATCTTGAATTCTTAGTAATAATCTTGGATTAGTGATGATTGATGAGTGAATCACTAATCAAATTAACATTCTTAAGTTATAATTATAAGATTCTTACTAAGAATCTTGAATTCTTAGTAATAATCTTGGATTAGTGATGATTGATGAGTGAATCACTAATCAAATTAACATTCTAAAGTTATAATTATAAGATTCTTACTAAGAATCTTGAATTCTCAAGTAATATCTTACATTAGTGATGAGTGATATGTGAATCACTAATCAAATTAACATTATTAAGTTATAATTATAAGTTTCTTACTAATAATCTTGAATGCTTAGTAATAATATTACATTAGTGATGATTGATGAGTGAATCACTAATCAAGTGAATCACTAATCAAATTAACATTATTAAGTTATAATTATAAGTTTCTTACTAATAATCTTGAATGCTTAGTAATAATATTAGATTAGTGATGATTGATGAGTGAATCACTAATCAAATTAACATTCTTAAGTTATAATTATAAGATTCTTACTAAGAATCTTGAATTCTTAGTAATAATCTTGGATTAGTGATGATTGATGAGTAAATCACTAATCAAATTAACATTCTTAAGTTATAATTATAAGATTCTTATTCTTACTAAGAATCTTGAATTCTTAGTAATAATCTTAGATTAGTAATAATCAATGTTTAAATTTTCACTTGTATTTCAATATATATTTGATTTTAATGTTTTTGTATTTTTATCTTTGATCAATTTATTAGATGATAAATGAAAAAAAAATGAAAAAAAATTAAATAAAAAAATAAAAATAAAATAAAAATAAAATAAAATTAATTACCGACGGCAAATGCCCCCGGTAATTAGCATTTGCCGTCGGTAATTAGCGGCAGAAAAATGCCGTCGGTAATTTTGGCCGGACGGCGGTGGTGCTATCGCCGGATGTCACCGGCGGTGGTGATTAGCGGCGGCCGGTTGCCGCCGGTAAATACCGACGGCAATTGCCGTCGGTAATAAATATGTCACACCCCAATTCTTGAATGAATAAATATAATCGAGGTGCAACTAATTCATAGAAATAAACAAGGAACAACCTTGTAAAAATCCGAAATAGGATAGAAAGTCGGGCTATGCCCCTTTGGATCACAAGTTTTGTTTCATGCTTCTGACAACTGACATTCATTGGCATAAATTAAGTAGTGAAGAGTCTAAGCTCGGTCAGGTATATCATTTGAAATTTAACATGAAGATCTTAAGTTGGGAAAACAAAAGACTGATATGAGTAATTGCTACAGCGGAAGTCTAACATAGGAATTTATCTCTAGCCTCAGCTCCGTCCCGTCAGCACCGGCCAGCCAACCTGAAAACATTTGAAAGTATTTTTGGGCTAAGTACTAATGTACTTAGTGGGCATGCATTTTCTGAAACATTTCATATTTTAATAAAGACAGTTTATCCAATCATACTTGACATGACTTAGAAGGTTTTAAATTGAAATAACTTCTAAGCATGTTAAAACATTTTCTTTCATTTGTGCGCACATGTCACACTCCCTTTCTGTTACTCGCTGTGATCCCGGACCTCTAGCCACCGACGGATCTCTGTCTCCCGCTGACTTGAACTGAGGGCGTAACCCAGACAAGTTTACTTTGACCTCGGGACGCTACCCAGGCAGGCCTGATATTTCTCATGCTCCGGAACACATCCAGCCGAGCACCCTTATAACGCCTCTGGTTAGAGCCCGATGGAGATCAACCCACCGAGTCAACTAACAAGTGTACACAATTCTCAAACAACGTATTAGGTCATAAGAGAACCTCAATTGATTAACTGTGCGAGCCTTAAACAGAGCAGAGTGCACATAAACATTTTATTGGATAAACAGTTTTCATTACATTAAATAAACAATTTGCATTTCATTGAAACATTTAGAGCTTAATAACTCAATCATACTTTGTACATTTGGAAAGTAAGCCCACCTGGTTAGGCAAAGCCTGAAGATCATAATCACATATAAACCTGTCTTGGGAAAGCAGCGCTAATCCCCCTGGTCACAAAGCCTACAAGAAATTCTATTCTCAATAGGTCTCCTTAAATCTAATCTTAAGTCATGGTGTAGTGCTTAACATTCTATGATTCACTTAGCCGGGTTTTCAAAATTTAATAAATAAATAATTGAAAACATTTCTCTTGAGTTAAGAACACCAACAATATTCTTACTCATCTTCCTTTAATAATTGGAATTATAAATAAAACCAATTAAATCATAAATACTTTTATTGCAAAATATAATGCAATTTCATGTCATGCTTAGCATATAATAAGTAATTTACTTAAAATATGCACATAATAATAATATAATATTATTATGCAAATTAAAAATAATTAATCAAACTTAATAAGTCTAATTAATTAAAATAGTGTATCTCCTTTAAATAAAAATCTGCATAAATCCAATTAAATAAATTAATAAAGGCCCAACAGATTTAAAAATTAAAAGCCCAGCTGAAACAAAAATAAATAAAATCTCGGCCCATGACTCGAGCCCACTACTAATTAAAATCGGCCCACTCTCTAACAAAGCCCTACCCCAAAGCCCAACCCTCACCCTAGCCCACTGACTCCACCCTCTTATCTCCCTCAGCCGCACAACACTCACACACACATAGCAGCTGCGCCTTCCTCTCCCTCTCTCGGCTCCCTGCCACCTCGCGCCGGACGGCAGTGCTGCCGCCGGACGCTGGCGGCTGACTCCACCTCTCCTCAACTTCTCTCCCTCTTCCCTCATCTCTCGCTTCACGCCAAACCCCCTTCTCCCTCATCCTCACTCATCAAACTGACCCGCCGCCGTGGAGACTCGCCGGAGACGTAGCAGCGACGAGCCGCCGCCACCAGCTCTCTCTCTGACCTCTCTCGACCGATCCTCCCTTTGGAACTCCGGCGATAGCAGCGAGAAGCCACTGCCGCCGTCGACCCAGCCCCCTGTTCACAGATCTTACTCTTACTCCGGCTGATAGCAGCGGGAGTTAACCACCGCCGTCCGCCGACTCCGACTCTCCTCTCCCTCCGACCGTGGCCGAGTGACAGCAACAGCAAGGCTGCCGCGCCCTGGCCTCCACCCAGACCAGCTACCACCCTCATCTCTCATGCTCCATCCTCGGCCGGACAACAGCGGTGGAGCCGCCGCCGAGCCCTAGCCTCCCTCTGTTCACTCCTCTTCTCCCTTCCTCCCTCGGCCATCTCCCTCTCGGCCTCTTGCCGCCGCGCCACCGGACGGCAGCCTAAGGTAAGCTCTAATCCTTCATTTTCTATTTTTCCCCTTTTCTAAATTAAAAATCTGAAATCCCTTTCTCTCTTCTTTTTCCCTTTGGCAGAACGGAACCACGGCTCCGCCGCTTTCCGTCGACCATCGGCAGCCACCACGGCTGCTGTTTCTCTCGGTTCTCATACAAAACAGGGGCTCACCCCAGATCTCAGTCAAACACTTAGCATGGGGTTTTTGTGTAAAAACATATACTGCAAAGTCATACACTGTAAATATGAAATTATAAATATCATGTACTGCAATGCTTATAAAATCTGAAATTCTTTTCTTAACAAAATCAATTCTTTGGAACCTTGTAACTGTAATAGTTAGGAAAATATAGTGATTATGCGTATATTTGTTTACTGCTTTGATGCTTGATTTAGAAATTAACAAGATGAAGTGGAAAGGAATTGAAATAACCTTGATGTTGGTGATCTTTGGTAATAACCGGAATCTGTGAATTGTTAATCAAAGTATGAGAATGAATTTTTCTTTCCTTGAAACTAAAAAAAAATAATGAAGATTAATGGAACAAGATGGAGTATTAAAGCAAGTTTTACCTCTTGAGGTTTACTGAAAGAGCTTTGAATTAAGTCAATCTCTTCTTTGGCTGTTTAAGAACTAAGGAGGAATGGGAGGAATGTTGGCTGCTGATTTTGGTTGAATAAAAGCTAATTGCATGTTGAGATGTTAAAGGTGTAGAAGATGGCCGGCAAAAGGAAGGTGTAAAGAATGTTTAGTGGAATGATGAGTGTTTAGTGGAATGGTTGGTATAATAATTGAGTGGAGTTGGTGTTGATTATGCGTGTATAGTGTAGGAGACATTAGGGAGTGGAAAGAATAATGATGATATGGTTGTGTGATTACATATATGTCTAGCATATTCATGTATCTACTGCATAGAAATGATAGGTGAAACTGTAATAATCGTTCAGTGTTTGCTTAAATAAATAGCTCGTGTAGATGCTAAATGTTAAATTAAATAAATATGATATGCATATAAATTTAATAACTAAATTTACAAATGTTTTTGTAAATCATTTTTGTTGGAATTAAAAATAAATTCATTTTCTTTTATATCCGGCGTGAATCATCTTACTTCTAAATTCGAAAATTATTCTAGACTTAGCTTGAGGAAACGGGGTATTACATCCCTCCCTCCTTAAAAAAAATTTCGTCCCCGAAATTACATATCTGGTATTCTAGCTTGGGATACTTGACTTTCATTTCATTTATTTCTTTTGTGGCCTTTTCCATCCTGTGATGGTTCCACTTCATGATGAGAACAAAATTATTGTCTCATAAAACTTCAACCTTGCGATCAAGTATCTGGACTGGTTTTTCTTCATAACTTTAGTCCTGACTAGGACTACTTTATCTGGCTTAATCAAATGCTTAGGATTAAACACATACTTTCTTAACTGAGAGACATGAAACACATTGTGCACGTCTCCAATACTGGGTGGCAATGCCAACCTATAGGCTACAGGGCCTATCTTATCTAGGATCTCAAAAAGTCCTATATAACGGGGTCGTAACTTGCCCCTCTTTCTGAAACGTATAACTCCCTTTGAGGGAGAAACTTTGAGGAAAACTCGATCCTCAACATTGAATTCTAACTCCGATCGGCGTTTATCGGCGTAAGACTTTTGTCTATCTTGAGCTTCTTTGATTCTTTGCTTGATGTGGTCGACCTTCTCAACCATCTGTTGGACCAGTTCAGGACCTAACAACTTTCTTTCACCCACTTCATCTTAGTAAAGTGGTGAACTACATTTTCGGCCATACAAGACCTCATCTGGATTATTCCAAATGTTGCTTGATAACTGTTGTTATAAGCAAATTCTACGAGAGGTAACAAATCTTCCTAACTTCTACCTTTGTCTGCGATAATTGTTCGCAACGAAAATTTTAGAATCTGAATCGTTCTTTCTGACTGTCCGTCAGTCTGAGGATGGTACGTTGTGCTGAAGTTCAGCTGAGTGCCTATTGTTTCTTGTAAACTTTTCCAGAAACGTGAGGTGAATCTGGTGTCACGATCTGACGTGATAGATACAGGTACACCGTGAAGGCGTACTATCTCTTTGACATATAACTTTGCAAGTTTCTCCAATCCAAAAGTCATTTGAATTGGCAGAAAGTGCGCTGACTTTGATAATCGGTCCGCTATGACGCTATATCTCTTTTCATTCTTGTTCACCAGAAAATTTTCTTTAAATTCTGGTGCATCTTTGTACTGCCTGGATGTGCAGTGTATGGAGTATCATGAGCCTTGCTCATCTCATTCTTTAATTCTTCTTTGTGTGGCACACACAATCTTTCACCAACCATAAGTGCGTTATCATTTGCTTCAGTGAATCCTTTCGTTTCATTTGTTCTTGCGGCGAGACGCATCTTCTCCAAGAACCAATCTTCTTTTTGTGCTTGCACAACTCTTTCTCTCAAATCAGGTTTAGCTGTCAGCGCAGCTACACAACCCGATACTGAATCTAGGGGATAAACAATCTCTAAACTGAGTGAGGCGAACTCACGAATCAGCTCCTTCTGTTGGGTAATGAAATACCCTAGCTTAGCCTTCGTCTTTTGACTCAAGGCGTCAGCTACTACATTCGCTTTTCCTGGATGGTAACTGATGGTGCAATCGTAATCCTTTACTAATTCGAGCCATCTTCGTTGTCTCATGTTCAAATCCTTTTGCTCGAAGAAGTACTTCAAACTCTTATGATCTGTAAAGATCTCACACTTAACTCCATAGAGGTAGTGTCTCCAAATCTTCAGCGCGTGCACGACGGCTACTAGTTCTAAATCATGAGTCGGGTAGTTCAGCTCATGGGGCTTCAATTAACGAGACGCGTATGCTATCACTTTCTGATTTTGCATCAACACGCAACCCAATCCTAGTTTCGAGGCATCAGTGTACACCTCAAATTCTTCATTCTCCCCTGGTATTGCTAATACTGATGCAGTAGTCAACCTAGTCTTTAGCTACTTAAAACTTTGTTTACAAGCTTCGGACCAAACATACTTAGTCCATTTTCTTAAAAGTTGAGTCATTGGCCTAGCCAACTTCGAGAATCCTTCGATGAATCTTCTATAGTAACCTGCTAGACCGAGGGGACTTCTGATCTCATTGACGTTTGATGGTGCCTTCCATTCCTTGACTGCTTCGACCTTGGCGGGGTCTACTTAGATTCCTTCAGTCGACACTATGTGACTGAGAAACATAACTTCCTTTAACCAAAATTCACACTTGATGAATTTGGTAAACCATTTCTCATTGCGCAGGGTTTTGAGTACGATGCGTAAGTGCTCTTCATGTTGTTCTTCGGTCTTAGAGTATACGAGGATGTCGTCATTAAACACTAAGACAAAACTATCGAGATACTGATGGAAAACTCTGTTCTTTAGGTCCATGAAAACTGCTGGGGCATTCGTTAAATCTAAGGGCATCACTGTGAATTCGTAAAATCCATAACGCGTTCGAAACGCTGTCTTTGGAATGTCTTCTCTTTTCATCCTGAGTTGGTGGTAATCAGATCTTAGGTCAATCTTGGAAAACACACCGGCTCCTCTCAACTAATTTAACAGGTCGTCTATCCTCGGAAGAGGATATCTATTCTTATGAGCTTGCTTCAACTTCTTATAATCAATACACATCCTTAGTGTATCATCTTTTCTTTGACATCTTTAATTAGTGCTCCCCATAGTGACATACTATGTTGCATGAAACTAGGTCTGGTGAAAATTTGGTAATTCATTGGGAAAAATATCTTTGTACTCTCAAACCAGTTGAACTTCCTTAATTGTTTCCTTCGTCCTAAGTCACCTTCTCAGATTGACTAGGGAATTCTAACATCAAACTTTTCTCATCGTCTTTGTAACTTTCACTTCGAGGATTAATGGCACTCCTTCTGCCCTGTAAACTCATTTTCCCATTTCCAAATGGTTATTTAATGGGGGTTTCTAAGTTTCCATTGTGGTGGCGTTCCAACTTTATTCTTGTTGTAGCTTCTGGCACTTTAGCTAAATCATTCACTCTCTTAGCTTGAGCCTACTAGCCTTGGGGTTGGGTTATACCTTAAGTGTAGTTCCAGTGCTTTCCTTCTATTTAAGGGTTTCCTATATTTCTTTCATTCCATTTCCTTTTTCTTTACCTCCATCTTGAGGTGGTGTACATATCTTGTTTGTGCGTGAATTTTTTTACTTCTCCATTTGTTGTAGTGACTCGGTGGTGAGAGTCTCGTTCATTGCTTGTTCCTTCATAATATCTCCCTGGTTCACTAGGGGAATTGAATATCTCATGACGCGATTCATTCACGAATTCCTTTACGCATTTCTTATTATTGTTCACCATGTGGACCACATATTGACAGCTGGTTGAAAACTAATGACAAACTGAGTAATTCTAATTGCTACTATACTTATCGTGATAAAAGGATATTCTATTGTGACAACTATATAGTGCGAGTCTCTATATATTGTGATGATGCTCTACCTCGAGATTAAAAATCTTAATTGACAATCACCGAGATCTTAGTCATGTGGGCTGGCCAGACCCAACAAAACAAATCACTCAGTCAAATGGGAGCTTCGCCCCCAATCATGTCAACTTCTTATTCATGTAAGTCTCTGGTCAAACTTCTAACTTAAAACACTTACTAATAAGTACTTCATCATAAGTTACTGATGTTATGAAAGTCCATTCTATGTCGTTCTAGCCAAGCTATCACGACTAACATCATAATCATAAGCAACATAAGTTCTTATGTGAAAAACTTAATCTCACCGCTATTGAAATAGCTCAAGTGAATCCTTAGTCTTAAGGCAGTGCCTCTATGTTGTAACATCTCTTTGTTAAACATTTCTATCTTACCAGTCTTTACTTAAATCGATCAAGCGGTGCTATCACGATTAACATTCTCAAAACATTCTTGGGTGGTACTCAAACAGTTTGCAAGAGGATCCACCATTCTAATCGTATAGGCAGTTAGCCTAAAACGACAACATAAAGCTTTCTTATTCGTTCATTCTCTTTGAAACTTGAAACATGTTGACATTAAATGCCACATGAAACTTTTCTATTGCCGGAAAGATTCAAAGAATCTAACTCGACCATACATCTGGTATTCGTGAAAGGCTCAATAGTCCTAAACACGACTTTAACTCATCTTATCGTTAAGGGCTCGGGTAGTCCCAAACACGATACTTACTTATCTTATCGTTAAGGGCTCGGGTTGTCCCAAACACGATACTTACTTATCTTATCGTTAAGGGCTCGGGTTGTCCCAAACACGATACTGAGCTTGGTTATATGAGTCGGAGACCCAAGATAACAATATGAAAGCGATTAGCAATTCATAACTTATAACATATGGAAAGCGATAAGCAATTCACATAGCATCATTAATTGAAGCGCACACTTTTTCTTGGAAACATTCATAACATCTGAAATACATATACATATATTTTTTTTTAAACTATTATCGTACCTTAGTTGCGGCAGTGTGACGGCGAGCTGAGGGCTACTGACATTCTTAGAAGTCTAGAGATACTATTCTAGACTCGACATTGAAAAACTTATGGTTATCAGAAACATGAAAGGAAACTCATGCTCTGATACCATTCTGTCACACCCCAATTCTTGAATGAATAAATATAATCGAGGTGCAACTAATTCATAGAAATAAACAAGGAACAACCTTGTAAAAATCCGAAATAGGATAGAAAGTCGGGCTATGCCCCTTTGGATCACAAGTTTTGTTTCATACTTCTGACAACTGACATTCATTGGCATAAATTAAGTAGTGAAGAGTCTAAGCTCGGTCAGGTATATCATTTGAAATTTAACATGAAGATCTTAAGTTGGGAAAACAAAAGACTGATATGAGTAATTGCTACAGCGGAAGTCTAACATAGGAATTTATCTCTAGCCTCAGCTCCGTCCCGTCAGCACCGGCCAGCCAACCTGAAAACATTTGAAAGTATTTTTGGGCTAAGTACTAATGTACTTAGTGGGCATGCATTTTCTGAAACATTTCATATTTTAATAAAGACAGTTTATCCAATCATACTTGACATGACTTAGAAGGTTTTAAATTGAAATAACTTCTAAGCATGTTAAAACATTTTCTTTCATTTGTGCGCACATGTCACACTCCCTTTCTGTTACTCGCTGTGATCCCGGACCTCTAGCCACCGACGGATCTCTGTCTCCCGCTGACTTGAACTGAGGGCGTAACCCAGACAAGTTTACTTTGACCTCGGGACGCTACCCAGGCAGGCCTGATATTTCTCATGCTCCGGAACACATCCAGCCGAGCACCCTTATAACGCCTCTGGTTAGAGCCCGATGGAGATCAACCCACCGAGTCAACTAACAAGTGTACACAATTCTCAAACAACGTATTAGGTCATAAGAGAACCTCAATTGATTAACTGTGCGAGCCTTAAACAGAGCAGAGTGCACATAAACATTTTATTGGATAAACAGTTTTCATTACATTAAATAAACAATTTGCATTTCATTGAAACATTTAGAGCTTAATAACTCAATCATACTTTGTACATTTGGAAAGTAAGCCCACCTGGTTAGGCAAAGCCTGAAGATCATAATCACATATAAACCTGTCTTGGGAAAGCAGCGCTAATCCCCCTGGTCACAAAGCCTACAAGAAATTCTATTCTCAATAGGTCTCCTTAAATCTAATCTTAAGTCATGGTGTAGTGCTTAACATTCTATGATTCACTTAGCCGGGTTTTCAAAATTTAATAAATAAATAATTGAAAACATTTCTCTTGAGTTAAGAACACCAACAATATTCTTACTCATCTTCCTTTAATAATTGGAATTATAAATAAAACCAATTAAATCATAAATACTTTTATTGCAAAATATAATGCAATTTCATGTCATGCTTAGCATATAATAAGTAATTTACTTAAAATATGCACATAATAATAATATAATATTATTATGCAAATTAAAAATAATTAATCAAACTTAATAAGTCTAATTAATTAAAATAGTGTATCTCCTTTAAATAAAAATCTGCATAAATCCAATTAAATAAATTAATAAAGGCCCAACAGATTTAAAAATTAAAAGCCCAGCTGAAACAAAAATAAATAAAATCTCGGCCCATGACTCGAGCCCACTACTAATTAAATCGGCCCACTCTCTAACAAAGCCCTACCCCAAAGCCCAACCCTCACCCTAGCCCACTGACTCCACCCTCTTATCTCCCTCAGCCGCACAACACTCACACACACATAGCAGCTGCGCCTTCCTCTCCCTCTCTCGGCTCCCTGCCACCTCGCGCCGGACGGCAGTGCTGCCGCCGGACGCTGGCGGCTGACTCCGCCTCTCCTCAACTTCTCTCCCTCTTCCCTCATCTCTCGCTTCACGCCAAACCCCCTTCTCCCTCATCCTCACTCATCAAACTGACCCGCCGCCGTGGAGACTCGCCGGAGACGTAGCAGCGACGAGCCGCCGCCACCAGCTCTCTCTCTGACCTCTCTCGACCGATCCTCCCTCTGGAACTCCGGCGATAGCAGCGAGAAGCCACTGCCGTCGTCGACCCAGCCCCCTGTTCACAGATCTTACTCTTACTCCGGCTGATAGCAGCGGGAGTTAACCACCGCCGTCCGCCGACTCCGACTCTCCTCTCCCTCCGACCGTGGCCGAGTGACAGCAACAGCAAGGCTGCCGCGCCCTGGCCTCCACCCAGACTAGCTACCACCCTCATCTCTCATGCTCCATCCTCGGCCGGACAACAGCGGTGGAGCCGCCGCCGAGCCCTAGCCTCCCTCTGTTCACTCCTCTTCTCCCTTCCTCCCTCGGCCATCTCCCTCTCGGCCTCTTGCCGCCGCGCCACCGGACGGCAGCCTAAGGTAAGCTCTAATCCTTCATTTTCTATTTTTCCCCTTTTCTAAATTAAAAATCTGAAATCCCTTTCTCTCTTCTTTTTCCCTTTGGCAGAACGGAACCACGGCTCCGCCGCTTTCCGTCGACCATCGGCAGCCACCACGGCTGCTGTTTCTCTCGGTTCTCATACAAAACAGGGGCTCACCCCAGATCTCAGCCAAACACTTAGCATGGGGTTTTTGTGTAAAAACATATACTGCAAAGTCATACACTGTAAATATGAAATTATAAATATCATGTACTGCAATGCTTATAAAATCTGAAATTCTTTTCTTAACAAAATCAATTCTTTGGAACCTTGTAACTCTAATAGTTAGGAAAATATAGTGATTATGCGTATATTTGTTTACTGCTTTGATGCTTGATTTAGAAATTAACAAGATGAAGTGGAAAGGAATTGAAATAACCTTGATATTGGTGATCTTTGGTAATAACCGGAATCTGTGAATTGTTAATCAAAGTATGAGAATGAATTTTTCTTTCCTTGAAACTAAAAAAAAATAATGGAGATTAATGGAACAAGATGGAGTATTAAAGCAAGTTTTACCTCTTGAGGTTTACTGAAAGAGCTTTGAATTAAGTCAATCTCTTCTTTGGCTGTTTAAGAACTAAGGAGGAATGGGAGGAATGTTGGCTGCTGATTTTGGTTGAATAAAAGCTAATTGCATGTTGAGATGTTAAAGGTGTAGAAGATGGCCGGCAAAAGGAAGGTGTAAAGAATGTTTAGTGGAATGATGAGTGTTTAGTGGAATGGTTGGTATAATAATTGAGTGGAGTTGGTGTTGATTATGCGTGTATAGTGTAGGAGACATTAGGGAGTGGAAAGAATAATGATGATATGGTTGTGTGCTTACATATATGTCTAGCATATTCATGTATCTACTGCATAGAAATGATAGGTGAAACTGTAATAATCGTTCAGTGTTTGCTTAAATAAATAGCTCGTGTAGATGCTAAATGTTAAATTAAATAAATATGATATGCATATAAATTTAATAACTAAATTTACAAATGTTTTTGTAAATCATTTTTGTTGGAATTAAAAATAAATTCATTTTCTTTTATATCCGGCGTGAATCATCTTACTTCTAAATTCGAAAATTATTCTAGACTTAGCTTGAGGAAACGGGGTATTACAAAATAATATATATTTATATTAATATATATTTAAATTAGCGACGGCGTAACCGCCGCTAATTAGCGGCGGCCCGTTTGCCGTCGGTAATGCGCCGGTAATAGTCCAAAGGCGGGTCGCCTTTTTTGCCGCCGCCGTGCCGTCGGTAATTGCCGGCGGCGGCGCTGCCGTCGGTAATTTTCGTCGGTATTTACGCGTTTTTTTGTAGTGGAGGAAGTTGTCAGTATATTTTATAACCATGTGGCTCACATGTGAATCTGTGTGATTATAGGATATTGTCTGCATGTTGCTTCTAATTTTTGTAAAAAAAACCTTAAATATTTTTAGTAGTTGGAGATGCTAGAATGTACATATATAAATGGTGTGATAAAATAAAAGGGCTATAAACACAGTCATTTTTTATTAGAAATTTTGGTATAATTTTTTCATTTATTATCATATTGCTGATCAAGCATCGTACGTTAATCACTTATTATCGAGTCAAATCTTAAGTTTTATTTACTGAGTACATCGAGGTTGACGAATTTAATCTAATCCAAAAACGAGTTTTCTAAATTTAAATTAGTTTATATTTAAAATATTTATTAATGTTTTTTTTTAAATAGTTATTTCATTTACAAAAGCATAATATGTTCATTATTTTCTTATAACAAATAATTGTATATAACTATTACTAATTATAGCATAGAATTATAAATTGTATCTAATTAATAATTTGATATTTTCACGCTAAATTAGTTAACGAGCTAACGATCTGAATGCCAAGTGCAAGTGGTGTGTTTTAATTTTCAATTAGCTTTTATCGAATGGAAATGCAAATAGTTAGGTTCATTTGCAACCTTCTATACTTGGAAACGTCCGCATAAGACACACCTCTTTTGAATATGATTACTACGTAGTCCATGTTTGATTTAGTGTTATTGGAGGTTGGAAAGGGATTCAGTTATTTAAATCCATTAACTCGTTGTTTGATTTGGATAATAAGTTAACCATTATCTTTATTTGAGGATAATCCAATCACCCAATTTGTTACCCTCAAAATAGAGAAGAAACAAAAGAAAGAGAATCCCTATTAATGATTTATTTTCATTGTTAAACCAAACATCCAATAAAAGTAATAGTTATTGTTATTATTCCACTCATTTATTTGATTTCATTTCCTTTTCATTCCTCTACTTGAACCAAACGTGCACTTAATTCATTCAATCACATTAGTCTTAGACAAATTAAGGCAACAGCCACACATATATAGGAGATGAAGTGATCAACATTAGCAATATGCTATGATTATTAGAAATATGAAGTGAGAAATGCATCTTTTTGTGAGAACGGAGAATCATTAATAAATACTCCATCCGTCCACGAAAAAGAGTCTTGTTTCCCCTCTTTTTTTTGTCCACAAAAAAGAGTCCTGTTTCACTTTTTGTACAATTATACCCTTCATGGGCTTCAATATTTACTTTACTTTGCCATTAATACATCTACCTCAATAACTAAAAATAATTCACATAATTCCTTAATTAACTCTAATCCTAATTAAAACCCACGCACACACTCACAAAACACACACGACACACACATAGATGCAGCGGTGCCCCCCTCCCACCCCTCCTTCCTCACCGGCGTCACCGGCTCTCCGGGAACCACCACCGGTGCACCTCCCTTCTCTCACCTCTCGCCTCACGCCCTCTCTCTCTTCTCAAACTCTCACGCACCCTTCAACCCAGACGCCGCGCCGCCTTCATCTACTGCCGGCGAAGGTGAAGCAGCGAGGGCTGCGACCGCCGCGGTTCCCTCTCCGGCGAAGACGCACCTGAGCGCCGCTCCCCTGGCTTCATCTCTCTCTCTCACCACTCAGCCCTAAATCCCCAAAATTCAGAATCTACCCTAAATCCCCTAGCTTCATCTCTCTCTCTCTCTCTCTCTCTCTCTCTCTCTCTCTCTCTCACCGCTCCCTTGAGCGCCACGACCGGAAGGCCACCGCCGCAGAGCCCAGTCACTTCTCCGTTCACGGCCGGACAACCGCCGCCGAGTCCAGTCTCTTTCCCGGCGAGGAACGCCGCCGCTGACCGCCCCTCTCTACGTCGCCCTTTATCCCTCGCTCTCTCTATTTCTCAGGTAACAACGACAACCCTCGTTGTACCCTCAAATCGCCGCCTCTCAGAGCTCGAAACCTTGATTTCGCCGCCTCACTCCACCTGAGCTTGAATTTGTTTTGGTGGAATTTGTTGTTTGAATTTGTTGTCCAATTTGTTGTTGAATTTGTTCGAATTTGTTTTGAATATGTAGAAAGTTGTTGAATTTGCTGGAATCGAATTTGCTGTAGAGAGTTTGAATTTGTTGCTGTAATTTCCTAAATTTGTAGGTGGAATTGATTTGTTGAATTTGTTGTTGAAATTCATTTCTTGTCGAATTTGTTTAAATTTGTTGTTAAAATTGTTTGCTTAATATTGCTTGAAATTATTTACCCATTAATAAAGAATTAATCAATTAAAATTGTTATTAACACTACCCCTATAAATTTACTTCTCTCTCCACTTACACCTATTTTAACAACTTTCGTAAAACCCGTGACGAGTCCCAAATGGGACTCTTTTTCATGGACTCTTTTTCTCATTGGGCTTAACTAAATAAATTTCATTGAACTTAATCAATTAAATAGTAGGAGTTCAATTAATATAAATAATAAATTCATTATTAACAATTAATAGAAGCCCAATCAAAATAAATAATAAGAGCCCATTTATAAAAATAATAGAGTCCAAACAATATATATATTAGCCCAATGGAAATAAAATAAGCAAAGCCCAATTGAATTAATCTCCGGCCCAATAAAATAAACTAGGCCCAAAAGGAATCGACCCAAACCCGGCCCAACTGAGGAAGGCCCACTCCTCTCTTCCACTATTATCTCTCACGCCTCTCTCTCTTTTTCTCTACCAACATTTTCCTTTTTCTCTCACAATTCACTATCATCGGCCCCCTCTCTTTTTTTTTTTATAAAGCAGAACACACCACTCAACATCATCTCTCTCTCTCTCTCTATTATTAAAGTAACATTTCTCTTTTTATTATCAAAACAAAACACACGCACACACACTTTTTTTTTTAATATCTCTCTCTCTCTTCTCAATTAAAAACGCTGCTATCTCTCCAAAATTCCTCACACAGAGCCGCTCAACATCTCTCTCTCTCAATATTTTTTTTTTATCTCTCTCTCTATTCACAAGAAAACACATGCTAGTATCATCTCTCTCTCTCAATCGATCCAGCCACCATCCCCCCCTTTTTCTTCTTCAACGGCGAGGAGCGCCACTTCCTGCTGCTCCGGCGACTCACGGCGAGGTCGCCGCCGACTGCTGCTGTTCATGGAGTCGCGCCGACTGCTGCTGTTCATGGAGTCGCGGCCTTCTGCTGTCACAAATCTGCCGTCGTCGCAGCGAGACCGGCGAGCAGCACCATCATCCTCGCGTCCCTCTGACGCCGGCGTAATCCTGCCAGCCGTCGCCGAGGAGTCCGCCGCCGTCTGGAGTTGCCGCCACCGTCGCCAGCTGGAGCCTCGGCAGCCGCTGCTGTCGTTCTCGGGCTCCGATGAGGCCGTAGGAAGTTGCCGTTGTTGCGGCTCGACTGCGCAGGGCCGCGTTCAATGTCTTTCTAAAACTAAGTTATTGTTCTATCTCTCTACTATTGTATTTTAATTCGTTTTGTTGCTGATGGAAATTCTCATGACTTGGTTCTAAGTACAAAGGTAGTATAAAGGTATCAATGTATGAATTAAACTATTTCTGTTGAATGCTAATCATGTACGCATATGTGTTTTGCTATGTTTCTCTGTAATAAACTCCATCTTATATTTCTGAATTTCTAAAACATGAAGTGAGGAAAGTGAAATGCATATATGAAGATAGTGAACTGAGATGGCATGAAATACCTTGAATGATGCTTGGTGTTTATGGACTGCTCGTTGGTGTTGAATGAAGCAAGAATTAACTGATACTTGAAAATTTCTTTGGCAGAGAATGATGAAAACGTTTAAGTGTGGAATGGGTATGAGGAGGTTATATGCTTTCAATCTGTGAAGGTGTTCGGTGTGAATATGCACACATTTTTGTCAAAAATGTGCAGAATGGAGTCAAAAAGAATACAGACAGGCGTGGAGAGTTGGAGTCAAAAGATGCACAGTGTAGGCGTGGAGTTGGAGAGCGTGCTGTGCATTTATTTCCTTCACTTATCTTATCTTTCTTATACATATGTAAAAAAAATTGAGAGTAATTGATTTGATCTGTGCGTATCTATGTTTATTTGTATCCAGACTCTCTTCTCGGTCTCATTCAAAAGTACTCTATGAAACTACTCGATTCCTGCTTCCTTTCTTAGCTAGAATAAATTCAAATTAAATCCGTAGATTTAATTCTTCATAAACCGGAATAAATTCACGACTCAAGAAATAATAATAAAAATAGAAAAATAATTCTATTGTGATTAATAAATAACATGACTTCGCTAAGTCAGTTATGAATCTGAAATGAATAATTATTGGTTTTACTCAATAATTTTCATCGCGTTTTATTTACGCGAAACTACTGACTTGGTAATAAAATAATAATCTTGCTTAATTGAATATAATCCAGTGTCATAAGCTGAATTTAAATCATAATTATTTACTGGGCTTGATTTACTGAAAGATGA
The DNA here is from genome assembly GCF_028751815.1 of Salvia miltiorrhiza. Taxonomy (NCBI): domain Eukaryota; kingdom Viridiplantae; phylum Streptophyta; class Magnoliopsida; order Lamiales; family Lamiaceae; genus Salvia; species Salvia miltiorrhiza. The sequence continues at coordinate 53,083,778 of NC_080388.1, forward strand.
AATAATAATTATCGTATTACTGGATTTAAATATAATAAAAGAGCGGGCTACTACATACTACCCCTCTTAACAAAAATTTCGTCCCGAAATTTGCATACCTATGTGAAAAGTTCTGGGTATTTTTCTTTCATCTGGTCCTCAAGTTCCCACGTTGCTTCTTCCGGTCCATGGTGTCTCCACAGTATTTTGACTGACGCGATCGATTTATTCCTTAACTCTTGCACCTTTCGGTCCAAAATGGCTTCAGGTTTTTCCTCGTACGTCAAGTCTGGGTTAAGAATCATTTCATCTTGGTGAATCACGTGTTTGGGGTCAAATACGTACCGTCTTAGCTGTGACACGTGGAACACATTGTGGACGTTTCCAAAGCTAGGTGGCAGTGCCAACCTATATGCTACGGGACCTATTCTTTCAAGGATCTCATAAGGTCCTACAAAACGGGGTCTCAACTTACCCTTAACACCGAATCTAACGATCCCTTTCGAGGGTGATATTTTAAGGAAAACCTTGTCTCCAATCTGAAATTGTAGTTCGGTTCGTCGGGTATCAGCATAAGACTTCTGTCTGTCCTGAGCCTCTTTAATTCTTGCTCTAATCTGGCGGATGGTCTCAATCATCTCGCTTACTGCATCTGGCCCAATGATTTTTCTTTCACCCACTTCATCCCAGTAAAGTGGTGATCTACACTTCTTTCCATACAGCGCCTCATAAGGTGCCATATCAATGGTTGCCTGGTAACTATTGTTGTAGGCGAATTCGATTAACGGCAGCACTGATTCCCAACTTCCTCCTCGGTCTAGCACCACTGTCCTCAACATATCTTCAAGGGTCTGAATTGTCCTTTCTGATTGTCCATCTGTTTGAGGGTGAAAGGCGGTGCTAAAGTTTAATCTCGTTCCCAACTCTTTCTGCAAACTGATCCAAAATCTAGAAGTAAATTTTGAATCTCTATTTGAAGTAATGGATATTGGTATTCCATGTAGCCGTACAATCTCACGAATGTACAGTTGGGCTAGTTTCTCCGATCCATGGGTAATTGGAATCGGTATAAAATGAGCGCTCTTCGTGAGACGGTCTACTATTACCCAAATAGCTGTGTTGCCCCTATTTGTCTTGGGTAAACCTGTCACGAAATCCATTGCTATGTGTTCCCACTTCCATTCTGGGATTTCCAATGGCTGTAATTTCCCATATGGTCGTTGATGTAAAGCTTTCACTTGCTGGCATGCAAGGCAACGCTCTACAAACGAGGCTATATCTCGTTTCATCCCGTCCCACCAAAACTTCTGTTTTAGATCTTGGTACATTTTGGTACTCCCGGGATGAGCGGTATAGGGCGTGTCATGAGCTTCACTCATGATCTCGTTTCTGAGTTCCTCATTATGGGGAACACACAATCTTCCTTCAAAAAGAACTGCATTATCCGTTGCCTCTTGGTAGCCTCCTGGCGTGCCTGTTCGGATCTTGAGACGAACTTTTTCCAAGCTCTCATCCGCTCTCTGGGCACTGACGATCCTTTCTCTGAGGTCTGGGACGGCTACTAGAGTTGCAATAATTGCTCTTGTCGTTGCCGGTGGCTGAACCACTTCTATCTTCAATTTGTCAAAATCCCTTACAAGCGTGTCCTCTTGAGTGAGAAGAAGTCCTAACTCGGATTGAGTTTTACGACTTAAAGCATCAGCTACTACATTAGCTTTTCCCGGGTGGTAGTTGATACCGCAGTCGTAATCCTTCACGAGCTCGAGCCATCTCCTCTGTCTCATATTCAAGTCTTTCTGCTCGAAGAAATACTTAAGGCTTTTATGATCAGTGAAGATTTCACATCTAACTCCGTATAGATGGTGTCTCCAAATTTTCAAAGCATGCACAATTGCTGCCAGTTCCAGATCATGAGTGGGGTAGTTCAATTCATGTGGCCTTAGTTGTCGCGAGGCGTAGGCAATGACCTTTCCTTCTTGCATCAACACAACCTAGCTCATTTTTGGACGCGTCCGTGAAGATCACGTATTCTTTATCGGCTGCTGGAACTGCTAGCACTGGTGCAGTTGTCAATTTCTTCTTTAGCTCTTGGAAGCTGGCTTCACACTCTTCGTTCCACTTATACTTGATTCCTTTGTGAAGTAATTGCGTCATTGGTCTCGCTATTTTAGAGAATCCTTCGATGAATCTCCGGTAGTATCCCGCCAAACCTAAGAAACTCCGGATTTCATTAGGTGTGGTTGGTGATTTCCACTCGCGCACTGCTTGCACCTTGGCGGGGTCCACCTTGATTCCATCTGCTGATACGATGTGCCCTAGAAACATTACTTCTTTCAACCAAAATTCGCACTTGCTGAATTTGGCGAACAATCCGTCTTTAATGTCTCCAGGATGATTTTCAAATGATTTTCATGCTCTTGGTCATTCTTAGAATAGATGAGGATATCATCTATAAACACTAAGACAAATTTATCTAAGTATGGATGGAAAACTCGATTCATGAGGTCCATGAATACTGCCGGTGCATTGGTTAGACCAAATGGCATGACAACGAATTCATAATGACCATATCTTGTGCGGAAGGCGGTCTTGGGTATATCCTCTGGTCTGATCTTTAGTTGGTGATACCCAGACCTTAAATCTATTTTTGAGAATACACTGGCTCCTTTTAGTTGATCGAACAAATCATCTATCCTTGGAAGAGGGTATTTGTTTTTAAGCGTCAGTTTGTTCAACTCTCGATAATCAATGCACATTCTCATGGTTCCATCTTTCTTCTTGACAAAGAGTACAGGCGCTCCCCAAGGCGAGACACTGGGTCTGATGAAACCCAAGTCCAAGAGTTCCTGTAGTTGCACCTTTAATTCTTGTAGTTCCTTTGGGGCCATCCTGTACGGTGCCTTTGATACTGGGGCAGATCCAGGTTCTAGATCAATGGTGAAATCTAGTTGCCTGTCTGGAGGTAGTCCTGGCAATATTTCAGGAAAAACTTCTGGAAAGTCTCGTACTATTGCCACATCTTCCACCTTCTTGTCTTCACTAGCTTCCCCGTTTAGGTAGACGAGATAAGCTGTGCTTCCTTCCTTCATCATCTCTTTTCTGGCTTGTAATGCGGATATCACTGATACTCTTTTCTTCATACCTATGCCGTGAAATTCCGTCGGTTCCTTTCCAGGTGGTCGAATAGAAATTTTTCGTTCACTACAAAGGATGGTGGCGTGATTCTCAGCTAGCCAGTCCATTTCTAAGATCATATCTACGTCCCACATGAGCAGAATATTAAGATTGTTCGCTACCATCTTAAGTTCTCCTATTTCAAATTCTACGTTCGAGCAAACATGTGTGGTGGTAGATCTTCCTCCTGAGGGTGTAGTGATTCTTAAGGCACACTTAGCTCGTTCTGATTCGATTTCTAAGGTATCTACGCAAGGGGCAGATATAAAAGAATGCGAGGCACCAGTATCGAACAGAATCATTATGGAAAAACCTTTAAGCTTGCCCATACCTGCCAGGTTTCCCTGGTTTTTCTCGGGCTGGTTTTGGGTGAGAGCAAAGGCTCTCGCCTGCTGCGGCAATGGTTGCTGCCGCCTCTGTTGCTGTTGGCGCTGTTGGTGCTTGTGTTGGTATTGCTGCTGGTATGGCTGTTGTTGGCGGGGCTGGTGTTGCCCTTGAACTGCTTGCAGGGGCTGGGCATAAGTGGCCCTGATTGCCGCGCCCTGCTGTTTGTTGGGGCATTGTGAGGAGTAGTGGCCCTTCTGGCCACACGTGTAGCAACTGTCAGTTCCAGCCTTACAGACACCACGATGTGGTTTGTGGCATTTTGGACAAAGAGGAACTTCATTTTGTCTTTGGCTGCCTCCAGCCGGGGCAGGACCCTGTTGCTTCCCTTGTCCTTGTTGCTGATATTGTCCCAACGGCGCATTTCCTTGCCATGGCCTCTTGTTAGTCTGGTTTTCATTTCCTCTATGGTCGTTCCAGTTGCGCTTTCCTTTAAAGTTCTGAGGGCGTGCAGGTGGGTTGGCTGGCGCTGAGGTCTGTGGCGGAGCTAATCTTTCTACTGGCATCGCAGCTTCGATGTCTAATGCCCTGTTCAAAGACTCAGTGTATGAGAGTCCACCATGACTAGCTAGAGTCATCCGAATCTCGTGCCTCAGACCAGCACAAAATTTCTCCGCCATTTTCTCATCAGTATCCACCTGTTGTGGAGCATAACGCGATAGATCGCAGAACTCTCTGTCATACTCTGTCACCGTCTTTTTCCCTTGTTTCAGGCTATAGAACTCAGCCTCCTTCTTCTTTCTGTAGCTTTTGGGAATATACTTATCATATAATCCCGTCTTAAAGTCTTCCCAAGTGTATGCTGCCCATTGTTCGGGAGTCAGAGTCTTTCGGCAGGCTTCCCACCAAAAGTCAGCCGATCCGGCTAGTTGGAAAGACATACACGAGAGTCGCTCCTCTTCTGTGCAGTGTAGGAAGGTGAAGATACGCTCCAAGGCGCGTATCCAAGCTTCGGCCTCGGCTGGGTCGCCTGTCCCAGTGAATGTGGGCGGATTCTGTCGAAGAAACAGTTCTTCAGTCCTTCTAGCAGGGGGTGGAGGGGGTGGGGTAGGTTCCCTGTCGTTTCGCCGTCCTTCAGGTATTTCATCGCGATTTCCATCATTGTTAACGTTTCTCCTAGCGGGGCGACCTCGTTTAGGCGGCATTCTGTACAATACAAACACCCATTTTAACGCATTCTATACAGGAGTCTCTAAGGCAATTAATAAAGAACTGTTTGTCAAATTTAACTTATCATAACTCCAAAACTAAAATATAATAGGAACCGTTGTATGCACAAGTCACATTATTCAAAGTTACTACATTCTTAACTGACTCATGAAGAATGAAACCCGTAGAGAAACATAAAACATACACGAGATCGTCGTAGAAAACCCATGCTAGGGTCATTTATATCTCATGGAAAATTGCCTCATCGAGGGCTTTTACATCGTCAACCCAAAATGTAAGTAAAGTCTATCTAGTACTCCCTATGATGTACCGGCTTACTAGTTAAGCAATCACAAAAGGGTTTTTATTCACGGAACGTCCTAGAGACCAACATTTCCATACTAATGCTAGCTAGAAACAACATAGATAAAAACATAGTCATTGGAACGAATTATCGTTTCCGGAGTACATCCACAAGCTAAAACTATCAAATTTGTGAACTCTGAGTCGCGGTACGACTGCTCCTCGGTGACGCCAGGGGGTCCTCCTCCGGATCTTCCTCGGGGTCCTCCTCCTCATCCTCCTCGGGGTCCTCCTCCTCATCCTTGCCTGGCTCCCAGCTGGGCAACGGAGTCTCTCCCTGGCCCTCGTCTGTCTCCCGCATGATCTGGGCTGAGCGGAAGATGTCGTTCACCATCTCACGGATCGGATCGTCTCTGGTGCTGATCCTGGCCGTGGCACGAGGCTCGGTTGGAGCTGGAGGTGGCACGGGCTCGGGACGAGTAATCCTCATCGTACCATACTGTGTTGTATCGTCATCCTCCTGCATAGGGTAATTGTCCCTATCTAGGAACTCTCTCATGTTGGCCATGACCCTGTCGACGTCTGCCATGACAGCTGCAAGCCTTGCGTCTGCCGTAGGTATCAGTGGTGGTGGAGTAGCAGTAGCTCGGATCGCTGAGTCAGGAGGCGATGGGAAATCCCTACGAGCCCGTGGACGAGAAGGGCCTGCCTCGTCATCGTGCCTACCACGGCGCCCTAGAACTGAGGCACGTGGTGGAGAATCTCGTGGCAAGGCCATCGGAGACTCAGGGGCAGTAGCGGGTGTCTCCGCTGGCAAAGGCGTCCCCACCTGTACGTAGTCTCCCGGAAGGATGTAGGGCCCTAGAGGGGCGCGGCCCCACAAGGTGAAACAGATCTGAAGTTCCGCAATAAAGCTAGGGAAGTCTCCCACGAGGTCGTGATAATCCTCCCGGCGAAAGATGTAATGGGCAGAGATCAGCCTAGCCCATCCTTGCCACTCGAAAGGTAACAGTAAAATCAACCTCAGGATACCGTCATACCCTGATACTCCATATGCACTTGCCTCGACCCAGTGTCTGTGAAAACCTGCAAGGAACTGTCCGAGGTTATCCCCGTGACATGGAGCATAGGTGCGGTAGGACCGCTCGACCTCCTCTGGACTAGCCCATGGGGGCAGTGGTCGTCGTCGGGTGAAAACAGTCCTCGCCATCTAACAAAGGAAATTCTATCGTCAAAAGTAGCACACGACAAGTAACTTAAGGCGATAAGGTTCTAAATATCTAAAATCGGAAAACAAGTTCGGTTTGATAACCATAACGTGTAAAAACACCTCATCATCTAAATCTAGCATTTACACAAGCCATACAGGTTCTTAATACTTAATCACACGACTATCATATAGTTCTAGTGTCGTTGTTTACCGAACTTAGGGCTTGTTATGTGATGATGATATTCTCTTAGATCTAGCAACGAGCACTAAAAGTTTCAACAACATAAGTTCAAAAGGCCAAGTTAATTCGAGATCTCATCGTAGAAAAACACTCGAATATTTAAGCTATGCCCATGCCATCAACGTACTATTGGCGTTCGTTACGCTGCTCAATCTTCATGCTCGTGGTTTCATCATGCGACCCTTCATGTGATTCTTCTTTCTCTATTTCGACCGTCATTGTCGATGTCATCGTAACATGAAGAAAAAGTTAAGGCATCTCCCTAAGTTTTCTTCTATGTTCTTTCGTGTGAGTGAGCATATATATAACTTAATAGTTCTAAGTTCTTGTGATTCATACAATAGTCATACTTATTCATGCTTCATACATTTCAAGAAATTAACTTAATTAAAACTTGAAAGTACTTACCATAACCTCCGTTGAGCGTGACGAGATGTAGTGCCAAGCTTTTGTCAACTAGTTCAAAGTGTATTTACTTACTTAATATAGACTCAACTTAGAAGGAATGATTAGTACTCAGAGCAAAAGAAATGCTCTGATACCATTCTGTCACGACCGCACTTGCTAAGGATAGCAAATTCGGGAAAAACCGCGACTAAGGGAGGGAATTTAGGAGCGGGATTTAGAAAGGGCATATTCGTTTTCTTGATGACTCGACTTGTATAAAGAAATCAATCGAAATATCTAGATATCAACGAAGGTCACAAGGGGACCGTACATAATATTATCCCAAAACGGGGTACTCAATGGTTTTAGTACATTATTAAATAATACATATTGTTTGACAAATGACATAATATCTTAACATAATCAGTGTTCGCAGCGGAATAACAATAACTTGAGTATATGTATGAAGACATATACTCCACTCTGAGGTTCTCGTCCTAAATTGACAAAATCTCCGCTTGCACACTACATCCTCGATCACAGCTCAACCTGCACATTTAAAAATACATGCAGGGCTAAGTACAAAAGTACTTAGTGGACACTTGCCGAAATTTACATACATGCATAATATTTTATTGTCAAGCCTTTCAACAGTAGTAATATACTAGGGTTTTCCTTTAAAGACTCGTATTTACCAAACATAATATCATTTCTTTCATCAATAACCCGCGCAGGTATTTTATATCATTAATTACCATATCAGTAACTCGTGCCGAGAGGGAGGCCTCCCTCTACGGACACTATGATCGGCCAACCCGCTAGATGACTCACGATCACAAGGTGTACACTAATTCCGAAGGGATTTGCGGTCCCATCCAGAATCCGAATTCGATTAACATCAGATAGGCAATTAATAATAAAACATAAAGCATTTAGGCATTGACAATATCATTTAAATTCATAAGCATAAAGTCTTAACAATTCTAATATATAATTTTAGTTTATACGTAGAAAGCCCACCTGAATAGCAGACTCACGGTTTAGCTCTAACTCTGGTGCTTGACCTTTAATCCGAGAAAATAAAATAAGATTCTAATTCTCGAAAAATCTCAATAAATGAGGATGCGTGAAATGATTATGCATGACTCATATTCCTTTAATTAAATTATGAGATGCTAATCCTATTTAAGGAATTAAAGCTCGCCTTATGAGGTCGGATTATTAATCTTTAATAATCTACTCATCTTAAAATAATCTAATTTACTTACTAATTAATGATTAGTAAGTCTAAAAAATTTATCACTAATTAAAAATAATTAGGATTAATAATGGTGCCTAAATTAATAAATCTCATTGGGCTTAACTAAATAAATTTCATTGAACTTAATCAATTAAATAGTAGGAGTTCAATTAATATAAATAATAAATTCATTATTAACAATTAATAGAAGCCCAATCAAAATAAATAATAAGAGCCCATTTATAAAAATAATAGAGTCCAAACAATATATATATTAGCCCAATGGAAATAAAATAAGCAAAGCCCAATTGAATTAATCTCCGGCCCAATAAAATAAACTAGGCCCAAAAGGAATCGACCCAAACCCGGCCCAACTGAGGAAGGCCCACTCCTCTCTTCCACTATTATCTCTCACGCCTCTCTCTCTTTTTCTCTACCAACATTTTCCTTTTTCTCTCACAATTCACTATCATCGGCCCCCTCTCTTTTTTTTTTTTATAAAGCAGAACACACCACTCAACATCATCTCTCTCTCTCTATTATTAAAGTAACATTTCTCTTTTTATTATCAAAACAAAACACACGCACACACACTTTTTTTTTTTAATATCTCTCTCTCTCTTCTCAATTAAAAACGCTGCTATCTCTCCAAAATTCCTCACATAGAGCCGCTCAACATCTCTCTCTCTCAATATTTTTTTTTATCTCTCTCTCTATTCACAAGAAAACACATGCTAGTATCATCTCTCTCTCTCAATCGATCCAGCCACCATCCCCCCCTTTTTCTTCTTCAACGGCGAGGAGCGCCACTTCCTGCTGCTCCGGCGACTCACGGCGAGGTCGCCGCCGACTGCTGCTGTTCATGGAGTCGCGCCGACTGCTGCTGTTCATGGAGTCGCGGCCTTCTGCTGTCACAAATCTGCCGTCGTCGCAGCGAGACCGGCGAGCAGCACCATCATCCTCGCGTCCCTCTGACGCCGGCGTAATCCTGCCAGCCGTCGCCGAGGAGTCCGCCGCCGTCTGGAGTTGCCGCCACCGTCGCCAGCTGGAGCCTCGGCAGCCGCTGCTGTCGTTCTCGGGCTCCGATGAGGCCGTAGGAAGTTGCCGTTGTTGCGGCTCGACTGCGCAGGGCCGCGTTCAATGTCTTTCTAAAACTAAGTTATTGTTCTATCTCTCTACTATTGTATTTTAATTCGTTTTGTTGCTGATGGAAATTCTCATGACTTGGTTCTAAGTACAAAGGTAGTATAAAGGTATCAATGTATGAATTAAACTATTTCTGTTGAATGCTAATCATGTACGCATATGTGTTTTGCTATGTTTCTCTGTAATAAACTCCATCTTATATTTCTGAATTTCTAAAACATGAAGTGAGGAAAGTGAAATGCATATATGAAGATAGTGAACTGAGATGGCATGAAATACCTTGAATGATGCTTGGTGTTTATGGACTGCTCGTTGGTGTTGAATGAAGCAAGAATTAACTGATACTTGAAAATTTCTTTGGCAGAGAATGATGAAAACGTTTAAGTGTGGAATGGGTATGAGGAGGTTATATGCTTTCAATCTGTGAAGGTGTTCGGTGTGAATATGCACACATTTTTGTCAAAAATGTGCAGAATGGAGTCAAAAAGAATACAGACAGGCGTGGAGAGTTGGAGTCAAAAGATGCACAGTGTAGGCGTGGAGTTGGAGAGCGTGCTGTGCATTTATTTCCTTCACTTATCTTATCTTTCTTATACATATGTAAAAAAAATTGAGAGTAATTGATTTGATCTGTGCGTATCTATGTTTATTTGTATCCAGACTCTCTTCTCGGTCTCATTCAAAAGTACTCTATGAAACTACTCGATTCCTGCTTCCTTTCTTAGCTAGAATAAATTCAAATTAAATTCGTAGATTTAATTCTTCATAAACCGGAATAAATTCACGACTCAAGAAATAATAATAAAAATAGAAAAATAATTCTATTGTGATTAATAAATAACATGACTTCGCTAAGTCAGTTATGAATCTGAAATGAATAATTATTGGTTTTACTCAATAATTTTCATCGCGTTTTATTTACGCGAAACTACTGACTTGGTAATAAAATAATAATCTTGCTTAATTGAATATAATCCAGTGTCATAAGCTGAATTTAAATCATAATTATTTACTGGGCTTGATTTACTGAAAGATGAAATAATAATTATCGTATTACTGGATTTAAATATAATAAAAGAGCGGGCTACTACAGAGAGAGAGAGAATGGTTCTATAATGAAATGTCTCATATATTTCATAGGGACGTATGGGATCCTCTGTCTGTAACAACCCGCTCTTTTATATATTTTAAATCCAGTAATGAGTGTTTATTTTTGTTCATCAGTGAATGGAAACGGTTATTATCCTGATATGGATTCAGCTTATAATCCTGAATTTATATTTGTAAAACAGTCAATGATATTATTTCAGAGTTATAACTGACTTAGCAAAGTCACGTTATTTATTTAAGCGAGATGGAATTAGAATTTATTTTTACTCAAGTCGTGGATTATTTCCGACTTGTGAGTTAATTAAATCTATGGATTTAATTTAGATTCATTTTATAACTTATAGATTTTAGCGAGATATCACATGTCGAAATCGAGATTTATGTAAATACAGTATCAAGCAGAATCGAAGCCAGTATTTTATTACAGTTACAGAATCACCGAGATATAGAAAATACATCATTAATTCTTCTCTACATTTTTTTTTATTTCTTTTTCTTCCATCAACTTTTGTTCCCCAACTTCTCCACACCATTATCATCACTTTTCCCCACCACTTTCACCACCATTTTCCCCACCACTCAATTATGCAGCAACACAAATTTGTTCCAGCCATCAAGTCTCTTCTTCCCTCACTAAAACGTGCTGAAGAAGCTGAGAAAGGGAGAGAGAGAGTTTCCTCCAACTCCAAACTGTACCTTGAAGAGGTAAGCCTTGAAGCAAATCCTTTCAACTTCTTGTTTAGCCTACAATTATTAAGAAGAACAATATACAATTCAATTTCAGATTTTTTTTTCAACAAATTCCTCAGCTTAACCCAGTTCAAACACATTACAAGGTAGATACTAAACTCCCTTATTTCAATTCCAGTTCACGCATCATCCATCAAACACACTTTGGATAAAGAATACAGAGTTGAAGATGAGTATATTTTGCATAATGGACATAGCAATCAACCAAAGTCAGTTTTATGTGTTATTCATGACGAAATAGAAACAAAACCAATATGTGAGAATGAACATAGCAGCATGTAGAACCAGCAACATATAACCTTTAACAGATTTTGACCTTCACACCATAGCTTTACCATCTCACAATTGATAAACCATGTACATAAGATACCTCAGACAATTCATACCATACGTAGTAGTTGTAAAGTGAGAGTAGGGAACTTAACTTCTGAGAGGGAATGGGCAACTGCCCTGCTCAGTGAATCAAGGGCGACGGCAGAGCTTTCACCGGCGTCGGAGGGGCGCACGTACAGACCTCAGCGGTTCTGCTCGCCGGTTGCTCAGTCACGGCGACGGCGGCTCCGGGAGAGGCGGCTGCCGGACTCTTGCTGTTAACAGCAGCGGCTGGCGGCGGAGCTCCCAAGCGGCGACGTCCGGCGATAGAACTCCAAGCCGCGACCCGGCGAAACAGCAGTTGTAGTTGGAGGCGTGGCTCGAACCTTCGACTCCGAAAATAGCAGCAACGGCGGACCTCTGCTCGGCGGAAATTGAGCACAGTGACGGGCGCTCACGGATCTCCAGAAATGCCGTCGCGAGTTTGCTTCGCCGGAGAAGAAGTTATAACAGCAGCGGTGTCGGGACTCGGAGAATCGACGGAGGCGGCCGAGACCAGAACGCGGCAACGATTTCCAGAAGTTAGGGCTCCTCTTTGTTTCCTTCAACAGATATGGGAGAGAGAGAACTTCGGAGGAGGAATTGAGGACGAGGTTGGACGGAGCTGCTTCCAGTCGACGACCGCCTGCCGGATTCTGGAGCGGCGGCGGCACCCGCCTCGGCTGAAGGTAGAGCGAGATGGAGAGAGGCGTGCGTGATAGCATAGCGTGTTTGCTTAGAGAGAAGAGAAGAACAGGAGGCGTCGGACCTTGGCGTGGCAGAAGCTGACTCGCCGGATTTCGGAGCGGCGACGGCGGCGCCTCGGCTGGAACGAGAGGAAGAAATAGAGAGAGAGAGCTCGACTGTTTTGTTAGAAAGAGAGAGAGATGAGAATTGAGAGGAAGAGAGAGAGATCTATTTTGTGTGGGTGCGTGTGAGTGTGACCGAGAGAGAGAGACGAGAATTATGTCGAGAGAGAGAGAACTGAGTGTATGTTAATTGGGCTTCTTTCACTTATTTTTCCTTGGGCTTTAATTTAATTAAGTTGGGTCAAATATTTGGGCTTTTTTCTTTTAATTGTAATTGGGCCTTTGTTATTTAATTCTGATTGGGCCTCTGATTTTATTTATATGGGCCGATTTTAATTACTGATTGGGCCTCTGAATTTATTTATATGGGCCTTTGATTATTTTATTACAGTTGGGCCTTGGTTATTTCATATCAATTGGGCCTTATTTATTTTACTCAGATGGGCCTCTATTAAATTATTTTATTGGGCCGAATTTATTTAAATTGAAGCCCATCTATTTTATTTTAATTGGGCTGTTATATTATCTTCGTTGGGCCTCGTTTGATTTATTTAATTGAGCCCAGCTAATCAAATTATTTATTTATTGGGCCAAGATTTATTTAATTACTTGAGCCGATGAGTTATTTCAATTGAGCCTCTCATGTTAATTATTCAAGCCAATTCTATTTAATTAATTATTAGGCTGTCTTATGTTGAGCCTTTTAATTATTTAATCTTATAACATTATTTATTCCTATTTATTAAGCCCGAGTAATTTATGAGGTTATTCAGCGAATAAGCTGAATTAGTTGTTTCTTAGTAACGACCAAGAAAGATGGATTTATTTAATTGGCGGATTAGAACATCCTAATAGAACGGATTAATTTTTATTAATTATCCGGCTTCATGAGACGAGACTTAGCTTTTGTTTAAATCCGATAGCCTGGATTAACAATAGAAATTCCCTAATTATTATTTCAGAATAATAATTCATGCATAAGGATCATGCATAGTTAATTACGCATTCTCATTAATTGAGGATTTTATTCGAGTAGTATCTTATTTATATTCTCATAATAAAGGTCAAGCACGAGATTAATAATCAGTCAAGGAGCTACTGTACCACAGAAAGTTTCTAACAGGTGGGCATTACTTTCATATATATATCAAATGAGTTTAATGTTATGTTTGAACAGTTATTTCATTGCAAAATCATTGAACTGAAAATTATTTCAACTGTTGTCTTGCCATAAATGTTTCAATGTTTGGTATGATATCTATCTGATGTGGCTTTGCCAGTTATGTAATCGAATTCGGGTCCTGAGCAGTTGATAGCTATCCTGCCAGGGCTAGTGTACACCAGTGACCGTGAGTCATCTAGCGGGTTGGCCGGTCAAGTGACCGTGAGAGGTGGCCACCTCTCCGGCACACAAGCTTCAGATATGATAAAATACACGAGAACTTAGACTGATCAGTCGAACTTTAAGAATCACAACTGAATTTAGTAAGCTTGGGCCTTTTTAGCGAAAAACCCCTTGATGTACTGTTTATGATGGCATGACAATTTAAATCTTTACGAAGCATGTTATATTTCATAGTAGGCATATGTGCCCACTGAGTACCTTTGTACTCAGCCCTGCATGTATTTCTAAATGTGCAGGTTGAGCAGTAGACGATGGTGATGAAGTGACGAGTGGAATCCTCTTTTGTCGCAATATTATATGCTATGAAAAACTCTAGGGTTACATGTCTTCATACATGTAATCAGAACCTTATTCCGCTGCGTACTCAGAAGTTTTATGCTATTTTGGATAAGTCGGAGTTATCCGAACTTACTAGTTATTTGAGTCTATACGACTAAAACTCCGTTATATTATAAATATCCATGTTGTTAACAATGATGAAATGCGATCATTTCTTGTTTGATTATTCCCCTTTCTACCCCGCTTCTAATCTCCCTCCATTAGTCACGGTTTCCCCGGCTTAATTATCCTTAATTAGGTCCGGTCGTGACAGAGTGGTATCAGAGCAGTTTATTTGCTCTGAACCTTAGAGTTAACCAATTTTTCTAGTATGATCACTGCTATGAAAGAGTCAGTCGACCAAAGCTCATCACTTCATCACATCGTCATGCTCAGCAAGAAAGAAGGTGGTAATGATTTTAAAACATTGAGAAGTTCACGTTCTATATGAATGTACTGATGCTTACATTCAAGTTTTATGCTTTATTGATTGATTAGATATCTCAATGAACTTAGATGCGTTAAGAATGCATGATCACTGTTACGAGAAGAACAATAGAAGCTAGAAACTCAGTTATATTTCACTATAGCCATGGTGAAGAGCTAAGAAAGAGGAAGAGAATCCAATGAAAGCAGTGCAAGCAGAGTGCTACGCACGAATCACTGAAGCAGGCATAGTTCTTCATTCAGATTGTTCACGCGAGACGGAACACCTAATCGACTATTGCCTTCGATGATAGTTTAAGTACAATATTGATTATAAGTGATGAGTGCGACTGATGTAATCAGTTAGCTAATTCCTAATAAGCTGAGACTCGCTTCTAGCCTCGATTATCACTAGCTATGGCTTGAGGATAACCTTCATGATTCATGTATGAACTTCAGAGTTAGACTTACGAGGGGTCAAAATGCTTTGTATATGATGTTATAATATTACGATTAAAGCTATCAGCTTATAGTTTCAGATATTCGGAACCATTCTACTTACAGTACCTATCGCAATAGATAAGGACATGACTGAGAATCCCTATTGATTACGATCACTTACTACGAATTAGAAAGACGAGATGTGATATGGGTACTAGTAGTTACCAACCATTATGATTGATCATAAAAGTTTACGCAAGTGTGTAAGATGAGAGAAGTTCTCGAAGATGGTTTAGAGTTTAATAATAGCTAGAAGCGCCGACAGTGGATCAATGCTGAAACAAATGAATTAAGATTCTAATGAGACCCTAAGGATATACTCAAGATAAGTATATATACCTTAACCTATCGAGGACATCGCCTCAGTTAGAACGTCTTGGATTATGCATTTAGTCTGGTAGTCGCAATGAGAGCATTGACTAAGGTCATTCCATGACTTAGCATTACACATGGTGACACATACCCTATAAAGGTGCTCAGATGAGTAAAAGCTATTTCCTTATTGAATGCGTGATGATTCGGAAGGTCTTTTGCAATAACACGGAAGAGTGCTTCAAATTATATGGTTGCATTTCAAGCGCTATGTGAAGGAACACTAAGTACTAGAAGTACTACATTAAGATCATGTAGAGGAACATTGTTAAGTAAGGTCGAGCCTACCTTATTTCGCCTATAGAAGATGTTTAAGGATTGCATTAAACTAGGAGGCAGACTCTAAGTTTGAGAAGCTCTAGAATATTGTCAAGGACATGTTCAAGATGTTAAGAAGAAAGTGGTGATTTTAGACCAAATATACCTTTTGCAGCCAAGGAATAAGAGTTGCCAAGTTCGGAAAAGTATTTCCGAGTGACTGAGAAGTAGTTATGTCGGGCCTGGCCAGTCCACATGGCCAAAATCTCAGTAGTCGTCATATATGGGTCTTTAAACCTATATATTTTAAACCTTCATCTGAAAAGCCAAACGGGTTCAGACTATTAGGTCATTTCGTTTCGACCTTTCAGTCAATTCATTTCTACCCTATGGTTATTCATTTTCAATTGTTTGGCAAATTATTGAAACACTTTGCCTAATTTCCATTTGTGATTTGAATCATTGCGATCTACTAGCTATTGGTAGATTTTCTGTGATCCAAGGACAAACAGATACTCATCAGATTAAATCAGTCAAACACGTATGCTTCAACCCAAAGGTCAAGCACGTAATGCATACAGACATTCTCTTGTGCATTTAGTAGGACGTTATTTGTGTACTTCGAAAACGATGATCATTTCGATGCTTTTGTATGCCCCTACGTTGGCTTAGTTATTTTGACAAGTATTAGTACGAAAATGCTGGTTCATAGGGCATTTCGGAACTGAGCTCTTTCATGATGACCTTGCTAGATAGCTAGTTCATCGTGTATAATGCTTGGATAGATCACCAGATCTATATTCAATTGTTGATGAAATAGTCCTCATTGATACTAATTTCCCATGTCTATGTAGCGACCCTATCAGTCTTTTGCGGCAAGTCACTTCCGCTATGTTATTTATATACTTTCATGAGGAAGAGTATGAGCGAGATTTGAGAATCAAGAAAATAATTTACAGAATCGATGATATGTATCTGTGTATTACATTGGTGACTATATGTCGACTCATCGGAATGCCAACAAAGCAAAGGCGTCCGAGAAAAGTTGGATAGAACGATAAGAACAATAGTATGCCTTGTGATGTTGCATTAACAACTTGTGTTTTGACCTAATAGAATGCCGCCAAAACGAGGACGACCAAGAGGAGGGGGCAGGATTCCCCGAAATGAAAGAAGAGACCCAGAAACAGGGCCAGAACCAGAAACCGAAATAGTTCAACCACCTGTTCAGCCAAAACGATAGATTGAAGAATTATTCTTGCGACAGAACCCACCTACCTTCAACGGGACAGGAGACCCGGCAGAAGCTGAAACTTGGGTTCGCGCTATTGAACGCATTTTCAACTTCCTGCGTTGCACCGACCAAGAACGTCTGACTTATATGTCCTTTCAGTTGACTGGGTCAGCTGATTTCTGGTGGGAAGCAAGGATGAAAACGATGACAGCAGAGCAGTTAGAAAACCTGACTTGGGAACAATTCAAAGCCGGTATATATGACAAGTATATACCCAAGAGCTACCGCAAGAAAAAGGAGGCTGAATTTTACAATCTGAAACAAGGGAAGATGTTGGTAACTCAATACGACAGGATGTTCTGCGATATGTCTAGATATGCGCCGGAACAAGTTGACACAGATGAGAAGATGGCTGAAAAGTTTTGTGCCGGACTGAGGCACGAGATTAGGATGGCTTTGGCAAGCCACGGAGGATTGTCTTACACTGAGTCGCTCAGCCGAGCGTTAGACATTCAAGCATCCATGCCAGGAGAAAGACCTGCAACTGTACCTACGCCAGCACCTTCACATGATCAAAATCATAATCAGAATTTTAGAGGAAAGAGGAGATGGGACAACAGTAACCCGAACCAATGCGAGAAGAGGCCATGGCAGGGACGGGTTCAAGGCCAAACCCACCTATCCAGGCTCCACATCTGCGAGCAATTCAAGCTTTGCCCCAACCATATCCAAGGCAGCAACCACAGTATCAGCAGCCACAGCAGCACCAACAGCTACAGTACCAACCACAACCTCAACAACCGTATCAGCAACAGGCCCGCCAACAACAGCAGCGACAACAGAAACAACATGAAAAACCTCGTCATGCTAGGGCCTATGCTATGAGGCAGAAACAGCCCGAGAACAACCAGGGAAACCTGGCAGGTATGGGCATGCTACTCAATACTCCTGTTGTACTTCTATTTGATACGGGCGCATCGCATACTTTCATTTCAAGTATATGTGTCGACACCTTAAAACTTAAAATGGAAAGAGCTGACCAGGAGTTGAGTATATCATCACCTATAGGAGGGATGACGACAGTAGATCATGTGTGCTTGAACCTAGAACTGAACATAGGGTCACTCAAGATTGTAGTGAACAGCTCGTATGTTATACCGATGGGAGATGTGGACATAATCCTAGGAATGGACTGGCTAGCCGAGAACTATGCCACCATCATTTGTAACGAAAGACGGATATCGTTTCGACCCCCAGGAAGGGAGCCGTCACATTTCCACGGAATTAGTATGGGAAGAAGAAAGATGATCATCTCCGCCCTACAAGCAACGAAAATGATGAAGAAGGGATACCCAGCTTACCTCGTATACTTGCACGGAGAACTGAGTACTGAAAAGAGTATAGAAGATGTAGCAATTGTACGGGACTTTTCAGATGTATTTCCAGAGATTCTGCCAGGGCCACCACCGGACAGACCAATTGAGTTTACCATTGATTTGGAGCCCGGGGCAGCTCCCATTTCGAAGGCACCATACCGAATGGCTCCTAAAGAGTTGGAAGAACTCAAGATACAACTGCAAGAACTTTTGGAACTTGGATTCATTAGGCCAAGTGTATCACCTTGGGGTGCACCCGTACTTTTCGTGAAGAAAAAGGATGGCACATTGCGAATGTGCATAGACTATAGGGAACTGAACAAAGTGACACTGAAGAACAAATATCCTTTACCAAGGATAGATGACCTTTTCGACCAGCTCAAGGGAGTAAGCGTGTTCTCGAAGATTGATTTGCGGTCTGGTTATCACCAGCTGAAGATTCGACCAGAAGACGTACCTAAGACGGCATTTCGAACTAGGTATGGCCACTATGAATTTGTAGTTGTGCCATTCGGGCTAACTAATGCGCCAGCCGTATTCATGGACCTCATGAATCGAGTGTTTCATCCGTACTTAGATAAATTTGTCTTGGTGTTTATAGATGACATCCTGATCTACTCGAAGAACGAGAAAGACCATGAGGAACATCTGAGAATTGTTCTAGAAACGTTGAGGACGGAGCGCCTTTATGCCAAATTCAGCAAGTGCGAGTTTTGGCTCAGCGAAGTCACGTTTTTAGGACATATTGTGTCATCAGAAGGGATTAAAGTGGACCCTGAAAAAGTGCAAGCAGTGCGCGAATGGAAATCGCCTACTAACCCTAATGAGATAAGAAGTTTCTTAGGATTGGCAGGTTACTATCGGAGGTTTATGGAAGGATTTTCCAAAATTGCAAGGCCAATGACGTAACTATTCAGGAAGGGAATAAAATTTTCTTGGACAGAGGAGTGCGAGAAGAGCTTCCAAGAACTCAAGGAAAAGTTTACTACGGCACCAGTGTTAGCCGTCCCAACAGCTGACAAGGAATATGTGATCTACACGGACGCGTCCAAAAATGGACTCGGTTGTGTACTAATGCAAGAAGGAAAAGTGATAGCATACGCGTCACGACAGCTTAGGCCACATGAACTAAATTACCCGACTCATGATCTGGAATTAGCTGCAGTGGTGCACGCACTAAAGATTTGGAGACACCACCTATATGGAGTTAGGTGTGAGATATTCACAGACCACAAAAGCCTGAAGTACTTTTTCGAGCAAAAGGACCTCAACATGAGACAGAGGATATGGCTCGAACTAGTGAAGGATTATGACTGCGGTATTAACTACCACCCGGGTAAAGCCAATGTAGTAGCTGATGCATTGAGCCGAAAAACTCAATCTAGGTTGGGATGTCTCGTCACCCAAGAGAATGAGCTCATCAAAGAGTTTGGAAAAATGAGCATAGAAGTGGTTAAACCACCAGGGACGATAGCAAGCGTTGTTGCAACAATACCTAGCTTGAGAAAGATGATTGTAGAAGCACAAAGAAAAGACGAGAAAATGGAGAAACTACGGGAAGCAGTAAGGAAAGGAGGAGTCAAGAATTATCAAGAAGCAGCAGATAATGCTATCATCTTTGAGGGAAGAATATGCATTCCCCACGATGATGAGCTTAAGGATCAAATCATGAGTGAGGCTCACGATACCCCTTATACTGCCCACCCAGGGAGTACTAAGATGTATCAGGACCTAAAGAAACACTTTTGGTGGGAAGGCATGAAGAGAGACATAGCGTCATTTGTGGAGAAATGTCTGGCATGCCAACAGGTGAAGGCCTTACACCAAAGGCCATATGGAAAACTACAACCGTTGGAAATCCCAGAATGGAAGTGGGAGCACATAGCAATGGATTTTGTGACCAGTTTGCCCAAAACAAAGAAAGGAAACACTGCCATTTGGGTAATAGTGGATCGACTTACAAAATGTGCTCATTTTATACCAATACCGATCACACATGGGTCAGACAAGTTAGCTAAGTTGTATGTTCGAGAGATTGTACGCTTACACGGTGTACCCGTGTCAATCACTTCAGACCGAGACTCAAAATTCACATCTAGATTTTGGACAAGCTTACAGAAAGAGTTAGGCACGAGGTTAAATTTCAGCACCGCCTTCCACCCGCAGACAGATGGGCAGTCTGAAAGGACAATTCAGACCCTCGAAGATATGTTGAGAACAGTGGTGTTAGACAGGGGTGGAAGTTGGGAAGCAGTGCTGCCGTTGATTGAATTTGCCTATAATAACAGTTACCAGGCGACTATCGATATGGCACCATATGAGGCATTATATGGAAGAAAATGTAGATCACCGCTTTATTGGGATGAAGTGGGTGAGAGAAAAGTTTTAGGACCAGACATGGTCAATGAGATGGTTGAGATAGTCCGCCAAATCAGGGGGCGAATAAAGGAGGCACAAGATAGACAGAAATCTTACGCTGATGCACGCCGAACCGAATTACAGTTTGAAATAGGAGACAAGGTCTTCCTAAAGGTATCTCCTACCAAGGGGATAACTAGGTTTGGTGTCAAGGGAAAACTTAGGCCCCGATTCGTAGGACCTTATGAGATTTTGGAGAGAATAGGCCCAGTAGCCTATAGGTTGGCGTTACCGCCAAGCTTTGGAAACGTTCACAATGTTTTCCACGTATCACAACTCAGAAAATACGTTTTCGATCCAAAGCACATAATCCACCAAGAAGAGATGATCATTTGCCCAGACTTGAGCTATGAAGAGAGACCAGAGGCCATTCTAGATCGAAAAGTACAACAACTCAGGAATAAGGCAATCACATCAGTGAAAGTCTTATGGAGACACCACGGACAAGAGGAAGCCACGTGGGAGCTTGAAGACAAAATGAAGGAGAAATACCCCGAACTGTTTTAGAAGAAATATGCAAATTTCGGGACGAAATTTTTGTTAAGAGGGGTAGTATGTAACAACCCGCTCTTTTATATATTTTAAATCCAGTAATGAGTGTTTATTTTTGTTCATCAGTGAATGGAAACGGTTATTATCCTGATATGAATTCAGCTTATAATCCTGAATTTATATTTGTAAAACAGTCAATGATATTATTTCAGAGTTATAACTGACTTAGCAAAGTCACGTTATTTATTTAAGCGAGATGGAATTAGAATTTATTTTTACTCAAGTCGTGGATTATTTCCGACTTGTGAGTTAATTAAATCTATGGATTTAATTTAGATTCATTTTATAACTTATAGATTTTAGCGAGATATCACATGTCGAAATCGAGATTTATGTAAATACAGTATCAAGCAGAATCGAAGCCAGTATTTTATTACAGTTACAGAATCACCGAGATATAGAAAATACATCATTAATTCTTCTCTACATTTTTTTTTATTTCTTTTTCTTCCATCAACTTTTGTTCCCCAACTTCTCCACACCATTATCATCACTTTTCCCCACCACTTTCACCACCATTTTCCCCACCACTCAATTATGCAGCAACACAAATTTGTTCCAGCCATCAAGTCTCTTCTTCCCTCACTAAAACGTGCTGAAGAAGCTGAGAAAGGGAGAGAGAGAGTTTCCTCCAACTCCAAACTGTACCTTGAAGAGGTAAGCCTTGAAGCAAATCCTTTCAACTTCTTGTTTAGCCTACAATTATTAAGAAGAACAATATACAATTCAATTTCAGATTTTTTTTTCAACAAATTCCTCAGCTTAACCCAGTTCAAACACATTACAAGGTAAATACTAAACTCCCTTATTTCAATTCCAGTTCACGCATCATCCATCAAACACACTTTGGATAAAGAATACAGAGTTGAAGATGAGTATATTTTGCATAATGGACATAGCAATCAACCAAAGTCAGTTTTATGTGTTATTCATGACGAAATAGAAACAAAACCAATATGTGAGAATGAACATAGCAGCATGTAGAACCAGCAACATATAACCTTTAACAGATTTTGACCTTCACACCATAGCTTTACCATCTCACAATTGATAAACCATGTACATAAGATACCTCAGACAATTCATACCATACGTAGTAGTTGTAAAGTGAGAGTAGGGAACTTAACTTCTGAGAGGGAATGGGCAACTGCCCTGCTCAGTGAATCAAGGGCGACGGCAGAGCTTTCACCGGCGTCGGAGGGGCGCACGTACAGACCTCAGCGGTTCTGCTCGCCGGTTGCTCAGTCACGGCGACGGCGGCTCCGGGAGAGGCGGCTGCCGGACTCTTGCTGTTAACAGCAGCGGCTGGCGGCGGAGCTCCCAAGCGGCGACGTCCGGCGATAGAACTCCAAGCCGCGACCCGGCGAAACAGCAGTTGTAGTTGGAGGCGTGGCTCGAACCTTCGACTCCGAAAATAGCAGCAACGGCGGACCTCTGCTCGGCGGAAATTGAGCACAGTGACGGGCGCTCACGGATCTCCAGAAATGCCGTCGCGAGTTTGCTTCGCCGGAGAAGAAGTTATAACAGCAGCGATGTCGGGACTCGGAGAATCGACGGAGGCGGCCGAGACCAGAACGCGGCAACGATTTCCAGAAGTTAGGGCTCCTCTTTGTTTCCTTCAACAGATATGGGAGAGAGAGAACTTCGGAGGAGGAATTGAGGACGAGGTTGGACGGAGCTGCTTCCAGTCGACGACCGCCTGCCGGATTCTGGAGCGGCGGCGGCACCCGCCTCGGCTGAAGGTAGAGCGAGATGGAGAGAGGCGTGCGTGATAGCATAGCGTGTTTGCTTAGAGAGAAGAGAAGAACAGGAGGCGTCGGACCTTGGCGTGGCAGAAGCTTACTCGCCGGATTTCGGAGCGGCGACGGCGGCGCCTCGGCTGGAACGAGAGGAAGAAATAGAGAGAGAGAGCTCGACTGTTTTGTTAGAAAGAGAGAGAGATGAGAATTGAGAGGAAGAGAGAGAGATCTATTTTGTGTGGGTGCGTGTGAGTGTGACCGAGAGAGAGAGACGAGAATTATGTCGAGAGAGAGAGAACTGAGTGTATGTTAATTGGGCTTCTTTCACTTATTTTTCCTTGGGCTTTAATTTAATTAAGTTGGGTCAAATATTTGGGCTTTTTCCTTTTAATTGTAATTGGGCCTTTGTTATTTAATTCTGATTGGGCCTCTGATTTTATTTATATGGGCCGATTTTAATTACTGATTGGGCCTCTGAATTTATTTATATGGGCCTTTGATTATTTTATTACAGTTGGGCCTTAGTTATTTCATATCAATTGGGCCTTATTTATTTTACTCAGATGGGCCTCTATTAAATTATTTTATTGGGCCGAATTTATTTAAATTGAAGCCCATCTATTTTATTTTAATTGGGCTGTTATATTATCTTCGTTGGGCCTCGTTTGATTTATTTAATTGAGCCCAGCTAATCAAATTATTTATTTATTGGGCCAAGATTTATTTAATTACTTGAGCCGATGAGTTATTTCAATTGGGCCTCTCATGTTAATTATTCAAGCCAATTCTATTTAATTAATTATTAGGCTGTCTTATGTTGAGCCTTTTAATTATTTAATCTTATAACATTATTTATTCCTATTTATTAAGCCCGAGTAATTTATGAGGTTATTCAGCGAATAAGCTGAATTAGTTGTTTCTTAGTAACGACCAAGAAAGATGGATTTATTTAATTGGCGGATTAGAACATCCTAATAGAACGGATTAATTTTTATTAATTATCCGGCTTCATGAGACGAGACTTAGCTTTTGTTTAAATCCGATAGCCTGGATTAACAATAGAAATTCCCTAATTATTATTTCAGAATAATAATTCATGCATAAGGATCATGCATAGTTAATTACGCATTCTCATTAATTGAGGATTTTATTCGAGTAGTATCTTATTTATATTCTCATAATAAAGGTCAAGCACGAGATTAATAATCAGTCAAGGAGCTACTGTACCACAGAAAGTTTCTAACAGGTGGGCATTACTTTCATATATATATCAAATGAGTTTAATGTTATGTTTGAACAGTTATTTCATTGCAAAATCATTGAACTGAAAATTATTTCAACTGTTGTCTTGCCATAAATGTTTCAATGTTTGGTATGATATCTATCTGATGTGGCTTTGCCAGTTATGTAATCGAATTCGGGTCCTGAGCAGTTGATAGCTATCCTGCCAGGGCTAGTGTACACCAGTGACCGTGAGTCATCTAGCGGGTTGGCCGGTCAAGTGACCGTGAGAGGTGGCCACCTCTCCGGCACACAAGCTTCAGATATGATAAAATACACGAGAACTTAGACTGATCAGTCGAACTTTAAGAATCACAACTGAATTTAGTAAGCTTGGGCCTTTTTAGCGAAAAACCCCTTGATGTACTGTTTATGATGGCATGACAATTTAAATCTTTACGAAGCATGTTATATTTCATAGTAGGCATATGTGCCCACTGAGTACCTTTGTACTCAGCCCTGCATGTATTTCTAAATGTGCAGGTTGAGCAGTAGACGATGGTGATGAAGTGACGAGTGGAATCCTCTTTTGTCGCAATATTATATGCTATGAAAAACTCTAGGGTTACATGTCTTCATACATGTAATCAGAACCTTATTCCGCTGCGTACTCAGAAGTTTTATGCTATTTTGGATAAGTCGGAGTTATCCGAACTTACTAGTTATTTGAGTCTATACGACTAAAACTCCGTTATATTATAAATATCCATGTTGTTAACAATGATGAAATGCGATCATTTCTTGTTTGATTATTCCCCTTTCTACCCCGCTTCTAATCTCCCTCCATTAGTCACGGTTTCCCCGGCTTAATTATCCTTAATTAGGTCCGGTCGTGACACTGTCCCCAAGTATAGTGTGTACCACCGTGTACCACTCTCATTATGTTATAATTTTAAATTGTTTTTTGTTCAATTTTAATTTATTATACATTAAAATAATATAAATTTAATTAATTAACAAGGGTTCACTCATCCAATTAGGATTTATAATTATTTTTTTATATTTATTTGAATTAATAATAGATTATTTGGGTTCATTAATTCAAAATTAGGGTATATAATTTTTAAAATTCTAATTTTTAATGGTAAATATTTATTAGAGTTCATAATATAATAATCATTTTTATTTTTATAAAAAATAATTATAAAATAAAGAAATTAAGAGTGGTACATAATGGTACACCCTAAATTTGGGGACAGAGGATCCCACCTGTATCTCATACGATAAATTAATCTGGTATATATAATAACTCAATCTCAACTATTACTCCTAAGGCTATTGCTAATTTCAAGATTAATGGTTAAAATGCATGATCACAGTATATATATATATTAATAATGTGAACCAAAACATTCCAGATAGAAAATACATTCATTAATTCTTCGCCAGTCTTGTTCTTCCCTTATTCTAAAATCACATGAAAATGCAAACAATTAGAGTAGTTTTTATTTTATTTTTTCAAATAAAACTATCATCCAAAAGCTGCTGATGCAGGTTTGATAGGGTTTTTGAGGAAAATGTCGATTAGTTGATCAACGGTGGAGAATTTGAGTTCTGGATAGAGTGGTGAAGCCTCGACAAGATCATCCCCGATTTCAAAATCCGCGGTTGCGCCTTTTACGAACACACTGTGAAGGATGGAAACTGGTATATTTTCGGGATCTGGCAGACCTACAATTCAAACAATCATCATCAATTCTCTCTCTTAAAATCTAAATAATTCATTATACACGCCGACCTAGCTAGCTAATAAAATAGTGGGGCACTATTCATGTAATTCACCAAATATTGCATACTTTTCATGCAAGTAGGGATCATACTATTAAACAAGATCGGGGTCCCCTTGTACATAAAAATTGGTTTAAATCAATTATAGGATAAATGCAAAAAACATGTTTACTTTGTGAAAGGGTAACAATTTCTTGTTCCGTGATGTGAGTTTTGTTCAAGAATCTGCCGGTTTTCTTCTCCCAGAGAGAAATCAAGTCGAGCTGCGAAACAACGTTTGCCGGCGGCCGGTACACCACGACGCGGTTGCACGTTCTCGGATCGGTGGCGACTTTGATCGTGTAAATGCCAATGTCTTCTTCATAGATCAGCACGGCTAATTAATGCCAACCACAAACACAACATATTATTTCAAAACTAAATAAAAGTGGTGAGGTAGAAATTAACGGTTGAATACATACCCTTGGCTTCGCCGCTGCCATAAACAGTGATGTCTTGTTTATTTGGATGGGAAGGATGGAGCAAATAGTTGATGAAGTAAGCTCCAAAGCAATTTGCAGAGACAAAAGTGTAAGGAATTTTGGCTTCTTCAATGGCTCTTCTGATTCTCCTCTTCTTATTCAGGAACGCCTCGAATGGCGGCAGCGCGCTCACCCGGTCCTCCTCCAATCCGAAATCCGACGGCAGGAACCTCTGGACCAAAGCCGGATCGGATGTAGTAAAAAATACCATATTTTTATAATTTTTTAATTTGAGATTTCAAAAAGACAATTTCCGTATACAATAATTTATACAAATTACTATTAATTTGATGATTTTTAAATAATATACATAAGAAAAAAATTATTGGTGGGGGCTAAAGCACCCCTTGACTGCATGTGCATCCACCACTGCTCTGGAGTACAATGTATTATATATATAAATGAACAAAAGTTAAAAGCTCATTTTAAAATATAAAATATGAATTATTTTCAAAATGATCAAGATCTATTCCTGACTCATCATTTTATTGGATGATTTCAAGGTATTGAGTTTGAATCCTATACAAAGAAAAAAAATTAATTTTCAAAATTCAGATATTTACATAGTGAATTCAGACATCTGCACTGTGACTGCCAAAGATTAAATCTTAACCGTTAGATTATGGGTATATTAATGGTGAAAATTTGTTTCTATTTTATACTCTAAAAGTAATTTATAACCACTCCAGATATATATGAAGATGTTCAAGTAAGAACCACTAAATAAAATAAGAACGAAAAACTATTTTAGGCCTTTGATCATCAAGATCTACGATGGATGCATCATCTTGCTGAATGAATGCATTATCTGGAATCAAATACGGGAGGGAGCAACTTTTGTTCTTTTTCAAGTGCATTAATTTTAGCAACAGATGCATTAATTTTTACAACAGATTCATTAATTATATATAACGATTCTCACAAAAGATAAATATAGTTCTCATTAGAACCACACCTTATATAAGAGGTTCGAATCAGAACTTATTTAAAATCAGAACTAAAAATTATTTTTAATCGTTCGATATACGGTGGATGCATAATATTAATGGCCGAATGCAACATGCGGATTCAAATTCTAAATGAAACGATAATTTTATCTTATTTTTATTTTTATTTTTTGTAATATAATTAATTTCAAGATGAATATGGTAACTTTGGACATCAATATTATGTTCCCGATTTTCACAATAAAATGTGATTTTCACGTAGAGATAAGTAGATCTGTTCCGAGTTCCGATCCAATATAAAAATCGACTAGGATTATGAACTTATAATATGATGATAAACGCACTTATTTCTTTACATGTTTGCCTCTATATTCATAATCTCAAAATTCAACCCAGCTCATTTAGTTTTTTCCACAATGTGCTCATTAATGTCATGAATGTGATATAAATTAAAAATGGACTCTAATAAAAATGGAAACATAAAAAATCATAAACGTAATTAACCTTAATAATACTTATTAATTAAAAATTACAAGAAAAAAATACTCCATAAAAAATAATTCTAAAACTATAATTGGGTAAGTGTGCTCTAGTGAGTATCTAACTAAAAAATATAATAAATTGAAACTGAAGAAAAAATGGAAAAAAGAGTGTGTGTTGGATATTATGATTAATACATGAAGCCAAAGATGTCAAGTTTAAATTAAGTATCACAAAACTTCAACCTAACTCAAAAATATTTTTCCATTATGATCCTCATCTGCAAAATATTTAATGAGCAGAGCTCGAGCTAAACTCATCCATAAACGAGTTTAGCATTTTTTTATTTAAAGCAGAGCTCCAACTCAGCTTCAACTGAACTCGAGCCTGCCACTATCCTGCTTGTTGCATCAAACACTAGCGTACCTTGATATTACCGGCAATCTTGATGGCCTCCAAGATCTTGAGCTGATCAAGAACTTGCGGGTACGCCAACGCGGATATCACCACGTCGACTTCCCTCACCGCTGCAACAAGCTTGTCGTGCTCATCGACTCTTCCCTACAAAACAAGACGACACACACGTAAAGCAAGTTCAGATATCTTACCAACGCTTTTTAATTAAGTCGAGTTTTATTGGAGCTGATCATATACTTTGACTATGATCGCTCCCATGGATTGGAACTCGGTGAGGATGTCTGTCTTGTTGGAATCTGGCCTCGTAAACACATAAGTGGGATGTCCTAATTTGATGCTTGCCTTCACCATGTAGCTGCCTATGTATCCTGTTCCACCAAATATGAGGATTCTGCTCTCATTTTGTTTCATTGCAATTCCAACTCTTCTTTGATTTCTAGCAACTACCTTTTGTTTTCTCTTTTTTTCTGTTATTTCCTTGATGAAGTGAAACTCGCAGTTGCTATTTATAGCGAGCTAATAGGTAATTAAACTTTTGTATTGTGTAGGCCCACTGGCGGACTCTATAAGGGCCAAGACCAATTTCTTAAAAAATTATACAGAGAAAAGGTATATTGGTGGGGGATAACTGGGTGGGGGATAGTAACAGACTATTTAAAATAGGAGTAAGTGATAAAGACATTTGTACGAATGACAAAGGATAACGGATAGGAAATAAGTTGGAGTTGGGGTGGCCGGTGGAGTCGGAGGAGGGGACTCTTTGGATGGGAAAAAAAAAAGTTTCCCTTTTCTACTTTATCTTATTGACAGGTTAATTTTAACTAATTCAAGATAAGAAAGATGGGTGGAAGTGGAAGCCGGGCACCAAAGGAACCTACTCATCGAAGTCGGCCTAAGGAGCTTGAAAAGAAATCATTTGAAGGAAGCACTTTGCATGAGTCTTTAGAAAAGATTTGGTGCAAGCTTGCTCCAAGCACTACAAGATTTGAAATCGACTATCTCATTCGTGCACGTGGCACTACCAGGGTTTCCGGGGATTAGTTTTGCAAAATGTGGATAAGAAAAGGGCAGAATTGATGTAAAAAAAAAGTTCTTACATTTGGCTTCGCCGCTGCCATAAACAGTGATGTGTTGTTTATTTGGAATTTTGGATGGGAAGGATGGAGGCTCCAAAGCAAGTTGCAGAGACAAAAGTGTATAAGGAATTTTGGCTTCTTCAATGGCTCTTCTGATTCTCCTCTTCTTGTGGAGGAACACTAATTATATATATCTTCCTCCACCCCAAAATCAGACGGCAAAAATCTCTACCAAATCAAACAATACGGTACAAGTAATCGCACACCTTCCTTTCAGTAATCAACTTGGATCAATTAATTAATCCTAAGAATGTTTTCCAATAAAATTGCATGGGGAAACCTTCATTTAATTTATTAATTATTTTAATAAATTAATTTTGGTTAAATATTTACTACACCCTAATTATATATAGATGGTGAAAGTCTAATTATAAATTAGTAAGCCCTGATTTTGAATTAATGGCAATTTTTAAACTTTAAATGGAATTAATAAATCCTAAACCTGAGTTTAATTTAACTGTTATTTAAAGTGAGTAACATATTGAAATTTACTAAATTTTAATTCTTAATTAATGGAGTATTAATTGTGGACGTCTACACTAACTTTGTCAAATTGCATTTGGTGGCCTAGCATGAAATACAGTGAAATTGCAAGGGGTCATTCTATTCATAGCCCCCATTTTACTCATTATAGCCACCTATTTAAAATAATAATATAAAATAATTACAAATTTACTATTTTATCCTATTATATGTAGCCTCAAATTAAATATTAAAGAATTAAAAATAACAATCATATAGCCCCCAAAACTGGATCCGATCTGGTTTTCAGTTTCATACATAATCTTCCCGATTCCATTTTATTAGTTGTTAAACTTTCAATAGATTGATGGCGACTTATGCATCTCTAGGTTATCTGAAGATTATGCATCTCTGATTTATATGATGAATACGGTGGAGCAGATCCAAAATCACCCTCAATTTTCCACGTCTCTTTATCATTTCCAGATTGAGTTTCTCTACAAAAAGATTTATTTCTTCCTAAGTTTTATATAAAATTATTCTTCTCATGGAGGTACCAAAGAAGTTGCAAATCAGTTGGAGAGCTATATTGCAATTGCATCTCATGCGACTGAAGATGCATTTAAATCACACGTTATTTATCAAATTCGTTCTTGTTATATCGAAGAAAAAAGCTGTGATTTCTTGCTCGATCTGCATAAGATAATTGTTGATATGGATCTTGTCAAAGAAAAGATGTTGAAGGTGAAGGCGGAAATACGGGTAAAATATCAGTAGCCGGTTACTAATTCATCGAGATCTCCACTGGAGAAACGATTATTGTGGATTTGGTAACTATTTGGATCAAATTTTAATTCATTTAGGTGTCAATCGCATTTTTCATGTGAGCATCAAAATGAAATAAGATCGAGATGATTAAATCATTCAAATATAAGTGGATGGATATAATAGAATAATTGGCTATGAAAAAAAAATACCCACTGTTTATAATTATTAAGAGAGACGCAACCATCTTGTGGTTCCAAAAGATCGAATTGAGTACTAATTAAGGTAAAAGAGCACATTCTCTGTCAAATCCTTGGAAGGTGTTTGCAGACAATGAAATGTCATCTTTGAACAAAATAATCTCATCAAATACACAGATGATACAACGAAGACATTATTAGCTTCACGTTTCAAATGAGTGGCTTGATTACGTGCTTGGGTGCCTATTTTTGGGGCTGTGAGATGGTCATATTTTTAATTTAATAGTGTTTTAATATTTAATGTGAGAGGATAAAATAGTAAATTTATAATTATTTTATATTATTATTTGGGCAAATAGCGTCAAAATCCCCATAATTTCCCCGTTTTCGAATATTTCCCCTGACTTTTAAATTTCGCGATAGAATCCTTAACCTTTGATCCGATGCGCAATTTTCCCTTAATGAAGTTTCCGGCGACTAACTACAATGACGTGTCACCTATGTGGCATTATTTTGCTGAGTCATTTAAGTAAGATTGCTGAGTCACTTAAATGAAACGAAAATGTCGTCGTTTTCCTCTCCAATTAATTAACTTGTCGAACACCCTCTCCACGCCCAGCCACCTCCCTCCTCCTCTGGCAGCCTACTGCCTCCGTCTCTCTCCGCCGCCGAAGACCGCCAACCGCCAGCAAAGCTCCCATCCATGTAGCTCTCTCACTCACATACAAACCACCCTTTTCTCTTTTCTCTCCTCCATGTGGCGATGTCTCTCTCCCTCTAGCGCTGCACTACCGTCGCCGCCGGACTGCACCACCGGTTGCCGCCTTCTCTCCGCTGCCCCGGTTGCACCCCGGTCATCCGAGTCACCGTCAACCGCTGCCGACGCCGCACAAGCTCGCGCCCTAGCTGCTGCCCTCAGCCTGCCCGACGCGCAGCCGGACTCCAGCCGCTCGTAGCTCCCTCTCGTTCCTCATTCGAAGCTTCAAGGTATTGAAGCTTGGAGTCCATGGCTGCACATAACTCGGCCCTCGTGGCTGAAATTCCGTCGGGATGATGACGAGAAAGACATGGATTTGGCTGAAGAAGAAGAACCCAAGAAGAATAACCCTAATTAGAGTAACAAATCAATTTTCCCCTAATTTTCTATGTTGGATTACATTTAAATCCCTAAAAAAGGCAAAACGACGACGTTTTACATTATTAAGTAAAACTACGTCGCTTAATACGCCGGAATTTAATCCTACGTGGATTTCCGGACTCCATGTCATCATATCTATATATCGCTGGTCATTTTTTAGGGAGAAACGCGAACGGGATTAAAAGTCAAGGATTCTATCGCGAATTTTTAAAGTCAGGGGAAATATGCGAAAACGGGGAAAGTATACGGATTTTGACGCTATTTGCCCTTATTATTTTAAATAGGGGGCTATAATGAGTAAAATTGGGGCTATGAATAGAATCACCCAATTGTAAGATGATTAAATCATCAATTAAATTTTGGATTGAATTATTAAAATACAGAGCCCTTTCTGGAAACTTTTATCATATGGTGGCCATTTTCTCTGCTCACAACACAATTAATAATCATTGTTAACACTATTTTTTTAAGTATGACACTTTATCCATCACAATACATTAACCATTTTTATTAAAATTTGTATCGTCCATTTCTAGGACTATTTTTTGTGGACGAAAGGAGTATAAATATGTGAACATATTTCCTTCGTTCATGATAAAAATTTCTAGAAGGGAATGACACTGATTTTAAGACGAGATTGTTAAATGAATTATAAGTAGTGAAAAAGTGTTGTAATTAATATTGACAGTGGTGAAAAGATAAAAAAAATAAGGGTAAATGATATATTATAAATGGTGAAGTATATTAAAAAATTAAATATGAAGTTTTTTGTGACGTCCAAAAAAGAAAAAACATTACTCTCTCCATCCCACGAATCTTGATGCATTTATTTTCGACGCGGGAATTAAGGAGTTGTAGATTAGTGTTTTAAGTGTGTAGTTAATAAAGTAGAAAAGTGATAAAGTAGAAGTGTGTAAGCAATAAAGTAGAAAAGTGTGTGTATATAGTAGGTAATAAAGTGATAAAGTAAGTAATCAAGAATTCTTATTTTTTTTAGCTAATTGTTAGTACTATATTTAGAAATGCATCAAGATTTGTGGAACAGAGGAAGTAAGTTTTATCATGGACAGAGGGAGTATATTGATATAATAATGATAGAGTGGTTAATGCATATTTAATAATACTATAATGCGATATTTAAATTATTTGTTCAATAACTAAAAAATGTTATAAATGTAAGAGCATCTTCAACAACATTGTAAACTAGCGTTTTCCTTTACTTTGCAGGTGGTGTTGATCCCCAATGACACGCCACTTTACTGTATAATTTAGAGTATATGAACAGCACCCCGGTAATTGTAGAGAGGTTCCGTTCATCACGGTAGTCACTCTTTTTTTTTTTTTTTTTTTGCTTTTTCAATTTTTCATTTATTTTCTTATTTTGTTTCTTTTGTTTTTATATACTATTGTTTATCGTATTTTAATTGTAAAATTTGTTTTTCTTAATTTTGAATATTTTTATGATATTAATTTATTTAAATTATTATTTATAATTAGTTTCAGTTATATATGAATATATAACTAGATTCTATTGTTATGTAATTTATATTTTGGCAAGTATTATGTAATATTAGTGTTGCTATTATCATTTATTTATGCTTTTTGTAGGTATTATGTAATGTTGTTGGAATAAATTAATGTGCAACAATTTGAATATAGCTCTTAATAAAATATTTAAAATATATTATAATTAAAAAAAATTTAGCATAAATATAAATATAATCAAATATATATAATATATAATAATTAGATAAAATATATTAATTTAATAATAATATAAAATATTAAAATAAAATACTTCATTGTAGAGTGAAATAAGGAATTGATTGTTGGAGAGCAATATGAAATTACTATATATTTCACTCTACAATAGAGTGGTTCACTCTAATGTAGAGTGAACCATTATATATGCTCTAAGTACATTATGTAATGTTTTTACTTGCACATGCAATATATTGTATATTGATACTCTGTTAAAGATTTATCTAGAAGATAATTAAATACATTTTGTTACGAATTGATTATTTGATAGGCGCATGCAAATTAACTTCAAAATATCATTTAAAGAAGTTGTACGAGGAGCTGCTAAAAGCAAGACAGACAGCGATATATCACTATTCGCTACAACCAGTCTATATCACTAATATAGTAGTAAGACACAATTTAGCCATTTCGACAATAATTAACTCTGGCTCCCTCCGTCCAATTAAAAGTAACTTGTATTTTATTTTGGGTCATCTCATTATATATGGCCTATTTTTATAAATAGAAAAATTTAACGCTTAAAAACCTACCACTTAATACATTTACACCTTCTTAATCTCCGTGTCGAAAAATTTTGAGGCACATAAAGTGAA
This sequence comes from Salvia miltiorrhiza, assembly GCF_028751815.1. Taxonomy (NCBI): domain Eukaryota; kingdom Viridiplantae; phylum Streptophyta; class Magnoliopsida; order Lamiales; family Lamiaceae; genus Salvia; species Salvia miltiorrhiza. The sequence continues at coordinate 53,118,042 of NC_080388.1, forward strand.
ACTGAGAGAGTATTTTTTAGCAAACTCCACGTTTATCCGTCAAATATAACGAAAATTCAACGTTCTAATAACAAAGTCATGAACAAATCTAACAAAATGCTTTAGATGTCAAATTTTGGTTACAAAAAGCTGGTGTGGATTTTACACAAATCAACTTAAAATATGGGGCGCCCCCATATTTGTGAGTGAAATTAAAAATGAGTTACATTTTATGAAAAATAGAGAAATTATGATAGGGTAGGGTGCAAAAATATAAATATTCATATTTTTGTAAGACGATCTAAAATGATAAAAAGTTCATGTTTGTATTAGACGGAGGGAATATAACATTCTTTTAGGGAGTATTTCTATTATAATGTTAATATATATAATTGACTGACGATCTAAACTACACCCTTCGTCCATGAAAAGTGCCTTTATCAGTGAAACAAGTTTGTCATGCTCATCAAGCAATCCCTGCAAATTAACACATCCCAAAATGAGAGAGAGGGAGAGAGAGGAGAGGACCTTGACTATGATGGCTCCCAAGGATTGGAAGTGGTTGAGGAATTAGGCCTTGAGAAAACATATGTTGGGTGCCCTAATTTGAGGCTTGCTTTAACGATGATAATGATTTTGTTTTTGCTCTCGTGTCTCTCCATCAATTGATGCAATCTTCACCACTATTTGTGTTCTTGTTTTATGCTCTCAACTCAAAAAGTGGTCTCATATGTTTATAGCTAGCTAGCCGCTGTACTTTGGGAATATCTTTTCAATTGGAACTTGGAAGGGTTGTGTGGTGTAAGATTAGTTTGCATGTCTTATTTTGTCTCTATATTTCACGTTTATATTATGGAGCCGTAGCTACTGTACGAACTGGACTTTGGAAATTAATATGGAAATGGAGAGCATTAGTACCATTTTGATTAACAAAAAATTGATATTAATCATGAAAATAAAAATATATTAATTCTAATCACTTTTGTGTAAACATGCTATTTTACCCTTAATGAAAGTATAATAAAAAATAAATATAATTAAAAGAAAATATAATTAAAAAATTTAAAAAAAAAAGAATAACATAAGAAATAAAACTACCCAACCCTCGTTCTCAAAAAAAAAAAAAAGACACTACCCAACCCTCCACCGCCCCACCCTTTTCCCTTCCTCCTGAATCCCATTTCCCCAAACTCCTTTCTCTGTAATTACAATCATTTGCAGGTCATACATTTTTTCTTTCACACCGTGTTTGAGCCTTTTGTCAAAGAAAAGACAACAGCCCGAATTCAGCCCCGTTCCGAACTTTTCATGGGCCCTAGGCAGAATGAGAAAAAAAAGGCCCCTTTAACTGCTTACAATTGTGTGTTTGTGGGCCATCTTTTTCAAAGGAATAAGATTAGAGTCTTTGGGCTTGTACTGTAAATTTTTTATTGATTGGGGCCCAATATATGACTAAAAAGTCTTATTTATATAAACTAATAACAATAAAAATAAAAAAAATTGGGGCCCCATTTGGCCCTGGGCCCTAGGCGGTCGCACCCCTCGCCTATGCCCAGGGCCGGCCCTGCCCGAATTGAAGCTAGTCTACGAGCTCCTCTCCTTTCCTACTACTGTTATTTCTGGTTGAAGGCGAAGATAGAAGCAGTAGTTCCCACCAGGTTCGAACGGGCTTTCACTCTCTCACAATCACTGAAGGCTTCACTACTAGAAAAATGGCTTGTTATGACACCTAAAAATGTAATTAGAAATCTATTTATGTGACACTTTATGTGTAATGGCACTTGGTGCAGGTGTCATATTAGGAAATGTAACAATAGGTTAACTGTAAGGATAGAACCTCTATTACTACACTTAAAAGCATCATGAAAAATGATGTATAATGTCATTTAAAAATGTCTTAAAATATTGTCTAAGACTACACTAATTTATATGGACGAAAAATTACAAAATACCCCCTATAAATATTTATAATAACAATTTTACCCTATAAATGACTATTGTTTACATTTTCCACTGGCGGTTATTTATAATTTATATTTTTCACCTTCAAATATTTGTAAATTATATTTTTATCCTTTAAATAATTAAAATTTACATTTTCTTCCTATAAATAAATATAATTACATTTTCCCTTCTATCTTTTTCACATTTATGTATACTATAACATAAAAGTACGTAATTCATATTCATATTAAAGTATTAAATAAAAGTACGAAATTCATATTAAACTATTAATAATCACCCAACAAAAATTAATGAACAATTCATTCAAAAATTATCAAAATTGAATATAAAGAAATCCAAAGTATCTAATTGTCTCACCCTGAACACACATACCAAACAATATAGAGAGTTGTGCATCTCGTACTAAAAGTGCACAAGTATGAAAAAATTTCTAAAATTGAAATAACCTATCTAAAAGAACAACAAAACAGCCTCGTTTGAGCATACGCTGAAGCAATAGGTCATCCTGCCTTGTTGCTGTGAAGCATAAGGTGAGAGGCATATCCACTCTACCTTGAGCAAGCATGTGCTCTGTATCGCCAAGATCTCTTGTTGCCAAAAGCCCACTCACTAAATTCAACAGCCTGATCTGCAAAATGCAGAAACAAATAACTATAGGAGAGAGATACGAATGTAGAAAACCCACTGATTCATTTTTCATGATTCTATGGAGATGGAGTTTGTGGAAATTCGATATTGCAAAATCATAAGTAGATTTAATACCAATGTAGTATTTCCTGTATATTCAGTAAGCCTCTAATACATCACCAACAGTGAAAAAAATGTGTGGCACCAATGTGCAATAATTGGCTAATTGAAGAAACTTAACCCACCAGTCATATGATTCCTATATGCTTGTGTTTAATAAATATAAAACTCTTGACATTGCTGCGGTAATCACTGCATTTTTGCATGGATCAAGATAAAAAAAAACACATGAAGATTTCTCCCATGTTAAAAAATTGATGTTCATTACCAAGGAACAAAATAGAAAAGGAATAACCTGGAAACAAGCTTATCCGATTGCAGTCGCAAGGTAAAAGTTTGCATTTCCAATCCCCTGCATTGTGTAACAAGTTTATACCTAACAAAGACACTTAATTTGCTACATGAAAATTAAGATTAATATCAATATCATGAAAATCTAGCTCAATGAAATTCAAAATGAAACGAGGCCATCAATCCTAATCATTACCGGCTGAAAGAGCAGATCATTTGACACCCCTTGAACAATCAAGTTGGTCATGTTTCCTATGAATATGATGTATGAGTTCAATCCAATATTGAGAAACACATAGAAAATGGTGAAGATATTCTCATCTTTACATCGCTCAATCAGTACATTGATATTACATCGCTCAAACAAAGGTTCTTGTCTGAAACGAGATAGAAGAAGCAACCAGCACAACGAATCTAAAAAAGAACTACCTACAAGGACAAGTATAGCTCTGAAATGTGAATTCCAAATCTTGAAATCACCACAAATACATATAGCCAAAATCCCCTAAACACTCACACATGTAAGCTTTGCAATTCAAACAACGTAATAGTTATAGTTCCTCCAATGAATTAAAAATATCAGATTTTCAATCAAAGGAATAAGAAGGGCAAAAGCCCATCAAAGCATTACCTCACTTTTTCTTATTCCAACATTCAAACATCAATTAACTCGTTATCTATACAACAATACATTCCAATTCACTTCACTTTCTCACAAGTAAAACCTACGTTCCTATACTGGAAACTAATCAAATAAACATTCCTAATTATCAAACAATCATCATCAAAATTCAAGGCAATTTTCACCAAAACTAGTAAAACACCTATACCAGAGAAAGCTCAGAGAGGAGAATAGCAGACGTCACGCCGCTCGAATAGGCGACGCAGGTTCTGAGAATCCGAGTCGAGATCCAGCTCCAACTCGGATAGGGCATGGGGTCGTCCTCCTCCGATTGGCCAGCAATCTCGTACATAATCGATTTTAACAAAGAAAGATGGATGGATTCTTGCCTTTTGTATTGTTTCTTCTTTAAGATTTGATTAGATGATGTGATTATGAGAAAAAAGAAAAGGGGAAAAAAAGGCTACAAAATACAGATGAAGATGATGGGACGAAGGGTTTTAAGAATTAGGGATTTTTATTTTCTTAATTTTTTGATAACCGCCGAGTACCTTTTTACCGGGAGAGTGAAATATTTCAGCAATTAAAACAGGAGTTGGTGAAGTACTGAGAATCGAAATCATCTGCAGCTGAATGAGAGAGAGAGGTGAGACATGTATATATTCTAGGTACTCTCAACTGAAGCTGAGTTGAATCTAACCAGTATTTTACAACCTTGAAGTTGTTTGAGTTGCAATGATGTACCGGCAACTTCAACAAACCCCCCTGCAACAACTCTACTCCCCAACCGATGTAAATCACATGGTAAATACGAGCTACATGAATTCTTCTACAGCTGTATGATCACCACTTAACAGTTTTAACTTTTAAGTATTTATGTTGCTTCTTATGAATACCAACTCAACTTCAAGCATTTTCACTACTAGTGTTTCTTTCGAGTCAATTATAACAACTAGTCAAAAATCTTATTTCATGGGGAAACCAAGCTTGTATGCTTTTAATACTCTAACAAGATCCACATATCAGCCACACTTACGATGATCACCGATGATTTCTTTGTGAAATGCTTTTCTTACCAAATAATATACAAAAACTCATTTTTGCTAAAATTTTAGAAATTCAGCTTATGCAGTAGGGTAACAACTAACAACGAGCATGATTGTGTTATCAACTTTCTCTCAATAGAATTCCAACGTTATGCCCTAAGAAGATTATGATTCACCGAATAATTAATCACAATTAGGCCAAAAAGCTCTCATTGAATTCCCTATGCTAACTCAAGATACTGGACACAAATTGATCACACGGGATTAATCTGGCCGGTGGCTGTGGCAAGCAACAACAGAGCTTCTCAAGAATGCAACTCAACTCTAAAGGCAGCAAATCGAGCATGAGCAAACATCCCAAGGTTTACTTATCTATAGGGATTCAATAACTCACACTAAATTCCCTATGCTATCTCAAGATACTCACACAAATGATCACATGAGACCAATCTGGCCGGTGGCTATGTGGCAAACAAGAACAGAGTTTCTCAAGAATGCTAACACTAAACTTTAAAGGCAGCATATTAAATCCCAAGGCTTACTTATCCATAGGGATTCGGAAAGAGTCTCTCAGCTATGTTCCATCCTATTTTTCCCTGCAAATTACTGCTTCTCAAATCTGTTTTTCAATCCTCATGATCCTAATTGATACAAAGTCCCAAAACGACAGCATTATTTTATTACCGTTGCTCAATATTTAGGGGATTAAAGGGGAAAATAACATAAAAAGAAATCATCAATTTAGCAGTGAGATCATACTAAACTTTGATATTCATCCAAAATGTCGAACAGTAAACCCTAATTAACAGAACAGTCGCCTTCAGATTTCCAATTAGATGCAATAAGTAATCAGATCTTAAACGCAAAAACCAAAATTTCTCGATTCCAATTTTCCGTAGATGATATTACAACATTTCCAACATAATCACAATTACACCAACAAAATAACCACTTACAGAATAATCGAGAGGGTCGATCAATCACCGACTCGACGAACCGTCTTCATGACTTCCCTTAACATCAATATCCCTTCCACTATCATGATGATCGTGATCGTGATCGTGATCGTGATCGTGATCGCAGTCCCCCTCCGCGTCGGAATCGTCCTCGTCAAAAGGCTTCTCCTTGTGAAAAATGCAGCATTTTTTCGAGCTCTTTTTATTCATAAACTCGTTGTCTACGGTCCCTTCCTTCCACGACACCTTCTTCTTGGGAAGCTTCAATTTCAAAACCAACGAATCCCTAATCTGCGACTGTTGGTTGGAGGACGACGTCTCGAGGGCCACGGTGGTGGTGGTGGTAGTTCCCGTAGCCGGCGCCGTGGAAGCGGCGGTGGTCAATTGCCTGCTGGAGGTCGGTCTCGCCATTGTTGCGATTATGGCTAGGTTTTGATTGATATGAATTTTGGGGAAAAGTTTGCGTCGTTTATAGGCGTTTGTGCGTTTTGGTGGGACAGTTAGCGCGGTGGATTTGTTGATGGTGTTGGTTCATTTGATTAGGTTCCCACTTTCATTTTGCCCCTAATTTTCAAGGATATTTGTTGCATTACTCATAATCTTCTGATAATATCCAAGAATTTCACTTTTTTGCCAAAACAGCGTATATAATAAGAATTGGTGATTTCTCAAAAAAAAAAAGAGAGAGAGAGAGAAAGAATTGGTGATTTAAATATTTAAATCAATATATTAATAAGAATTTCACTTTCATACGTTCCTGAGCTCATTTGATATGGATGATTAAAGTATATAATATAACTATTGACACTCTAAAATCTTATTTGATACAGAAACATGCAATTGATGATGTATAAAAATTGATTTTGGCAAGAAAAAAAAAATCAACATATTAAATTGATTATCCCTTACTTTTATTGGATGTTGTTGATTGAGAGATAGTTATAAAAGCTTAAACTTGAATAACCATTTATGAACAGCCAGAGTCAGTAATATTGAAATCAAATTTACTTAACTTAGAACAAATTTATATATTTATATACAATGCATGATAAATAATGTTGGAAAAATTCTTGATTTCTGAGATACCAAAATTCAATGATGTCAAAACCCCAATGATGACTAAACTAGTTGAAGGATCAGGATGTTTCTAGTTAAAGTGTAGTTAGTTGAAATCTAAGTCGAAGTGAAAACACTTAGAATGTAGTATTTATTTTGGTTATAAAACTTTCATTGGAAAAATAATGGATAAGAAAAGATGAGAAAATATTATATTTTTCTTTTTTTTATTATATGTTTACTAGAAAAGATAAGAAATATTAAAAAATATTTTCACACCATCACCCAAAGATAATACTCCCTCTGTCCGCCAAAATTATGTAAAATTGCTTGGGCACGGGATTTAATAAAATTGGTGATGATTTTGATGTAGTGGAGAAAGGGTCCCACCACTTTATGAGATGTGTGGTTGAGATTAAATTTTGAGTGGGTTTTTTGTAAATAAAGAGTGTTAGTAAGGATAAAATATTAAAGAGGATGGTGGGACCATTGCCATAAAAGGAAAGTGACATAATCTTGGCGGACGCCAAATATAGTAATTTTTACATAATCTTGGCGGACGGAGGGAGTATTATATATCCATCATTGGAGAGAAAATGAGTGAAAAGAAGCTGTCGGAGAAAATATTCCACCATGCCCGGAGAAAATTTTCTATCATAATAAACATGTGAAAATGTTGGAAAAGATGTGCAAATATATCTTTTATCTTCTTTTAATAAACATGTGAAAATGGTGAAAAATATGTGCAAAAAAATCTATGAAAAAGTTAAAAGTTGTTTGAAGTCTAAGCTAATGAGATCATTACAACTAAAGAAGTTCCTGTTGAAGACAGAGTTCCAACTAAAGTGGAGATCCAACTAAAAAAGATAACCAATTGATGAGGAGGCTCAATTGACGAGGAAGACTCGCAGAATCATAAGACTCAGCGAATGTGCAGATCCAACTGAAAACCTAGAAGCAGCTGGTCAAATATTGCAGCTGACTTCTAGTCCACTGATGTGGACTCCACTGAGATCATCCGACCTGACAGACTGTAGAGCAAATCAAAAGTTACAGAACTTAACAACGATATCTCAGAAGCAGTCCAGCGGAAAGAATTCAACGACTAACAAATCGAAATTAAAGAAGGCTCTTTCCAACGACTCTATTCAAGTTCACGTCTATAAATACAATTGAAGATCAAGACACGCGTGGACTGTTGTTGTGCTTTTCATAATTCAAGCCTTTGTGGCTACCTTCAAACACTAGTTGTTGGGAACTTAATGAAATATCTTAATCCTAGTTTTGATGATACCAAAATCCCTAGGTTTTTCTTGTAATAAACTAGAACTGTTCGAACTCAAGTGTTAGAGTTCTTTTTCTAGTTTAGATACTGTTCTTAAGACTGAAGACCGGAGGACTGAAGACTGAAGACTGAACTCATAATAAATGGTAACACTGACAACGTGGACAAAGAGGTTTGTATGGCGCCAATTATTGGTCGCCTCCCACATTACTCCTTGGTTTCTTTTCTGGCTGGGGGTTCCTCATTTTGTCTCGATCATCCTAGTGCCTCTTTTCTCCAGTATGTTGAGGTCGAGCCACAGAGTTGTCCAGTTTCTGGTGTGATGCGACTGCTTGGGCTCGTTCTAAGATTTCCGAGTATGATGTGATGTTTAGAGCTGCTAAGTGCCCTCCAATCTCAGGGCGTAACCCATTCTCAAATCTCCAAGCCTTCTTTTCATCGGTGTCCACTAAGTGGGGAGCAAAATGGCCTAGTTGGGTAAATTTCCGCTCGTATTCCAAAACGGTCATGTTTCCTTGCTCCAAGTTCATGAGCTCTATCTCCTTTTGTTTGCGAAAAGCCCTTGGGAAATACTTTCCCATCACTTTCTCCTTGAACGTTCTCCAGGTGATGGCTCTCATCTGCTCTTCAGTAAGGGCAGCAGTTTTGGACTCCCACCAGTATTCTGCATCGTCTGTTAGTTGAAAGGCTGCACATGTCACTTTCAAGTCGTCCCTGCAACGCATGTAGTTGAAAATGCGTTCCATCTGGCGCATCCACTCCTTGATCCCTAAGGGTCCTTCATTCCCTCTTAGAATTGGCGGTGCCATGCTTCGAAATTGAGCTACTACTCCATTTCTACCTTCTGCTTGAGGTTGATGCGGTTGCTGAGGCAATACTCCTCTCAGTGCTTGTGCAAGCATGTGGGCCAGCGTATTAACGTCATTTCGATTTTGATTCCAATTCCCCATCGATTGAGTGGCTTCGCTATCAGATTCTTCGTCTGACGGAGGTCTCCTGTTACCCCCACATCTGGCCATAATCTAAAATAGTGCGGTATAAAATAAGAGTTTGTGTGACAAAAACAACGATAGGTACTAATTCTCATTGATACTAAGAGATTCGTCGTCCCAATTCTTGTACACTTGTTGACACCGCTATACTCATTCTATAGGTTTTGCGTGTTCTAACCATCTAAACAAGTAATCTCGAGGACATGGGGAAAAATAAATAAAACCCAACTTTATTGAGAGAAAAAAAAAACTTAAAGCATTATAAATATATTCTTTTACTTTTTACCTTACTCGGTAGCGATGCGGCGGTTGCGATGATGGTCATTTTTCTTAAAAAGATTTTATTGCATGTCTACAGAAACGTAGACCTGCTCTGATACCATACTGTGACGCCCCAATTTTCTTTAAAATAATAAAATGCACTTTGAATAAATATAATAAGATTTCAATACTTAAATAACTAAAACTCAAATCCAACTGAGAAATGTGATTAAACATCATAAACTGAGTCTTTATTCTAATTGAAAATAAAATATTATTTCTTCTTTTATCTTGACCATCATTCGCCCTGCCTCGCATCGCCCGAGCCATCTCCTGAAAATAATATTGTTTTGGGGTGAGTACGAATAAACTCAGTGGGGTGCATTTATCCATATTATAAGAATCACAACAAAATATAAGTGCAATACAAACTGTCTGCTCTTTCATATTGCCCGAAAGCAATAACTGTCTGTCTCTTAGCCGAAGGCTATATAACTTTCTATCTCATATAGCCCGTGGCTATAACTTTCTGTCTCATATAGCCCGTAGGCTATAACTTTCTGTCTCATAGCCCGGAGGCTCTGCCTGCTTCTCACACATATAAATTGAGTAAAACGTATAATAAGGATAAATGTTAAATGCAACGTTATAACCCCATCTTAACCTTTCTTGTGCAAAACTCGAAATTAAATAATCAAGTGTCGCGCGCCGTTCCTAAAATGAATTATAAATCATAATTAAAATATACTTAATCAATGAATGCATATGAAGATGAATTATAAATATATATATATACACACACAATTATATCCTAATGAAATTATACCCCTTCTAAACACGTATATAACATACATATACATAAACAAAAATGTTTCTAATATATGTATATAAACAAAACTCTTTTCCATCTATATATATATATTGCCTAAATACTAATCATGCCAAACATAGAGTTAAAATTAATAAACATGTGCATAAAGAGAAGAGTGCACATTTTCCTAGCAAAAAGTGTATATACGCATAATCTCATATTACACATATACTCCCTCCGTCCCAGCCCAATAGGCTCGTTTTCCTTTTCGGGACGTCCCAGCCCAATAGGCTCAGTCTTAAAATAGAAATAATTAGGATTGTAATTAAAATAATTAGCTACATAATTAAAGAGGATATACACCCTAATTTCATTCCCTCTCTCTCTCTCTCTGCGTCGCCCACTTTTCTTTTCTTCTTCATCTCTGCTCTCTCCCTTCTTTCATTCCATCTCTCTGCGTCTCTCACTCTCTGTTGCTCTCCGGCGAATGTCGCCGGCTCTCGCCGCCTCCGGCGCGGCGAGGCCGGCGTATCTTCTTCTCCCTCATTTCTTCTCAACCTCTTCCCCTAGATCTAAAATCAAAATCAAAATCAAAATCAACCTAGGGTTTTTGATTTGCAGATCTGAAGACGAAGTGGAAGAAGACGTGTCGGTGCTGTAGACGTGTCGGAGACCTTCGTTACCGGAGCCGGTGGTCGCAGAAGAAGACGAAGCGGCGGTGACCGGTGCGGAGGAAGAGGCGAAAATCAAAGCTCCACCTCCCCCTTCTCTCAACGACGAGCGCCGCCGCTGACTCCTTCGTTCAACGCCACGGTGCCCCCGCCCCCTCTCCTCTTCCGCTCTCTGCGGTCTTCCGGTCTTCGCCGCTCTTCCGTCACCGCCGCCCCCTCCCCCTTCTCTCTCTCTCAACAACGAGCGGCGCCACTGACTCTACAGAGCTCCGGTCACACGGAGCCCCCACCGCCGCCGTTCTCCGTCTCCACCGCCGTTCTCTCCTCTTCTCAGTTCTTGATTTAGGGTTCTTCATTTGCAGATTCGATTAATTGAAGCATTTTGATTGTTGCTGAATTTCGATTGTTGCTGATTGTTTGATTTTTGATTGTTGCTGATTGTTTTGATTTTCTCAGTTCTCTGATTGTTTTGATTTTTGATTGCTGATTGTTTCATTTTTATTCTTGCTGAATTTGCAGATTCGAAAGTTTGATTTCTCATTTTGATTTAGGGTTCTGTGAAGCATTTCTCAGTTTGATTAATTGAACAAATGTGATTAAGGAAAATAAGAGAACACTTAAAACATTAATTGGTGGTGGACCACACCATTTACCTACCAAAAAGTTACTTTCTTAATCTCCGTGCCGAAATCAACTGGGCCTATTGGCCTGGGACGGAGGGAGTACTATATAAACAAATAAATAATGATTGCAAGCTATTGCATAGACTGACAACCTTTTACAAATAGGAAGAAAAGGCATGACCTATAAACAAGAGAGTGTACTGTCTTCCTAGACGAGAACGCAAGATACAAACAAAAAGAAATAGGAAGAAAAATACAGAAACTATTTATCTTACGGAAGCAAAAGAAAAGGAAGAAGAAGTTTACCTCAGCCAGAGGAAACTCGAAAGATTTTTGAGTGTGAGGAAAAATAGGGATAAAAGAGTGGCTATTTATACTAAAGGTTGAGAGTTTATTTTTGGTAGAAGAATCAATCAAGAAGAAATCTTACCAAAATTTAGATTTAATAAGAAAGGAAAAGTCAATTAGGGTAAATCTTACTAATAATAATAATAAGGGCAAATTGCATGAAAATACCCCACTTTATACCAAAATTTGGTTTTTTGACAATCTTTTCAATTGTAGCAAAAATTTGAACTACCTTTCAATTTGTTGCAATTGACTTCCGGAGTAATTTTCCGGCCAACTTAATGCTGATGTGGATTCCCGTAAAGTTGATGTGGCACGCCTCGCCGGCTAATCAAACGACAAATTGCATGAAAATACCCCACTTTATACCAAAATCTGGTTTTTTGACAATCTTTTCAATTGTAGCAAAAATTTGAACTACCTTTCAATTTGTTGCAATTGACTTTCGGAGTAATTTTTCGGCCAACTTAATGCTGATGTGGATTCCCGTAAAGTTGATGTGGCATGCCTCGCCGGCTAATCAAACGACAACGTCTCTAATTACCTTAAACGATGTCGTTTTCCACGATTTTAAGCAAATTACAATTTCTAGTTTTATATATTTGTTGATTAGGGCTTCAAATGTCCTCATTTCTTCTCCCAAATTTTCTCATCTCAATTGAAATTCTTGTTCCATAAATTTTCTAAAGAAAAAAAAAACATATGAATTAAATAAAAGTATATTTTAAAGAGTACAAGATACTTGATGTGGGTATTTTTGTACATGATGAGAAGTAGCGCCTCTCCGGATTAGTCACACTATTTGAAGCCTGCAAGATGCACGGCTCTGGTTCTTCGCATCTGCAGAATTTTGGAGGTAAAGGGAAATTGTATGAGCTCAGTCGTCCCGTTTGAGAAGAAGAATCCACCAGTTCAAAGATTTTTGCTGCAAATGAGAATTTATGGAACAAGAATTTCAACTGAGATGAGAATATTTGGGAGAAGAAATGAGGACATTTGAAGCCCTAATCGACAAATATATAAAACTAGAAATTGTAATTTGCTTAAAATCGTGGAAAACGACATCGCTTAAGGTAATTAGAGACGTTGTCGTTTGATTAGCCGGCGAGGCGTGCCACATCAACTTTACGGGAATCCACATCAGCATTAAGTTGGCCGGAAAATTACTCTAGAAGTCAATTGCAACAAATTGAAATGTAGTTCAAATTTTTGCTACAATTAAAACGATTGTCAAAAAACCAGATTTTGGTATAAAGTGGGGTATTTTCATGTAATTTTTCGTCCGGCGAGGCATGCCACATCAACTTTACGGGAATTCACATCAGCATTAAGTTGGCCGAAAAATTACTCTGGAAGTCAATTGCAACAAATTGAAAGGTAGTTCAAATTTTTGCTACAATTGAAAAGATTGTCAAAAAATCAAATTTTGATATAAAGTGAGGTATTTTCATGCAATTTGCCCTAATAATAATAATAATAATAATAATAATAATAATAATAATAATAATAATAATAAATAAAATAATGAATTATTAGAATTTATTATAAATTAAAAATGCTCATGCTCATGCAATATCTAGGCGCGACTTATAAGACTTAAAATTTAATTAGTAAAAATAATTAAAGAAATTAAAAATTTAAAAATTTGAAGTTAAAATATTTTGGGTCACTACAATACCTCTAGATTGCTCGCAAGAGAAACGAGGTCAATCATAGAGTGATAAGTTGCCCAAGTCGTATCCACAAGGAAAGCTTAACAGGGCTAGTGATTTATGCGTTACACACAGAAAGCACATAAAAATCCTAAACATTCTATTCAAGTAGTTCAAAGTAGTGTTACTAGTGTATCAAAAACAACGAGAAATAAATTCAAGATAATAAAACAAACGGAAATTCAAGGATTAAAGATTATAGGGTGACAGATCATCTTCTTGGGAAATCAATAAACAAGTGAAGATCATGCACAATTAATAAACTCTCAAAGTTCTCCTAACGTAGGTGCTCAAACCATAGTTTTCACATTCAAGCATGAGTCTACGCTAATTAAATCATATGAATTCATCAATTATTAGACTATACGTTTTCGATTAAGTCTAATTCCAATTCAACAACGGTCAAGCAACGAGTTCTTCTCTCGATCTCACACGTTGCAAACACAATCAAGCAGTGATCAATTGCTAAATCGAATATCAAACAATTGAATCTGATAAAGTGCATCAATACATCACAAGCAAATCAATTAAACCCAATTGAATCTCCAACCCTAGATTATGGAAATTAGTTCATCATGCTGTAGAATTCAAAGTAGGAGAAAGAGTAAACCATGGAATTAAAGCAAAGAAGAAAGATAAAGAAATAATTGCGAAATTCAAAGTGCAAATCCGTTCCAATGCGTAAAGAAAGTGAAATAAAATGATAATATAAAGTTCTCCTATTGTTCTTGCTTCAAAAGAGAGAAAAGATGGAAGTTCTAAGTGAAAAAGATATATTTGAAACTCTAAAAACCGCATTTCTTATGAGAAATCCCGTCAGAAAACTGTTAAGGTCAGTCCGGTTGACTAGTGCGCTGCGGCTCACTTCATATTCTGCCCGTTTTCCTTCAAGCAGTCAACCCGGTTGACTAGTGCGCCGCGGCTCACTGCCTTCTCTTCCCAATCTTCTTCTAATCACCCCCGATTCATTGTGAGCCATGGTTAGCAAGGCTTAAACACTCTCTTTTGCATCGTTGTGCGCTTACTTCACAATCTTCAAATGCTTTAACATCGACATTCTTCATTTAACACCTAAAGCATCACAATTAACCATTAAGCTCAAATTAACACAAAATCACTACCACACTACAGAACTTTTGCAATTAAATATGAGTAGACTAATAATAAACAACGACACAAACATGATTAAACAATGGTGAAAACGTCATGCATGCCCATGATGGGTAGGTAATCGATTCTGATGAAACTATATAGGAGTATTGTTTTTTGCGTACAAGGGAAGCTTTTTTTTAGCCATGTTTTAGTAGTATTTCACACTGTATTCTACATCAATGTCGTGCAAAGGTGAAGGTCGCACGATTTTGGAGGTTATCAAAGTGGAGTAAGATTAAATGAAGTTGAATTGAAGATTGTGAAATTATAGTTAGATTTGATGAAATCAAATTGGAGATTAATTTATTGGAGTTAGAATCTAATTGAGGATTATGAAATTGGAATTAGATTACACGAAATCAAATTGAAATTATCAAATTGGAGTTAGATTTATATGAAATCTAATTGAAGATTATGAAATTTGAGTTAGATTAGATGAAATTTTTAATTGGGGATTATCAAATAGGAGTTAGATTGGATGAAATCGAATTAGAGATTATCAAACATGAAATCAAATTAATTGAGGATAATGAAATTGAAATAAGATTGAAATCGAAGTAGGATTAGTACTCAGCTATCCTTCTTTGATCAGATTGAGTTCAGAAAATAAAATCATGATTATTTTTTAGATGTTTGAATCGATTTGTTTTTTCTCCATTTTTCAATTTTTGATTTTTCATTTGGGCAATTTCTATTAATCAAACTTTTCTATTATCCTACCGCCACCACGACCATTTGCCACAATTGTCAATTTGTCACCCTCTCCAGTTCCACCACCACCCTCCAGCGCCTAGTAACCTCCTCCACCACTGATCATCCTTTTTCATTCTTCCAAATTGGACCAAACATCTCCCTAAATACACAAAATAATCAGTAAAATATTATTATTATTATTATTATTATTATTATTATTATTATTATTATTATTATTATTATTATTATTATTATTATTATTATTATTATTATTAATTAGTACCCTCATTCGTACTATGCACGGCGAAATCAAAATTAAATGACATGTTTAAATAAATAAATATTAATATGAAATATAATTAAAATATAAATAAATGTAACATATTTTTTAAAAAGTAGTATATCAATTACTCAGAAAAATTTTGAATTTAAAAACTTAATTTTTAACTAAGTATAAAACGTAATGATAATTATAGTTATTAAATAATTTTAAATTATTTCATAATAAAAATTAACATTACAAGTTATTATTCTAGAGTATTCACATAATAATAAATAAACATTTTCATACACAAACATAAATAAAAAGTTGTAAAATTTTAACAAAAGGAAAATAAAATATTTTAAATTTCATAACCTATTTGTTTTAAACTCATTTTTTTATGATTTTTATATCATATTAAAGATTTTGTCACGAACTTAAATTTAAGATACATATTGAATATTTTTTTCATAAATCAAATTTGACGATGTTTAGAAAAGAATTAAAATTATAAAAACAAAGAGAGAAAAATAGTGAAAAATTGATGGGAGAATGGAGAGAAAAACGAACTTAAATTTAATATGTATATTGAATATTTTTTTTATAAATCAAATTTGATGATGTTTAAAAAAGAAGTAAAATTATTAAAAAAGAGAGAGAGAAAAAAAATAATGAAAAAATTGATGGAAAAGTGATAAAAAATAGAGGAAAAAAACTCCTCATTTATATAACATGTAGATATAGTCATATAGATTGGGGAATAGTGAAATTAGAATTCATGGAAAGAATGCATGTTTGCGATAAACTACAAGATAATAATACGTATTTAATATGTGTGTTGGCCAAGCGATAAGGGGTTAATGTTTAAAGTCAAGGTCTTAAATTTGAGTTTCTTGTGGAGCGATCTTTAAATTTTTTTATTTCATGTTAATTTATAAAAAAAATACGTATTTAATTCGCTGTTATTTTTTCAACTCTTCACTGTGTGGACTAGAACCCAATATTGACCCAAACTCATTTAATAAAATTAATAGCAACCATATTCAAATAAACAAAAAATTATGGCACAATCTTGATTAATTTACCAAACCCTAAAAGGAAGCCCTTCATTATAGACCCAACTCCAAACTCGTACGTCCTACTTGCCCCGACCCGACTACGCGCCACGTGGACGACTCTCCGCCTTTCTTAGATATATCTCTACTAAATCAAACCATCCAAAAACATCGTAACCAAATAAATAATGATTACATTAAAATAATAACAACAATAATTATAATT